>NC_063177.1:27339079-27644667 GCF_023159225.1 Perognathus longimembris pacificus
ACAAAGTGGTATCCAACTCCTATACATAATTCAAAATAGATCTTATTGCTTAATCATTTTCTGTGGTGTCAAACATGTAACAGCAAGATGTCCTACCACTAGTATTGGCAGCTTGAACAACTTCCATGTAGGATGAAGGATCATCTGCTTTGATATAAGAATCAATGGCTTCTTTCACCATTCCCTTCTGCAGCTGGGCTTTTGCAAGTTGACTCCAGACGGAAGGTTCATTGCAGCGTTCGGCAAACTCATATGCCCGGTCCAAGTTTCCAATGTGTTCAATTAATACCTAGACAATCAGTTTTTAATTAAAGTTAAAGTAAAACTGATGTAAAATAGTATGAGTATTAGCACTCTGTTGTTCTTCTATTGTCCCAACCATCTGTGTTCACGCTCAAAGGATAAGGCATTCTTTGAAGCAAAAGAAGTAACTAGACAGGTGTAATCTCAAGACATACCTGCACTGCTGAAGTATTGACATCAAATTTCCGGAAAATGGCAAATGCTTCCTCAAATAGCTCATTGCTGATAGCAATATTAGCAATATCTGGGGCATCATAATTATCCAGGCGATTAATATACTCCATGACGCGTGTACGATCAGCCTTAATTGCAGTGAGGATAAGGAGATTTTGCAGATTCCTTTAGGAAAAAAACCATATTAACTGTAAAATTTTAAAAGATGATCAATTATGACAAGTAATCACAGTTTATAGAGAAGTTTTTGTCTAAGACTGTAGTAAGAACAGAGGAATATTACAAGAGATTTTTGTCCTTTTTATTTCATCTCAAAATTGACAGACCATAGCATACCTGTGTTCACTGAATACAGAGTTATCAAGGACAATTTTCTCCAGCAGTTCAATGAGTTCATTAGGAAGGTCTGCAGTCATAAAAGCCTTGACAGTTACTGACACTTCTTCAGGGTCCTGAGTCTCAGACAAGGCTGTCTGTACAACCTACAGAGGATATACAGGGAACATGAATTGAAAATCAAGGTGGGTTTTTAAATGTATAAATTAGCCTCTGACTAGAAAAGCCCACATAGGCAAAAAAAACAATGAATTTTAAATTTATATTTATTCTTCAAAGGTCTTTCTGCACAAGCAAACATGAATATATATTATGTAATTCTACTGAAAAACCACTCTAATTATATATTTTTCTTGTCTCTGACTCAGTCATATCCATACTAACACTCATTATCACTTTAATGGCTATATATAATTCAAGTACCTAGATGTGGAATTATAAAATCAGTAATTCCTCTGTTTTTGGCTATTTGCCTGGTGCTCAGATGTTGCAATGAATATTTTTTTCCAGGAAGCTTTGTATCTACTTGGAAATGTTCCTTAGAATGCTTCCTAGGAAAGGAATAAAAAATTAATAGCCTTTAATCTATTCATTTCAAAATGTATTTAAACTTTTTGCAAGGCACTTGGGTTTGGAACCCAGGATTTTGCCACTTGCTAGTTAAGATGCTCTGCAACTTGATATGCCCAAGCTCTTTTTTGCTTTAGCTAATGTTCAGGTAGGATTGCTCATTTTTTCCTGGGGCTGGCTTCAGACAGTTCATTTTTCTACATAAGTCCTCCCACAAAGCTGGCATCAGGTGTGCACCACCACACCCAATCAAATTGATGACATCTCTCTTAACTTTCTGCCCACAGAATTCCTTCCAATTGCCACCCAGAAGCTGGAATGAAACGCATGAGCAACCATGTCCAGCCCCAAATGTCACAGTTATACTTTTATCGGAAGAATTTAAGAATCATTGTAATAATATCAATATTTAGGGCTTTCAAATTAGGTTTTCAATTTTATATCAGCAGAAAACATTTCATCTGCTGAGTTATGCTTATTAGTAAAATTTATATTAGTAAAATTAACATCTATCAGCTGGAATTTTGTATATCCTATTATCAATTGTTATAATATTCTAACTTGTATTTTTGATAAATTTAGCCATGTCTAAGGTATTAATAACAATATTGAAAGCTTAATTTGCTATTTTCCTTATAACTATGGTGAACTGAGCCACTTTTATATAAATAATGTTTTTAGATTTAATTTTATTACTTAATACTGCCTTCTCTTTAATTAAATATGATCTACTTAATTATCTCAGGCATATAGTAAAAAAGATTTTATTCAGAGTTCAAGAGGGAAACACACGTCCCAACTTTACCTGGTCAATTAGGGGTCTTCTGTATGGATTGCTTTCCAGCAGTACACTACCCCACAATTCTGGATCCTTTCGACGTACCAGATAGCGGGAGAGACTTTTGAAGAGGGAGTTCTCATTGCAAACCTATTTGGGATACAAAAGATTAACTCCAAGATAAAAAGTAAAGACATTTTAATGGGATGACTTGCCTGGGAGCTGCCCGTTAGCTTTTTTGCTCAAAGCTGGTACTCTACCACTTGAGCCACACCTCCACTCCTGGCTTATTGGTAGTTAAAGAGTCTCACAGATTTTTCTTCCCTAGCTAGCTTTGAATCAGGACCCTCAAATCTCAGACTCCTGAGCAGCTAGTATTACAGGCATGAGTCAGGGGCACCCAGCATAGGATAACCTTTAAGAGTTATTTACAGTCATTTAAAATCTTTTTGTATGTGTTTGTTTGTCTAAGACTAGGACTTGAATTGGGTTTCTGATGTATGGTTTTGCTCACTGGCTGACACTCTACGATCTGACCTACATCTCCATCATTAGCTTTTCTTAAGAAATCTTGCACTTTCACATAGAATAAACATGAAAGAAAGGTATGAAAGTAATTGGGGGGGGGCAGCAACAGGGCTTGAACTCAGAGCTTTGTGCATATTCTCTTTTGCTAGGACCATTCTTCTAAACCCTTTTGGTTCTGGTTATTTTTGAGATAAGGTCTTGCTTTTTTGCCCAGGCCATCCTGAACTAAAATCCTATTTATACCTCCTACAATTGCTGAGATTGGGTGTTCAAAAGACATGAAAGACAGATTGTAGAAGCTCCTATCAGGCAAAACAGACAATTTGAGCATCAAAAGAAAGAAAAGTGATGGATTATAATGTACAAAAGAAAACAAAAATTTCTAAGTCTATAGAGGGGGACTAAAAGAAAATGCAGGGAAATCTTCATCTCTTTTAACCAACACAATAAGAATTTAAGAATAGATGGCTACACGGGCTGGGAATATGGCCTAGTGGCAAGAGTGCTTGCCTCCTATACATGAAGCTCACGGTTCAATTCCCCAGCAACACATATATGGAAAACGGCCAGAAGGGGCGCTGTGGCTCAGGTGGCAGAGTGCTAGCCTTGAGCGGGAAGAGCCAGGGACAGTGCTCAGGCCCTGAGTCCAAGGCCCAGGACTGGCCAAAAAAAAAAAAAAAAATAGATGCTACAGTAGGACACTAGGCTATTTGCATCTACTCACATATTTGTAAAATCTGTAATTTATAGCATTGCAAGCTATCACAAGCCTATGACTTTAGCTCATTTCTTTGTATTTTTGTCAGACATGGGGCTTGACCTGAGGGCCTACGCACTGTCCCCAAGCTCTTTTGTTTAGTGCAAATAGAGGTAAGAGTTTCATAGAGGGCTGGGAATGTGGCCTAGAGGTAAAGTGCTTGCCTCATATACATGAAGCCCTGGGTTCGATTCCTCAGCTCCACATATATAGAAAAGGCCAGAAGTGGTGTTGTGGCTTAAGTGGTAGAGTGCTAGCCTTGAGCAAAAAGAAGCCAGGGACAGTGCCTCAAGCCCCTGAATTCAAGCACCAGAACTGGCCCGCCCCCCCCCCCCAAAAAAAAGAGCCTCATAGACTTTTCTGCCCTGGCTGGCATTGAACTGTGATCCTCAGACACAGACAAGCCTCCTGAGCCTCCTGAGTAGCTAGGAATACAGTTGTCATCCACAGGCATCTGGCTGTGAGCATAAGGTCAGCCAGCCAGAGCTACACAGCAAAATCTGGTCTCAAAAGGTCAAATCAATCAACCAATCAATGAAAACTGACATCACAAGGGGGGAATGAATGGCCACGATGTGCTTCTGGATTCAATAGTGTGAGTAGAAATTTATAATGGGGGGGGGGGGGTTGAGTCGGTAGAGTGGAGGGACTGACTGGGGCATGAACTCAAGGCTTAGATGCTGGTCCTTAGCTTTTTTGCTGACACTCTACCAACTGAGCCACAGCTCTACTTTTGGCTTCTAGTTTGTAGATAAAAGCCTCATGAACTTTTGTTTGAATTCAGTCTAGGATTCAAACCGCAATCTTCAGATTACTGCCTGAGTAGCTAGGATTACAGGCTTACAAAACTAATGCCTGGAAGAAGTTTTCTATTTTTATTTTAAAGAGACAAGTGTGGATGTAGTTCATTTGGTAAAGTACTTTCCTAGAGTAGGCAAGGTTATGAGGAGAAGAAAGGGAAATAGCGAGGAAGAGGCAGAGAGGAGACTTTGTATTATATTTATATGAACTATATTCAGAATAGGCAAATATAGTAATTGAACAGTGTTTGATAGTTGACAAAGGATGTGGGAAAGGAGCAAGGGGAGAAACTGTACAATAAACATATGATCTTCTTTCTGAATAGTAATAAATTAAAACTAGGTAAGGGGAATGAGTATACAACATTATTAAAGTATTAATAGCTACTTAATTGAACACTTTAATATACAAACTTTGTTGTTTGTATTTCATTCTACAGAAGGATCCAGACAGAATTGACTACTTCAAAGAAAATACATGAGACATGAAAATGTATTCTAAACTAGATAAAAACTGTGATATGATTGATTTTTAAAGTATCCTACCAATGTCATACTGACTAGCTGGTAGCCATGCTGTGGTTAAACAAACAAAAAAGCCACTCTTATTCTTAGGACGTAAATCCCAAATTAATATAAGGTTTAGTTCTTATGGTTAAAAAGTTATGTATAAAACCAGGTGCTGGTAGCTTACACTTGAAATCCTATCCAGAAGGCTGAAATCTGAGGATCATCATTCAAAGCCAGCAAGGGCAGAAAAGTCCCTGAGACTCTTATTTCCAATTATCCACCAGAAAACCAGAATTGGAGCTGTGGCTCAAAAGTGGTAGAGCCCTAGCCTCAAGCAAAAGAGCTCAGGTACAGCACCTAGCTGAGTTCAAGCCCTACAACCACGTACACACACACATACACATACACTGTGTGTCTATGCATAACTGGTATGTGCATGTTTATGAGGATGTATAAGTATATGGAAATATAAATGACAAAGGTAGTATGGTTAAACTGCTACAAAGTCAGAATAAAGGGCACAAAGTGTTCTATCTTTATGCTCCTTTTAGGTCCACAATCACTTTCAAATAAAAATTTGAAAAAGAGCACCTATCTTCTAAAAATGCTCCATATTTCCTAAAATCAAATCTCTTAAAAGTTGTTAGTAGGACATTCATTCATACTTGGGTGACAGTACTCACATTAATAAGTTCCAAATCACACTGGCCACGTTCATAAGCGACACAGGCTAGATGTGGATCTCTCTTCTCACAGTACTTTCCAACAACACGGCTGTCATAATAAGGATTTTCACGAAGAAATCTCTCTGGGTTATTATTACTGTCAATGTAGATTTTGGCTAATGCATTGTGAGTAGCAGGTTCCTCACAGCCCTCATGAATTCTGGCCTCTAGCCAAGGCAGAAGCAGTTTCAATCTAGTATAAATAAAAACAAAATCACACATGCTCTATTATAAGCAGAACAGTCATAAAGTGCTATACATGTAACTTATTGTCTATGGTGTGCTAACACATATTCTTATTCTTTTGGCAGTACTGGGGTGTAACTCAAGGTCTCATGCTCATTAGGCAGGTGTTCTACCTCTGAGCCTCATCTCCAGTTATTATTTTTAACTTGAAGCAATCCTATTACAAAAACATGGAAATTCAAATAGATACTTGAGTTGAGCACAATTTCACAGATGGTAAAATTAACACTGATTTTCACTGTTCCAACGTGTCCATCTGTTTATATCTGGATATGAAACTATAGGTTCATAAATTATGCTGAACAAATTACCTAGATGTTAGGGGAAAAAACTTGGAGAAATACAGGCAAGGTAATCTGAGGATCCTTTCTTTTTCAGAAAATGTTTTTTATATGGAGTATTGCTATGTAGGCCAAGCTGAGCATTAACTTGAAATCTTTGCTCTGCCTCCCGAGCACTGAGAGTATAGATTTGTGCCACCATGACCAGCATCCTTTAAATCAGTTAATAAACACTGCTGCCTACAGTGAAAAGAATATACCCTAACTATATACTGGGAATAAAATCTGAAGCTCTAAAAGCGGTGTGTTTAAACAGTTTTAGTTGTCATGTTCATTCCCAGAAAGGTCAGGGTTTCACTAGTTTACATTTCAATGGTCCTGATGACCATATCTCTTACTTATGCTTTTAAGTATTAAATGTCATCATCCTATTACTTTGGCTACCAAATTCATGTAGCTAGTAACAATTCCATCAGGGTGAAGATAAAATTTTTAATAAAAGAGGCATAAACAAAACCCTCAAAAATGTAAGCACCACACACAATGTAAATGTACTCTGTAAAGCAAAAGAATAAAAACTATTTAAAGACTGATGATTTGTTAGCCAAAATATAATGTCACTTAAATACCAAATTATCTATGTGTAGGCTTTAGACTTAAAACTCAACTGAATGTTTTTTCACACATTATGACTTACAATCACTCAAATAGGCTCAGATTTTTTTTTAAACAAGTTTTGGGACTTGAACTCAAAGCCCGGACACTGTCCCCAAACTTCTTTGGCTCAAGGCTAGCACTCTACCAATTGAGCCACAGCACCACTTCCAGCTTTTTTTCTGTTTATGTGGTACTGAGGAATCAAACCCAGGTCTCCACACATGCTAGGCAAGCACTCTACCACTAAGCCACATTCCCAGTGCTCTACTGCTCTTTTTTTTTTTTTCTCTACTGCTCTTTTTTTTTTTTTTTTTGGCCAGTCGTGGGCCTTGGACCCAGGGCCTGAGCACTGTCCCTGGCTTCTTCCCGCTCAAGGCTGTAGCACTCCGCCACTTGAGCCACAGTGCCGCTTCTGGCCGTTTTCTGTATATGTGGTGCTGGGGAATCGAACCTAGGGCCTCGTGTATCCGAGGCAGGCACTCTTGCCACTAGGCTATATCCCCAGCCCCAGAATGTTTTATTATATGGAAAATTTTTGTGTTTAAGAGCAGTAGAGGGGCTGGGGATATAGCCTAGTGGCAAGAGTGCCTGCCTCGGATACACGAGGCCCTAGGTTCGATTCCCCAGCACCACATATACAGAAAACGGCCAGAAGCGGCGCTGTGGCTCAAGTGGCGGAGTGCTAGCCTTGAGCGGGAAGAAGCCAGGGACAGTGCTCAGGCCCTGAGTCCAAGGCCCAGGACTGGCCAAAAAAAAAAAAAACATTCTGGGGGCTGGGAATATGGCCTAGTGGCAAGAGTGCTTGCCTCCTACACATGAAGCTCTCGGTTCAATTTCCCAGCACCACATATATGGAAAACGGCCAAAAGGGGCGCTGTGGCTCAGGTGGCAGAGTGCTAGCCTTGAGCAGGAAGAAGCCAAGGACAGTACTCAGGCCCTGAGTCCAAGGCCCAGGACTGGCCAAACAAACAAACAAACAAACAAAAACATTCTGATATAAATTCTATTAATACAGTTAGTGGGTCACTACTCTATCTCAGATTAAAATTATAAACCCACAGGTTTTGATGATATCCTCTCATAGAGCTTTAGTAAATTTCTATTACATGAGAACTCTATTTGAGCACTCTCCAAACACCAATTTCTCAAAATGTTTTAGCTAAAAACACTTTTTTTTAGAAGCACTGTATTCTACTCTAATAGAAATTCATAATTTATGTTATTATATTAAGGAATATTTAAATGAGTAAGTTTAACTCATGGTGCCACAAAGTCTTTGCTCAATTATGCTTAAAATAAACAAACATAAAAAAAAATCAAGTCACATAGTTGGCAATTACAAACATGTAAAAGAAGTGACCAACAAAATGGGGATATAGCTCATTGCTTGGTCTATGTAAGACCATGAATTTGAACTACAAGATTTAAAAGGGCAGCTGAAAGTCCATCAATTAAACACATTTGGTTCTCAAATCTATCAGCTTATTTTCCATGTATTACTGATTTGCTCCGAGATGCCTAACCAGATATATCTTATGGTAACATGCTGAAAAAAAGGCTACATATTTATCACAGGTATGAAGTTAACAATAGTACTATACCTGTTTCTTTTTTCAACTTCAGCCACAAGCTCATCAGTAGAGAACTGACCTCTCACAACTAGAATTAAGTTCTTAATGACATCTTCAGAGCAGTCAACATCAAGTAATCCTCCAATAACCACTGGAAGTCGACTTGGGTTCACCTATAGTTAAACAAAAAAGAATGCCATTATGGTAACAAAGTAAAACCTTTAAAACTCATTCTTCTCTTTCAATTATTAATAACAAGAAGCAGTTTTAAAAAATGTAGCCAGGCAATGGAATTTAGCAGAAAACCAGCTAAAAAAATGCTTCATGGTCTAATAAACATTTTTATTTTATTTTATTTTGACCTGGCTAATTGGTTACCTAAGGGTACCTCCAAATGATAAAAGCAATATAGAAGGTAACTTCAAAGAAAGATTAGACCACTGAAGTGCTTGCTTCTAGAGTTAGAAAACAAACTAATTCTGTATTTTAATGGGTTAAAAACTTTACTTTGGTTTTATAGTGAAACCTCAAGGCCTATAGCCCTAGCCCATTTAACTTGCTTTACAATAGCAGTTCTGTTCTTACATTTTACACACTTGGTATATGTGAAATTCTAAACAACAAAAAGAAATGTTGAAAGGTAAACTAGGAGACCACTCTTATTAAGCACAAGTCTCAAAAGGATAAAGATTTTCAGAATTCGGAAAATGTAAACCTATTATAAAAACATACCTTTAAATTATATAACTATTACTTACCTTCTGCACATATATTTCTATATACTTTTGAAGATTATTTCTATATAAATACAGCACCAAATCATGGACAAAGTCAAATCGATCACAGACAATGATAAGTGGCAACTGATCTGTTAGTTTCGCTTCCTGAAAAAAAGAACAAAGGTTTGAATTTTCTTCTGCTATGAGTTATCAAATCTATGTAAAATGAGGATCTATTCTATGCTAATGGGAGACACTCAAACAAACTTGTCTCTTCTGTTAAATATTCCTAAAACAGAACGTGTCCATCCCAATATTTTACTAAATAATACTTAGATTTACACAACAAAATACTAGGTTTTTCCCACACATACCCTTCACTAAAAAATTAACAAATAACCATTTGTGAGCCACCAGTGGCACTTAGATTATGAAACCATCACATGGGAAAACTTCTATTTATAGTTAACAATTCAACTGTATTTGACAGCTGGATTTAGTAACTAACTATAGCTATATTGTCCAAAACAAACATGCTCTATGAATGGCTCACATTTCTTCCAAACAAATCATTTATTTGTCCCTCCCCAATCCCAAGCTAATTAGCCAGCCTCTAACATTCTATCATAATAAAGCCTATACATGGAGCAGCATGATGTTAATGGCCATAAATTAAATATACCACATATTGCTATTAATAAGAAAAAGGCAAAAATTAAAAACAGCATTTAAAGAAACAACATCTTTAAATTGCCAATTGCTTTTATCATTATAAATACCAAACTACGATCCTACTTATAGACTGACACAAAAGATGTTAGACAGGTAGTTAAGACCTGTACTGGGCATTACCTGATACATGTCCTGTTACATTCCACAGACATAAGGTACAGCACAAAAAACAACAGTTTCCATCAGGAATTCATTTATACACAGTGAAACATTCTTCAATAAATGATTCCTCAAAGACATTCTACTAAAGTAGAACTAAACAGGTAACTTGCCACAATGGTAGAGGATAAGAATGCTATTTGCTAAGTAAATTTAACGATTCTCAAGCCTAAGTTCTTAGGCTCCAGTCACAATATTACAAGTGAAAATTAGTCTTATGAAAGAATCCGAGAACGGGCTGGGGATATGGCCTAGTGGCAAGAGTGCTTGCCTCCTATACTTGAAGCCCTGGGTTCGATTCCCCAGCACCACATATACAGAAAATGGCCAGAAGTGGCACTGTGACTCAAGTGGCAGAGTGCTAGCCTTGAGCAAAAAGAAGCCAGGGACAGTGCTCAGGCCCTGAGTCCAAGGCCCAGGACTGGCAAAAAAAAAAAAAAAAAAAAAAAAAAGATTCAGAGAACATCAAGAAAAATTTGTGAGCTACTCTAAATAAACAATAACAGCTATTAACCTGAAATGTAAGTCCAGTTACAGACTTTCCACATTAAGGAAAAATGCAAAGCAAGTACTTGTTTTAAAAATAATGGGGAGTCTGGTGCTGGGTATATGTGGCCTGGTAGTGCTTGCCTCCTATACATGAAGCCCTGGGTTCGATTCCTCAGCACCACATATATAGAAAATGGCCAGAAGTGGTGCTGTGACTCAAGTAGCCTTGAGCAAAAAGAAGCCAGGGACAGTGCTCAGGCCCTGAGTTCAAACCCCAAGACTGGCAAAACAAAAAACAAAGCCAAACAAAAACAATGGGAATTCTGAAACTGAGATCTGCTACAATCATTTCTATAGAGGATTTATACCTAGTCATGTAAAAAATTGCAAAAAAATTTTCTTCTAAATGAACATAAAATTATTATATGTCATCACTAGATGAAAAACATATTTAGAAGTACTCTAAGATAACTCTGCTATTCTAGTCCCTTTGCATGAGTTTTTAAGACTTCTGTGGCAAAAACAAGTAGAAGCAATAAAAAAGAATAAATACTGAAAATGTGGATGAGTAATACAGTAGTTTCCTGATAACCTAAATCTGCACTCCAGTTTATACATGGAAGTAATGTCATAAACATTTTAATTAACTAAATGATTAGTTTCCAGTAACAGTAACAATATTTAACTATATCAATATCAAAACTGGAATTATATAAATATATCCAGGTTTTCAAAACATGAATTTGATCAATTAACAAACATTTGCTAAGTACCTATGTATTCTAAGTTAGCAGAATTTATTCCCTCAAGAGAATTGCATTGCATTAGGCAGAAACAATGTTTCACAGTGGTGGCTGTTAAAATGACACAACAGGATAAGAGAGTTGTGCATGAAACATGGTTAGGTTCTATTTTAGATGAGGTAACCTGAGACATACTCTTCTATGACATTTGATCAGAAACTTGAAGGCAGCCAGGGAGCAAATCAACAAAGTCTGAGAGAAAAACAGTTTGGAGAATAAGCAATAGCCTAGAGCAGGAACAGGATAGAGCTAAGGGGAGTTACAGAAACAGCAAGGATATCAGTGTGATAAAGCAATTCCAGGAGACAAAAAATGGTAGAAAATACAACCAAAGTAGTAAGCAGATCCATCCATGTTTTTGAGACCTACACAGATCAATAATTTTATTGTCTAACAATATTAACAGCAGTTTCAATCTGCTATGGTATATTTCAATCTTTGGGGTTATTTTTCCTTTCATGACAGTGCTGGTGAGAAACCTGTCTGTGTAATGCTATGCAAGTGCTGTACCACTGAACTCATTGCCAGATTTCATTGGGTATTTCTAAGGAGAGGTTCCACTCTAACAATATTTGTCATGGCCACTATAAAAATGGCACCCAAATATTCATAATTACATTCTGAAGCAATTTTCTTGTGATAATAGCATTTAGATACACTATCAGCTAATTATCATAGCAAGTTATCTCCTAAATTAAGCTTAAATAATAGGGATGATGAGAAACAATGTATTTACATATGTAGGTCAGTTTAAAAAAAAAAGGTTGAGGGCTGGGAATATGGTCTAGTGGTAGAGTGCTTGCCTCACATACACGAAGCCCTGGGTTCAATTCCTCAGCACCACATATATAGAAAAAGCCACAAGTTGTGCTGTGGGTCAAAGTGGTAGAGTGCTACCCTTGAGTAAAAAGAAGCCAAGGGACAGTGCTTAGGCCCAGCAAAAAAAAAAAAAAAAAAAAAGTTGGGTAAATGGTCTAATAAGGGAGCCTCACCTCAAGTTCCAGCTTTTTTTTTGCTGTAAATGAAGAATATTTGTCTCCCAAGGCTGGCTTCAAACCTTGATTCTCAACTTCCTGAGTAGCTAGTATTACTATCAGGGGCCACCAGTGCCTGGTAGACATAAAAAAAAAAATCCTACCCCTGTATATAACTAAAAGCCAATTAAGCTGTCTTATTCTAGCATCATACTAGCCAGGTTCTCTAGACTATTCATGTCAAGTATAAAGTTACATACATTTTCAGAAAGTTCAGAAAGTTTTTTGTTGTTGTTGTTGGTTGTGGGGTTTGAACTCAGGGCCTGGGGCTATCCCTGAGCCTCTCTATGCTCAAGGCTAGCACTCTACCACTTAAACCACAGTGCCACTTCCAGTTTTTGAGTGGCTAATTGGAGGGAAGAGTCTCACGAGGACTTTTCTGCCCCGACTAGCTTCAAACTGATCCTTAAATCTCAGCCTGCCGAGTAGCTAGGATTACAGGCACCAGGCAGAAAAATTATCTTTTTAATTTAAAATGTAGGACAATTTTAGCACTTTGTTAAAAGGTCAAGGGCTTCACCATTTAACATAAAGGCCAGAGCGCAAATTCTTCAAAAGAACATCTGCCAATGCAAGTATAGACTATCTACAAATGATGACAGCTGAAAGGGAGGAAAGAAGGCTTTGTTTTTAATCTAACAATTTTCCAGAAGACAACATGTTTTCCAAAAGAAAACATTTCAAAACTTTGCATAAGCTCTGAAATCGTCACATAAACACAGATACACAAACACTCACCCAAGGTAGTGAGTGGGTGGTAATCTGAATATTCCCTTATTTTCCTGATTTTTATATACAGCTGCAAACTTTATAAAAAAAATTTAAACAACTAGTAGTTATGAGAATAAAGCTAAAAATAAAGCTAAATATTGGGGCTAAGAATGTAGGTCAGTGGCAGATCTCTGGCCTGCCATGTATAGGGTCCTGGGCTTGATCCACAGCACCACAAGAAAAAAAGCTATATTGAACAAATTAACTGCCAGAGTCTTTAAAATACAGGTAATTCTTAATTTTTATTTCCTAGATCCAGGTAGATTTCATGCTAGACATCATTCCTAAGAGTACTGACTTCTTTGCATACAATAAAAGCTCCTCAACTGGGCACCATTGTCTCATGCCTGTAATCCTAGCTACTCAGGAGGCTGAGATCTGAAGATCATGGATTAAAGCCAGGCCAAACAGGAAAAGCTGTGAGATTCTTATCTCCAATTAAACACCAAAAACGGTGAAAGTGGAGCTGTGACTCAAGGAAATATGGTGCTAGCCTTGAGCAAAAAAAGATCACAACAGTGCCGATGCCCTGAGTATGAACCCCAAGATCAAGGGGACATGCACACACTTCCTCTTAATGAGTTTCAAGGCGAAGCTAATTTTTTTTGGGGGGGGGGGGGGCAGTAGAGGGATGTGTGAGTCCTGGGGCCTGAGCACTGTCCCCAAGCTTTTGTGCTCAAGGCTAGTGCTTTACCATTTCAAGCCACAGTGCCATTTCTGGCTTTTTGGTAGTTGACTGGAGACAATATTCTCACAGACTTTTCCACCAGTCCAGACTGACTTTGAACTGAGATCCTCAGATTTCAGCCCTATGAATAGCTAGGATTCGAGGTGTGAGCCACCAGGGCCTGGCCTAAACTGATTTTAATCTTGAAAAGGAATCAAAACCAGACAGGATGATTGTGCACACCTGTAATCCCAACACTCTGGAGGAAGGCTGAGTTCAAAACCAGCCTGGACTCTGGACTATCTTGTCTCAAAAACAAAATAAAACAGAGAAAAAAGAAAAAGTTAAATGATTTCTAAAAAGATATTGAAAGTAAAAAACACCTTAAAAATATTTTCTTCCCAAAATTAAAATGAAAAAAAAAAAAAAAAAAAGAGGAGGGGGTATCTTTTTTGAGGCTCTGCTTTAAAAAAAAAAACACACAAAAAAAAACAAAAAACCAGATGATCAGTCTTAAGTATTACTTAATTTCCTTCCTTATTTCAAAAGAAACCACAGAGTATTAAGTTTAAAAGAAATAACCCAGTACACAATTTGAGAATGCTAAGATTTTTACATTTATGGAGAAAAAAAGGCATTTCAAAACATGACCAAACCCCCACAGAACTTGCTGATCTTCAAGTCAACCTGAAACACATAACTCAAAAACCCTTACCTTGAGGAAATTCTTGACTCGCTCAGGATCATAGCAGTTGCTTTCTCTGCAGATTCTTTCCACTTCTTTGATCTGCCCAGTCTTGCAAGCTGCCTGGATATATTTAAAGTGCACGTCTGGGTCCTGACTAAAGTTAACAATGGATCCCAGAAAATAAAAGAGACCTTTAAAAAAAAAATTAAATTAATCATAGGAACACTTGAGGATAAAAACACTGTTATAGCAAATACTCACAAATATAAATTGATTGCCTAAAATGCTTAGTAAGAATACTAACCCTGCAATAGTCAGTTCGATAAAATGGGTTTGCACTTTAACCTTACAGAATGATATTCAAACAATGGTTTGCACAATTCAGAAATAAATAGGAATCAATAGAGGCTAAATATTACACCATATTCCATGAGAAAGTTTAAAGAAAGTATCTAAGGTCAATGTTTTTTCACATATAATTAACAGAAAACAAGGACAAAATTTTTTTAAAGAACTTATGAAGTGCTGTCTAACAGAACTTTGTAATGATTTAATATTCTTTACCTAAATACCATTTTGGACAGTTTTTCACTTAAAGGACAGTGAATACATTTAATTTTTTTGGCCAGTCCTGGGGCTTGAACTCAGGACCTGAGCACTGTCCCAGAGCTTTTTTTGCTCAAGACAAGCACTCTACCACTAAGCCACACTCCCAGCCCCATTTAAAATTTTAACTTTAATGACTTTAAACTTAAATGGCTAAATATGGCTAAGTGATTATTGTACTAAAATGGGTAAATTAACAGTTACAAATGAATAAAACTAAGAAAACTCACAAAATCATCTGCCTCTTCTGCATAGAGCAATGATATTATAGAGGAGAAAGACGAGAAGTTAGCTAATGAACATAGTAACAGCCACCCAACAGTTACTATGTTAGGACTATACATTTGCAGTTATTTAAAAGGTGATTTTTTTAGGGAGCCGGGAATGTGGCCTAGTGGTAAAGTGCTTGCCACGTAAAAGGTAATTTTTAGGGATTGGGAAAGTAGCTTAGCGCTAGAAAGCTTGCTTAGCATGCAGAAAGCCCCTGGGCTCGATTCCCCAGCACCACATAAACAGAAAAGGCCAGAAGTAGCGCTGTGGCTCAAGTGGTAGAGTATTGGCCTTGATCAAAAAGAAGCCAGGGACAGTGCTCAGGTTCTGAGTTCAAGCCCCAGGACTGGTCAAAAAATAAATTAACAAAATAAATGGTAACTTTTAGTCCTTGGTGACATGTGGAAAAGGTGGAACTACTGGCATCTGGTAAGTAGTATTGCTAAATAATATGGGCAACCAACACTTTGCAACATGGAATTTTCCAACCACAATTGTCTATAGTACTAAGGTTGAAAAGACCAACTGCATAGTAAGTAATGAGCCAGACATGTAATCATAAAATATTATTCTATCTGAACATTAGTATCTTCATTTTAAATAATTAGGAAAAGAGCCACTATATATTTTTCTCTTAAAATTCATCTACAAAATATCCTGTGATGACACTATATGTCCCTAGGATCTCCTGTGTGAGAGCTTTAACATGTAAGCAGTAAAACTATAAAATATTAAAATGTTCCATAAAGTAAAGTGTTTAAACAATTTCCAACAGTCTGATTGTAAGCAAACCACTCTTTGGTTAACTTACGTAATTCTTAGAAAACTTCTAATTACCTTCAAAACTCTTAAAAGATTCAAAGAGTTCAATCAGAGATTGGGTTGACAGTTGTTCATGATACTTAGAAGCCACTTGAACACAGATCTGTAGATTTTGGCGAATATTAGCAGACAGCATGGCTCTGAGACATTCTAAAGAGTCTTCCACTGATAAGGATCCAAAGTAATTCACTAACCACTAGAGGAAAAAGTAAATTAAAACCATGTTGAAAGTCATATTGGTATGAAATTATCACCTACTACCACAAACACATTTTCATCATACCAATTAATCACAAATAACAAGTAATAAACAAAATACCTCAGGATTAAGAAGGTGGGTGTGAACAACTGCACGCTTTATATCATATAAGTCAGTAAAGTGTTCTAATGCGCGCTGTAGTAGGCCAGCTTTTTCACATAGCTGAGCGATATGAGCCCGGTCATAATGTGTGAACATCTGATTTCCTAGAATTGCATCTGCAACCTATACAATGACAAAGATGATGATGTCATTTTGCCAACTCTTTCATATCAATTCCATATCCAAATTATATAGATTCAATAGTGAGCTGGTAAGGAAATATGGTACAAAGGAATATGGAGGTTATTTTCTTGAATACAGAATAAACACCACATAGCTTTAATAATTTATGAAACTAAATAATCACAAAACCAGTGTTAGAAACATGCCTAAAAAGCACAAAAACACATACTTGAGGTGCATGTATAAGGTTCATCTCAAGCAATCGTGTCTGTAAAGGACCTTCGGATGGGCGGTTATTTTTCAGAGCATCAAGCAGGAATGCTGTGCACTGCTGGATTAGATTGTATTCCATAAAGACATCCACAATCTGTAAGGAGAAAAATTAAAATGCTGTTGATAATACATAAATGAAATGACAAATACTAATCAAACAACAGACCTTCCAGTTTAACAGACCTTCCAGTTTAATACATAACTGTGAGGTATAACACAAATGGCAGAATATTTGCCTTGTAAATGCTAGGTGTTGAATTCAATTTGAGTACAGTAAAAAAGTGGTTGCTGAACTATTACTTTCAGTTAAACAACAAAAGATTTTAAGGTACCATATAGCAGCAGAATGTAAACAATTTAAGTTTTTTTTGTGTTTTTTTTTTGCCAGTCCTGGGCCTTGGACTCAGGGTCTGAACACTGTCCCTGGCTTCTTTTTGCTCAAGGCTAGCACTCTGCCACTTGAGCCGCAGCGCCACTTCTGGACATTTTCTGTATATGTGGTGCTGGGGAATCGAACCCAGGGCTTCATGTATACGAGGCAAGCGCTCTTGCCACTAGGCCATATCCCCAGCCCCACAATTTAAGGTTTTTAATTAACATACAATAAAGACACATGCTATGAAACAATCTTGACTCATGGTTTTTACATGCCTTATCTTCCTTTAGAAGTGGCAGCCTGTCTTCTGTGTTGAGTCATTCACGTATATTCATTCTTTAATTTATTATCATTATTATTGTTTTGCCAGTCCTGGGGCTTGGACTCAGGACCTAGGCTCTGTCCCTGGGCTTCTTTTGCTCAAGGCTAGCACTACCACTTGAGCCACAGCATCACTTCTGGCCTTTTCAGTTTATGGGGTACTGAGGAATCAAACCCAGGGCTTCATGCATGCTAGGCAAGCGCTCTACCACATTCTCAGCCCTTTAGCTGTATTTTTTTTTTTGGGGGGGGGGGGGAGGTCTTTTCTTTTTTGGTACTAGAGATTGAACCCAGTATGTTGCATTTGCTAGGCAAGAACTATATCCCAGTCCTCATAAATTAATTTAAAAAAATATATGCATCTTCATATTTGTTTTCTCTGTTTTAAAACTGAGGATTATGGTTCAGAGACAGCCCAGGCAGGAAAGTCCGTGAGGCTCTTATCACCAATTAAGTACCAAAAGGTCAGAAGCAGAGCTGTGGGTCAAGTGGTAGTGTACTAGCACTAGCCCTGAGCAAAAAAGCTCAGGGACAGGGTTCAGGCCCTGAGTTCAAGCCCCAGTACCATCACAGAAATCAAACTAAACAAAATAAAAAACTAATATACAATTCAGTCCCTGATGGCTCATCAGGAGGCTAAGAGGACCATAGTCCAGCCTAGGCAAAAGGACTCCAACTCCAAAAATAAACAGCAAAAAGCAGGGCTGTGGGCATTAAAGTCTGTAACAGACTCTTATTTCAAATTAAGTACCAAAAACAGTAGAAAAAAGAACTGTGGCTCAAGTGGTAGTATGCTAGCCTTGACAGAAAGGAAAAAAAAATTTTTTTTAAAGCTCAGGGATAGTACCTAGGCCCTAAGTTCAAGTTGGAGGGAGAGAGAGGAAAAGGGAGAGGGAGGGTGAGGGGAAAAGAAGGGGGGGAGGGGGAGGAGAGGGGGGAGGAAGGGAAAGAAAAAGACAGCAAAAAAGAGCTAGGTAAGAACTTGTTTTAAGTATACAGACAGACACAGATTTAATTTCCAAGCTCTAATTCTCTACAGTACTGTTTGAAGTCAGATTTCCCCTACTGTCCACCTTAATGAATTAGAGCCACAGCACCACTTCTGGCCATTTTCTGTATATGTGGTGCTGGGGAATTGAACCCAGGGCCTCATGTATATGAGGCAAGCACTCTTGCCACTAGGCCATATTCCCCAGCCCCCAGAATTCATTTTAATATTCTTACCTGTGTAATATCAGCAAGAGGCTCTTCATCCTGAACTAATATTTGAGCAAACTGCTGTCCCTGCTCTGGACTGATACGCATTACATTTCTCAGCAGAAAGATCCAGTCTGGAGTATAACCAACCTACAAGCGGAAAAAGATTTGAACCTTGTCAAAAGTGTTTTTTTTTTTTCTTAAAGCATTTAAAGATCTTTTCTACATTAATACAGAAATACTAGGGAAAGCACAAGTTCATTAGACCTTGGAGATAACATTACTTGAACAAAAGACCCATGAAGTTTGTCAACTTAGTCAATGACCACTATGACTTAACATAGTCAATGGCCTATAACAGGTTAAGCCTGCATGTTCCTACGCATAAACAATTGTCTCCTTTCTAAAAAAAAAAAAAAATGACTTCTATACATGACAGCTAAGATAACAAGACTTTTCCAAGTAATTAAAAAAATCTTTTAAATTCACTATTAAAATAAAACAGTACAGACTACTATCTCTCAACAGTTTTAAATAAATTGATGCTGAAAATCAATTTCATTGAACTCACTTTTTTAGCATATAAAACAATCTTCTGGACTTGACCTGTTTCTGCAAAGCACTGGATGACTTTACTTGGGACATTAGCCCTGAGGTACACACTAAGTGCTAATGTTGGGTCCACAGATTTTACAAGATCACCCAGTTCTTCAGAACATTCCAGCTGTACAAAGGAAAAAGAGATTGGTTAGTGATCTACAATAGCAGCTTCATAAATAAGTACTTCTTCCAATTTTCCTTATAATAACATAGTGGGTACATAAAATATACACTTTCCCGAAACATACTATGTTATAACTCTGCAGGAATTGTGATTAGTAGACTGTTAATATTATATTTACAACAACGTCTCAGTAGAACTCTCTCCTACTAAACCAAAGATGGAAAGTCCAAAAAGACTTCACATACTTTTGAATATTAGAACTATCTTGTTAGATATATAACTACTTTATTTACAGTTAGAATGCATACTTTTTTTTTTTTTTTGCCAGTCCTGGGACTTGAACTCGGCCTGAGCACTGTCCCTGGCTTCTTTTTGCTCAAGGCTAGCACTCTACCACTTAAGCCACAGCACCACTTGTGGCCTTTTCTATGTATGTGGTGCTGAGGAATTAAACCCAGGTCTTTCATGTATACAAGGCAAGCACTCTACCACTACGCCATATTCCCAGCTGAATCACATACTTTTATCTACTAAAAGAATTCAGGTATGTCCATGTGTTCCCAAATTTCCAAAAAAGAATCCAAGTGCTTTTTCCATTATGTTGCTGGGTCTTAGATTCAGGGCCTTCCTTACAAGCTAGGCAACTGTTACACAACTGAACTACATCTGTAAAAGCCCTGTAATTAAAATTTTAATGTAATATTGTCAAATGAAAATTTCATATTGCTGGCCGTGGTGGCACACTCCTATAAGCCCAACACTTGAGAGGCTAAGGTAGGAAAATCACAAGATTTCGACCAGCCAGTATCACATAGAGAAACTGCTTCAAATAAGGAGAGAGGGAGGAAGGAATTGAGGGAATTGGATGAGGCTCACCCTAGGGAATTTACAGAAATTACAGTTATAAGGCAAGACACTAACTTTACAAGGTTAAACAGATGAAAATGATACAGTATTTTATGTAGTATTCAAGCAGATACCCATGCACTTTTCAATCTGGCTTACTCAGCTTCTCAATTTGCAAATCACTTATCTAAGAATTCTGCTTTAGATGCTAGTTTTGATTTTCTATTTCTAATGGTAATTTCAGAAACAAGTTCTTTTAACTGGTATTTAGTACTGAAAGTTAACAAGTTCTACCAAAGTCTGTATATCTTATACTAATAAGAACTGACAATGTGTCTTTTCTACAAATAAGCTCCATTTTGGCTGCCACAAAAAATGAAAAGTGACACAGAGAAGCAAGCTGTCAACCCTTTACATAGGTCAACTCAGTTTCCTTGCCTATTCTCATTCTCCTTTATCTCAACCTATGAGAACAGACCACAAATACTCATTAGTGTGGCTAGGAACTATTCTTCAGCAAAGATCTTCCAAGCATCCTCCAATACCCTATACAGTTGCCAGAAGCTGGGTCAAAATAAAAAAGGGCTTAGAATTAGTAATGTAAAAATAATACCAACATACTGAAACATGCTGAAAGGTCTAACTACTAAGAATGTTCTTAACAACGAAGACAGGGCAATTCAATAGCACAACTTCATGCAAAAAGGCTGTTCATATAGTTGTCTAAGTGTCTATTACTTCTCTGTCACTATATTACATAAAAAATACACCCACTCACTGGGTACCAGTGGCTCACACCTACATATCCTTGCTACTCAGGAGGCTGCGATCTGAGGATCACAGATCAAAGCCAGCCTGGGCAATAAAGTCTCTTTGTAAGACTCTTATCTCCAACTGAGGTGGGGGGGAAAGTCACTAGTGGAACTGTGACTCAAGTGGTAGGTGCTAGCCTTGAGCAAAAAAGCTTAGACAGAGCCTAGGCCCTGAATTTAAGCCCTAGACCCAGCATACAACAAAACAAAACAACAAAAAACACATAACACGACAAAGAGAAATTATGTTGTAAGTGAATTGAAAAGACATAGAGAAATTGTACAGAACAAAAACTGTTTTTCACATTACACCAATTAATATTCTGTGAAAACACTTTCAAACAGTTATTTCATTACTAGACTGATTTGCTGGTGTGCTTGCGTGTGTGTGTGTGTGTGTGCGCACGCGCGCGCGCGCACGCGCACGCAATGGTCCTGGGGCTTGAATTGAAGGCCTGGGTGCTGTCCCTGAGGTTCTTTTGCTCAAAACTAGGGCTCTACCACTTAAGCTACAAGCTCACTTATAGCTTTTTTGAGCCACAGCTCCATTTTTGGCTTTTGTAGGTAGTTTAGTAGAGATCAAAGTCTCCCAGACATTCCTCCCTGGACTGTCTTCAAACTACTATCCTCTTACCTCAGTCTCCTGAGGAAACAGGATTACAAGCATGAGCCACTGGAGTCCAAAACCCCACAATTTGCTATCTTTTCAAAGATATGTATGATCTGCCTGCTTTTTGGCGGTGGTGGTAGTAGAGGGGGTTGGCTAAACTCAGGTCCATTTAAGTCATGCCCCCAGGTGTTTTTGTCTTCCTTATTTTTCAAATAGGATCTTGCAGGTATGCATGGGCCAACCTGATGAGGACTGAGCTATTCATACTTCCAACATAGAGAAGATGAAAGACATGTGCCACTGGTGATGGGCAATATGATCTGACATTATATATTCTCATTGAATACTCAAACATGTTAACTGGCAGCGAATACAATTTTTATGACATTTTGGAAGTTCTAAATGAAAAAATGTTGTTTGCATGTGGTAATGACTGTGCCTACCAAGTGTGGAGTCTGAGAGGTAAGATTATATCCCTATGTCCAGATAAGTTTCATGTATTCTGACAAATGTAATTGTATAAGGAAATAAGTATCTTACATTAAGGTTATCCTAAAGCAAAAGGATAAGAAATTACTTCCAGGATTAACTATCAATCAAGAATCTTGCAATCTACTTAAAAATTGAAACCAAAGTTATTTCAGCTCAACATGTGTAAAAGTAAGTACTTTACCAAGTAAGTCATGTATTTTACAAAATGTATGATCTTGTTCTACTTCTATAAGCAATAAGTAACAAACACATTTCAGCATAAACCATTTTAACTTGCTAACATGATATTTAATCAAAGCAAAATTAATCAATTTACAATTTAACATACCTTATCTTCCTTTAACCATTTCTCCAAAAGCTGTTTTCGTCCTTGTTGAAGTACAGGCCTACATAACTCTAAGGATTCATATTTGTTCAGCTGGCCCTGGTCTAAAAGGATTCCAAAGTACTGAAGTAAAGGTGAAGTTTGACCTGGCTGAGCTGGAACACTCTGGAACCGACGGATAGTGTCTGGAGTACGAAGAATTCCCTTAAAAAAGGAAAAATGTTAGGGCTTAGGTCAATCTTCATTAAAGGCTTCATTGATCCACAAACTCCTATTTTTAAAACCTTTGTTTTAGTGATATAAAATTATTCAGAATCAGAAATATGCAACTTAATTGTAATATTCATGCACAAAATAATTTGTATAGTTATAGCATATTTGTGGCTAGTTATTGAACCAAGTTCTCATTAAATTACGTATCTAATTTGTAGTTAATTTTGGTCAGAAATGTAAGGTCTTAATCCAATACAAACCAATATAAAGGTGGATGGACATAAGTTCAACCCAGTTACTAATAGCTTCTAAATATCTATCATAAATAGAATTCAAATAAGTAGCTATATTCAAACAATAATGAAACGAACTACTTAAAAATCTTGTCATATGTATCTATATAGATAGATCTTATTCTTTAAACATTCTGGGTCTTGAAACATATAAATCTAGCAGCACAGATAAGTAATTGTCATATATTCAAGTATAGGAAAATGTAACCTGAAAGCGACTGGTTTCTCTGTTTAAACTGATTCTTCCTCTACCAGTATTAGAAATAAACAATACTCAATCTAATCATCGCAATTTCATTTTACAAATATTTACCTTTGGTGCATTGGCAGCCACCTTTGCGGCCTCTGAGTAATTTCCCTGGGCAAAAAGAGCATTAAATTTCCGGGCAAAGAGTTCCTCAGCACCAGCTAGGTTGTTACGTACAGCCATTCTCAGAGCCAAATCAGGATTCTGCAGTACATTGGTGATGTAAGGAATTATGTTTTCTTCTTCCACACAAACTGACAGGACCTGCAATTTCATGATTAAAGAATAGCTGCATTATGCTCCTTTGGATGTAAATAATTACAAGTCCATTTAGAACAGGCTATTACTGAGTGACAAAGGTATTCAAACTGTGCAATTTTGTTAACTACTTTCTCGCTAAAATAAATTCTAAAAGGATTTTTAAAAGGTCAGAAAAAGACAGCTAAGAAGATTTAAAAACAAGTGCCATTGGTATGAAATCATTTTGGGGTTTCAAAAATTCTTCAACAGGCTGGGGATATGGCCTAGTGGCAAGAGCGCTTGCTTCGTATACATGAGGCCCTGGGTTTGATTCCCCAGCACCACATATACAGAAAATGGCCAGAAGTGGCGCTGTGGCTCAAGCGGCAGAGTGCCTTGAGCAAAAAGAAGCCAGGGACAGTGCTCAGACCCTGAGTCCAAGCCCCAGGACTGGCCAAAAAAAAAAAAAAATTCTTCAACAAAAGTTATCTTCCTAGTCATATTGTCAAGACTAATTGCTTTGATATCATTCAAGAGAGGCACATACAACTAAATAAATGAAAGCTACTGAATCTTTCAAACTTTGTCTCCAACTGGCTCTAGAAATAGAATTAAATACAGGTAAAGCCCCTTTTTAATGAAGAATAGTCACTAAGAACTAGCAAGTTTAATCCAGTACCAGAAGTACTATGAGAAGGGATACATAAGTCAGAGGGAACATGAAGCAGAAATGCATAACTAGGTCTGGAGTAAGTTAAGGAATGGAGAGGAAGAGAAAGATTCCCTGAACCTAGTCTCTGCATTCCATTTTTCTAAAACAAATAGGGGGAGGGACTTACTGGTTAGAGGAACACTAGTAAATAGCAAAACCAGTAAGTGCAAAATATTTTTTAAAGAATTCTTAGCTAGTTTTCAGAAAATAAAGTGTTTCCTGGTAGAATTTTTTAATTCCATTAAAACACTAGAAACACACACACACAAACGAAATACTTGCCAGATTATATGGAGATAGTATCAAATGTGACAAATTCAGAACAGTGATTTTTTCCTATGCAACTGGTAGCTTTCCAGGCATACACAACAAGTACAGTAGCTTATCACCTTCTAACACTAAGTATTTAGTCACTTAGGGTACAGATTAGGTATAATTTTTATTTCTACAGTTCATCTTCATCTTGGAGATAATATGAAGAAAACTCCTATAATAATGACAGTCTATCAAATAAGACCCTAATAAGTTTCTTTCCACTGAGTTGCTTTTGAAATTGAATATAATCTTAGATGGCTATATGTCAAACAGATTCTAGAAGACAGAATCAAAAGGCTTTTATTCTTGTACTTTAGTGCTTTTAGTTAGGTATTATTTTTTTTTCTTTTTTTTTCTCAAATTTTTATTATCAAACTGACGTACAGAGAGGTTACAGTATCATACGTTGGGCATTGGATACATTTCTTGTATTAGGTATTATTTTTTAAGATAAATTTTATTGTGTGTATTTTAGACATACAAAATGTAAAAGCTGGATGTGGGTGGCTCATGGCTATATTCCTAGCTATTCATGAGGTTAAGAGATGAAGATAGAGGGCTGAAGCCAGCCTGGGCAGAAAAGTCTAAGAGAATCTTATCTCCTCTATTGAGTAAAAAGCCAGAAGTAGAAGTGTGACTCAAATGGTAGAGTATCAGCCTTGAGGGAAAAAGCTGAGCAAGAGTGAAGTCCTGATTTCAAGACTTAGAAACAGATACATATAAACAGATACATATAAATAGCAATGGTCATTACAGTTAGGCTAATAAGCATTTACCTTCCCATGTGTTTTACTTATTTTGATAAGAATAGTTTACTTATTTAAAAAATCATAATAATACAATATTAACTTTACTTGTCAGGTTCTGGATATGAGATCTCTTGATTAATCTTTTATGTCTGCTATTTGTATTCTTAGACTTATATTCCCTGTTTCTTCTTTACTTAACCCACCATGTATTGCTTTCTGGTATCCAAATTTACTTTTTGAAAAAAGCTAATGATACTGTTATTTTACTTTACTGCTTTAGTGTCAAGGTTTCCTTACCTGTCCCTTTCTGTTTACTCCAATTATTCCAGCAGTGGCTTCGTGAGGTGCAGTAACAAATATTGTTTCTCCACTGATTCTGTTCATGTAGATGCAGGTACCAGTCTCAAGATCATACAGGTGGATATAGCCATACTTTGTAATCAAAAATACCACATCATGCTTTTCACTGATCTGTACAAAGAAAATCAACACTTAAAGTAATTCTATTTTAGAGATAGTAAAATTCTACAACTTTGTCAAGAGGCTCATGTAAAAATTAAAGTAATGTTTAAAACTCATTTAACTCACTGTTACAATACATTTAAATAGGGGATATCCCAGCTCTTACATAAAACATCAAAAAATAAATGAAACCTATAAGACAAAAAGAGTAAAGATAATTCTGATAATTTTGGATGACCCAATTTGCAGATTACATGTATGTTGGGGTATTATTTTCTCCATTTCCTTAATAATCTTAAAAACTACTTAAATCAAATATGAGCATGGTTTGAAATAACTTGTTTTAAAGGAGGAAATTTGAGGGCTGGGAATGTGGCTTAGTGGTAGAGTGCTTGCCTAGCATGCATAAAGCCCTGGGTTTGATCCCTCAGAATCACATAAACAGAAAAATCCAGAAGTGGTGCTGTGGCTCAAATGGTAGAGTGCTAGCCTTGAGCAAAAGAAGCTCAGGGACAGTGCCCAGGTCCCAAGCTCATGGACTGGCAGGGAAAAAAAAAAAAGGAAAACTTAAAGTCTATTTAGTTTACTAAAAATACCTGCATTGCAACAGGAAAGTCATTTTGTGCTTCTGGAGGAAAGAAAACATCCACTGCCTTCTTTGGAAATGGTTGGTTCCCCGTGGGTGGTGTGCCAACTTCAATAATATGTAACTGTTCAAAAGAGAATAAAGTGCATACAAATCTGAATCTTTTAGTAGTTCATCATAGTAGGTTTATTTGAAGCCTGAAAGTAGAAACCAGAATGTCCTGTAATAGATAAACTGTGTTTGGCATATTTATACCATAGAATACTCCTCTATAATAAAGAAAGAAAAAACTCCTATAAACATTATGCTAAGTGGGGGTGAAAAGTCACATATTATAACTCTTCTATAATATCCCTGAAGCAACCAAATTACAGAAATGGATAATTAATTAGCAGTTGCTAGGGATTAAGGATGGTGGGAGAAATGGGAAATAAGTGACTACAAAGTAACATGTGTCTTGAATTTACTAGTCACAAAATGACACAGACTTAAACAACTGTACTAGAGCTAATTCCTGCTTTCTCATCTATACTATAGCTATATTAAAGGTAGTAATTAGGAAAAACCAGACAAAAGGCAATGGAGGGCTGGGGATATGGCCTAGTGGCAAGAGTGCCTGCCTCATACACATGAGGCCCTGGGTTCGATTCCCCAGCACCACATATACAGAAAATGACCAGAAGTGGTGCTGTGGCTCAAGTGGCAGTGCTAGCCTTGAGCAAAAAGAAGACTGGCAAAAAAAAAAAAAAAAAAAAAAAAACGCAATGGAAATTTCTCCGAATCTTTGTAGCTTCCTACACATATTATTTCAAAATAATAGGGAATATTTTATACCTCAAATATTCTATATAAAAATGAAAGGTGTAAGTCTGCAACCGGTGGCTCATGCCTATAGTCACAGCTACTCAAGAGGCTGAGATCTGAGGGTTGCAGTTTGAAGCCAGCCAGGGAAAGAAACCCTGTTAGACTCTTACCTCCAGTTAACCACCAAGAAGCCAGAAGCAGAGCTGTGGCTCAAATGGTAGACTGCTAGACTCAGGCAAAAAAAAAAAAAGCTCAAGGAGAGCATGCAGGCCCAGAGTTCAAGCCCCAGAACTGGCACAAAGAAAGAATTTGTCCATCAGGCTGGCTTAGCCTCTTCAGTAGTTAAAATAACAGCTGTGATCCACTGGTTTCCAGCTTCTATCTTAATTTCTAAAAATTGCTTGAGTATGGACAAGGGGGCAAATATTCTAACAAAGCAGTAGTTTTCTGCTCTGTCTAGAATCTAAATCTTCTTCCTATTGGGGGAAAAGAAGGATGGTACTCATTTACAAGTTAGGATGTCAGTCAAGTAGAGCTAATCTTTTGTTTTAGAAGTACTAAACACTTGTTTTCCATAACCTCCCAAGCTAAGTTACAGGAGACATGACCTTGTCTACAATGGACTTCAAACTCTGGGAGCTCAAAACAGAGTTGGTTTAAGACTTCAGAGATTCTATTCCAGCAGTGAAAAAACTGAGGTACTATGTCTCCAGGAGTGAGTAATGCCGCATCGTAAAAGCAGTCTCTCAAGGGTCCTGCGGCAAGTTTTTTGGCTGGAATTTTGGCTAGTGCCTATTCTTCCTTTTTTTTAAAGCATTTCCCAAGCTCAGTTATACAGCCATCCTAGCTACTGTCAAGCATTCAATATTTTTTCACAAAAATTTTTAAGCTCTATTGAACTAGACCTTCTTTTTTACTATCTATAGTTAAGGATTCTTAACATACAAACCACTACAATATGTTCAGGTAAATTCTAGTATACAATTAGGATTGAAAATTTCTATCTTAAAGCTATCTCTAATAGACAATCTCTAACTCAAACCATGGCTTACATTTCATTTATATCAAGTCACCTAGGAAATTTGTTTTTGAGGCAAGATCTTGATATTTAGTCCCAGGGTGGTTTTGAACTTGCAATTCTCCTTTGTTTCCCAAGTACTGAGATGACAGATTGGTGTATGCCATCATAACCAGCTCACCTAGAAAATTTTTAAGTGCTGCTCATGGATTGTAATTACTAAGTCAGACATCCCAGAGGTACAGCATATACAAGTGGATGTTAGAACTCCCAAGGAGTCTTTGTAGAATGAAGCAAACACATAAACAGGCCTTTGACAAAAGGCAGTCAAAGTAACCAACTCATTAACAGAAAACAAGACATGGTAGAGCTCAATTCCATTGCTTAGCAGACTAAGACAGAAGGACCGAGTTCAAGGCCAGCCTGGGTTACATAGTGAGATCTTCTTTCAAAAACAATTAGTATTACCCACAAAGAAAAAAGAAGGACAATTTTTTTTTAAAAGCTAGTAAGAAAATGTTAAAAGCACATCATTCATTGCAGACAACTGTTATGAAACAATTTTAAATGCATTTACAACAAACCTGAATATTAAAAGATTAATAAAAGGAGAAGTCCATTCTCTCATTAGTCTTTTGAATTTAGACAATTAGTAGTCAAAAGATAAAGACCCATCAATATAAGTACTAAAGCCAAAGCTTACCTTTCCTCCAGCTTGACCCCGTACTGCAAAACAAAATAACGTTGATTCTTCTGCATTTCCTTCCATCTTAAACTGTGCAAAGCTAGCCGCATGTCCTTCAATGGGTTGAGACACTTTCCTATCTACAGAATATAACTGCATAGCTCCTACCACACGATTTTGCTATGAAGGAACAAACAAAATGAAGATGCAATGAACCAATAATGCTCAGATTCATCTACTAAACAATTAGAATATGATGCTATCTTAAGAAGCATTTATAACCTGTTGTTAGTCTCTTAGCAATATAGATTTGATGCATCCTAACTAAAAATCCAGCTACTAACATCTTATTTAAGCCTCGGGTGAATGTTTAAAATATGCTTCCATTCATAGGGGGGAGATAGGAAAGCAGAGACTGGAAGAGAATGAGGGAACAAAAGACACTGTACTAAAGGAAATGTATTTATTACCTGACTCATGTAATCTCTCTGTGCATCACTCCTATGATAATAATAAAGTAAATTAATAATAAAATAAAATATGCCTTCAACCATATTTGTGTGTGTGTGTGTGCGCACACTGGTGTGGGACTTAACTCAGTGTCAGGGCACTGTCCTTGAGCTTTTTTGCTCAAAGCTAGTAATCTGCCACTTGAGCCACAGCTCCACTTTTGACTTTGTTGGTGCTTAATTGGAGATAGAGTCTCACAGACTTTCCTGCCCATGCTACCTCCAAGCCATGATCCTCAGATCTCAGTCTCCTGATTAGTCAGGATTACAGCCATAAACCTCCAGTGTCCTGATCTTTTCACTACCTTGTGAAAAAGATATAATATTCATTTAGTAGAAGATGCTTATACCAGAATAAATTCCAAATCATTCATACTGAAAATCGATTCCTATTCAATGTGCAAGAGCTAAACAATTGATGAGTACTTAACATTTTGTCAGTACAAAGTTTTTAAGCCAAGAAGCTTTATTTTGAAAAGAAAATTGTTTTCCAAAGTAATGCAAATTTAACAGAATTGAGTACAAAAGACCTAACTTCAAAATAAATAGAATTTTAGGCAAGAGAAAAATGTTACCTGTGCAGATATGCCAGTTAGAAGCAACCACTTTTGTTTTGCATCTGTGCGATAATTGATAATCTGGCATCCTGCAAGGCTAGAATGACGGTCAAACATTTTCACTGGCTGAGACTCTCCTTCCATACTCCAATGATAAACTGCATTATCCGTAACAAGAGCAACCGTATTCAATGAGATCCATTTCCAAAAAGTGACATCATCAGTCATAGTATGGGCCTTCATTTTACTTTTCATTTCAATGTTAAATATCTGAAGAGTTTTCCCAGCTAAACAGAAAATTAAAAAGTTATGAATCATTAAAAGGCATTCAGACTACATTAATACCTAGCTAGACTTAGCTTTGAAACACCTAAAGTAATTCTACCATAGGACTAATAACCAACTACAAAAGTCGTACTAATAGAGCAACAGCCATTAAGGAGGTAACATCTGAGACTATGCACACAATCTACATCTATGTATGTCTTAAGCAAAAATTATAGGACCTCTAATAAATATATCAACAGTGGAAATGCATGGCTTCTACTGGACTCTATTCCACTGGAAAAAATCTAGAGAGCAGCTTTCTTTATGACAAAAACAAAGTTGTAGCCTTAATATTTGTAAGTATGCTTCTTTTATAGGCAAAAGTTATTTATACACAGGACAACACAAAGAAAAGGGCTATTTTCAAGAATGAAGTTATCATTATCTAACTATATCTTGTAGAACCTGCTTTAAAAAAAGGATGCATTTCAATTCTGCCATGTTACTGTTAAGAAGTACATGCTGCATTTAATTTGTTTAAGATACACAGGGAAGGTAAAGGTGCTAGAGGGAAGGAGAGGAGACAAAAGTAGAGGACAGTTTCAGATGCTGTTAATATACTAGATCTAAGAACAAAGTTCAAGCTTCATCCAATTAAGACAGCAAGCATTTAGTAAAGGAGGATGAAATTTGCCTTGAGGGTTAAAAGTCCACTGAGTCAGATGCAAGGGCTTTTCATTGTAATTTGAAACCTATCACAGTCCAAAAATTGATTACATTGACTTTAACTGGGGTCAAAGCCCACAGCTATCACTAGACTATCAAGACCAGACCCTAGAGACTTAGGAAAGCTCCATTTCTGAGCCACAGAGAATCTGGCTCCTAAAGGACAAAAATTTAAGAGACTAGAAGTAGGGGTAGGGTAGGTGGGAAACAGACAAAGCATAACAACTTTGTACTACAACGCTCCTTACCAAATATGCCAAAACTGCTTCTATAAGACAGAGTATGTTACTCCCAGCCCGTATAGTATGTAAACCACAATCAGACTTGAAAAATTGTGAGAGTTAGAGTCCTGTTTATAAAAAGAAGTCATGGGATTTAAAACTGGCATTGAAGGAACAGTATTTTATAATGACTTACTGTCCTTTGCTGCCTTCTCAAACCACCATATTATTAGACTTTTACTACTTTTCACAGGAAAGGGGCTGGAGTTATGTTTAAGTAGGAGTATATGGAGAGGGGGCCAAGGGTGGGTAGGTTAAACCCTAATAAGGACAATATAAATGTACACAGTTATGATATACTATTCTGCAATGCTCTGAAAAATCTTTTCAGTATATTCTTTTTATGGAACAGGACAATAACTAATACAATCTAATTTAAGATAACTCACCATCTGCACACATAAGAAAGCATTAAGAAATGTGATAAAATAACAATAATATTAAAATAGAAAAGAATTTTAACAAAATTAAAACGATGGCCTTTTAATACAGAGGTGTAACACTTGGTAAGCACTTTAAAATCTTAAGGAGGTTGAAGAGCGCTTAATACCTTCAAGCGTAATATGTTACAATTTTTTGTTCTGTTTTGTTTTGGTCATACTGAGGATTCAGGGCAAGTGCTCTATACCACTTGAGCAGGTCCTGTTGTCCAAGCCAGTCTCTAACCTTGATCCTCCCACCTCTGCCTCTGAAATAGCTGAGAGTACTGCCATGCCTATATTTTTTTTTTTAATGGAAGCAAAATGTTTACTACCACGTTATCTGGTCTCAGGTAAAAGCTGGGTCATCTTTTCTTTCTTCTTCTTTTATTTTGTGCCAGTCCTGGGGTTTGAACTCAGGGCCTAAACACTGCCCCTGAGCCTCTTTGTGCTCAAGGGTAGTAGTCTACTTCTTCTTCTTCTTTTTTTATTTGCCAGTCCTGGGCCTTGGACTCAGGGCCTGAGCACTGTCCCTGGCTTCTTTTTTTGCTCAAGGCTAGCACTCTGCCACTTGAGCCACAGCGCCATTTCTGGCCATTTTCTATATATGTGGTACTGGGGAATCGAACCCAGGGCTTCATGTATATGAGGCAAGCACTCTTGCCACTAGGCCATATTCCCAGCCCCAGCAGTCTGCTTCTTGAGGCACGTAAGGCACAGGTCCACTTCCAGCTTTTTGAGTAGTTTATTGGCCCCCACTCCATATACTCCTACTTTTCTGCCTGGGCTGGTTTCAAACCTGATCCTCAGATCTCAGCCTCCTGAGTAGTTAGGATTACAGGCATGAATGAACCACTGGCGCCCAGTTGGATCATGTTCTCTTAAAATGAGATCTATTTCTGCCTTAGCTATATGCTAATTGTTTCACTATCTTTTTAAGTCCCTACCCATCATTACTTCTCAACTAGTATAACAGGTTAAATATATATATCACAATCTGAATATTCAAAATGCTTCAAAAAAGAACTGAGAAAGTTTTAGATTTCAAAGCACTTCTGAATTATTTTCAGTTTATGGATGCTCAATCACAAAAATCCATGAAAATTCTCCAAAACCACCAAAAAACTATTCTGCAAGCATTCTTTAATAAGGAATACCCAACCTGTTTAGTCAAGTTTAAGACAAGTGAAGAAAAGCCTACTTTGAAAGTAAGCTGGGTATCAATGGCTTATCCCTGGAATCCTAGCTACTACAAAGCCCAAGATCTGAGGACCATGATTTGAAACCAGCGTGGGCAGGAAAGCTCATGAGACTTATCTGCAATTAACCACCAAAAAGCCAGAAGCAGACCTGCGGCTCAAATGCCTTGATCAAAAGAAACTCAGAGGCAGCATCTAGGCCCTGAGTTTAAGCTCCACAAATGGCAGCCCCATTCCCTGCCCCCCACCCCCAACTTCAGCACTTCTAAAAATTCACCCAAAATTTTCTTCTCAAAATTATCTCACTAGGAACGTTTTTCCTCCTACTATTAAGAAAAATAAGGGCTGGGGATATGGCCTAGTGGCAAGAGTGCTTGCCTCATATACATGAGGCCCTGGGTTCAATTCCCCAGCACCACATATACAGAAAATGGCCAGAAGTGGTGCTGTGGCTCAAGTGGCAGAGTGCTGGCCTTGAGCAAAAAATAAAAAAAAAGAAGCCAGGGACAGTGCTCAGGCCCTGAGTCCAAGCCCCAGGACTGGCAAAGAAAAATAAGAGCAAAAGGCTACTAAACGCCTTCTGAAGGGTCACTCCACTAGCATCTGATTACTCTTAAAATTTTGAAATCTAAGGAATCAGTTACATTCTCATTCTAAAATGTTTTAGGAGAGGAGGGGCGCTCCCAAATAACATGAGACTACTCAACTCTTTAGACTGATAGGTTGTACAGTTCCCTGTTGTTCAAATGAAAAATCTGGCTGGGTGTGGTGGTACCTGCAATCCCAACTACTGAGAGTTCAAGGCCACCTGGGGCAACTCATATCTCAAAAAAAAAATAATAATCAAAGAAAATAAAATGTTAGTCTGAATAAACTCAACTACTTTGATTCCAAAGCTTAACATTTACTTTCACTTTTACACACACATACCCCAGTGTAAAAGATAACTTGATTAAACAAAACATAAGCATAAAGTATAAAAAGAGAATGAAAGAGAAGTTATCATAATAACAAATTCTAAAATGTTTAAGTCTTAATATCAGCAAGTTATGTGTTACTATAGAATATGATCACTTAGGGGCTGGGAATATGGCCTAGTGGCAAGAGTGCTTGCCTTGTATACATGAAGCCCTGGGTTCAATTCCCCAGCACCACATATATAGAAAATGGCCAGAAGTGGTGCTGTGGCTCAAGTGACAGAGTGCTAGCCTTGAGCAAAAAGATGCCAGAGACAGTGCTCAGGCCCTGAGTCCAAGCCCAGGACTGGCAAAAAAAAAAAGAGAGAATATGATCACTTATTTCCTCTACCCAGAAATCATTTTAGCAATTTCAGCAGACCACACATTTAAATTTTAGATTATTTTAAAAATTAGAATTATTTCAAAATAGATCTAAGACATTTCACAAATTCTATGTAAGTCATGAAAGCTAACTCAAATTCAGTGTTAGTCTTAACTTTGCAAATCTATTTAAATTTACTCAATATATTAAAAAAGTAGACCCTCAGAATTATATTCACACAAAAGAAACATATAAGAGTTTTAAGAAAAATTCAATCTTTTATACCTTTCAGTGCAATTACTTTGCTAGCAGGATTCATGATGGCGCTGTCTGCTGATATTGGTCTTCGAATTGGATTGCTTGGGTCATTCATATCAATGATTACCACCTGGGCCTGCTCTCCTACTTTTTCTCTAATGCAGATGAATTTGTCTGACTCCATAGTTAGGGTACTGAAGCCGATGTTTGCTGGGTTAATACCCAGGTTCTGGAGCTGGAAAAAAATTAATAAGCCATGTTACCAAGAAAAACTTGACATATATTGTTATCACTATAAATCCCCCCTTATGTTAATACAAAGTCAACAGTGACCACTCCCTTACATGGATTAGAGTAAGGCTATTAATACACAAGTAGCTGGGTGCTGGTGGCTCACACCTAGGAGGTAAAGAAGTGAGGACTGAAGCTGGAAGCCAACTTGGGCAGGGAAGTCCATGAAACTCTTATCTTCAATTAACAACCAAAAAGTGAAAAGGGGAGCTGTGGCTCAAGTGCTAAAACACTAACCTTGAGTGAAAAAAGCTCCAGGACAGAACCCAGGCTCTGAGTTCAAGCCCCAATACAGGCAAAAAAAAACAAAAAAACAAGACACACCATTAAAAAGTAGACAGAGCCAGATAGCTCATGTCTGTAATACTACATGCTCACAAGGCTGAGGCCTAGCTGAGGATCACAATTTAAAGCAAGCACAGGCAGGAAAGTTTGTGAGACTCTTATCTCCAAATTAACTAGCAAAAACAAGATGTGCAGGTGTGGCTCAAGTTGTAAAAAGCCAAGTAAGAGCATGAAGCTCTGAGTACCAGCACACAAAAAAAGGAGAGAGAGAAAAAGATTTAAAATATTAGAATTCTTAAGTGAGAGTGAACCAAGGCAGATTTGACAGTGTGAAGAGGACCTATAAGTTGTAAAACAACTGAGTTATAGACTATAAAAAGCTTAAAAAGAGCTGGGCAGAGGTTGGGATTGTGACTTAGTGGTAGAGTACTTGCCTCGCATTCATGAAGCCCTGGGTTCAATTCCTCAGTACTGCATAAACAGAAAAAAGCCAGAAGTGACACTGTGGCTCAAGTGGTAGAGTTCTAGCCTTGAGCAAAAAGAACTCAGGGGCAGTGCCCAGGCCCTGGGTTCAAGGCCCAGGACTGCCCCCCCCCCCAAAAAAAAAGCGCTGGGCAATGGTTGCTACATACCTCCTAGCTACTCAGGAGGCTGAGATCTGAGGATCAAGGTTCAAAGCCTTGAGTCTCAGGAAAATCCCTGAGACTCATCTCCAATTAACTACCAGAAAACTGGAAGTGGTTCAAAGTGGTAGAGCAGAAAAGCACAGAGCTAGCATCCAGGCTGAATTCAAGTCCCAGGGCCATCATACACAAACCAGCACACACAAGAAGGTTCAGAAAATAAAAAACACCATCTTTGCCTTACCTCATCTCCCTACCTATACAATTTCCTTCCTTAGAGACCACCATTGAACTGGCTGAATCAAATCAACTGTATTTTATCTAAATTATTTTGCCAAATCTTATACTACTGGTGTTTAAAAATAACCAGGCAAAGATCTAAGTAAGATACATCATTAACTAAGAGCCAGGCTCCAGTAGATCACACCTATAATCCTAGCTACTCAGGAGGAGGCTGAGATCTGGGAATTTCAGTCTAAAGTCAGCAGGTGCAGGAAAGTCCATGGAATTCTTATCTCCAACTAATTACCTGGAAGCTGGATGTGGAACTGTAGTTAAGGTCAAGTAGTAGAGCACTAGCCTTGAACAAAAAAGCTCAGGGGGGGCTGGGGATATGGCCTAGTGGCAAGAGAGCTTGCCTCGTATACATGAGTCCCTGGGTTTGATTACCCAGCACCACATATACAGAAAATGGCCAGAAGTGGCGCTGTGGCTCAAGTGGCAGAGTGCTAGCCTTGAGCAAAAGGAAGCCAGGGACAGTGCTCAGGCCCTGAGTCCAAGGACCAGGACTGGCCAAAAAAAAAGCTCAGGGACAGTGCAGACCCTGAGTTCAGGTCCCATGACTGACACACACAAGAGCAAAGATTAAGAAGCTATATTTTATTTTCACTTTCCTTTAATAGTTCATTGATTTCTGGCATAGCTAGTTATAAAGTGTAGTTATAATAACTTAGACACTGAAGTTTCAGGGGCAAAGAGTCAAATAACTAACCAGTAATATAAACACTGTTCTAAAGTATATTATTAACCAGCTTTAAAAGTAGATTCTAGGAGCTGGGGATATGGCCTAGTGGCAAGAGTGCTTGCCTCGTATACATGAGTCCCTGGGTTTGATTACCCAGCACCACATATACAGAAAACGGCCAGAAGTGGCGCTATGGCTCAAGTGGCAGAGTGCTAGCCTTGAGCAAAAAGAAGCCAGGGACAGTGCTCAGGCCCTGAGTCTAAGCCCCAGGACTGGCAAAAAAAAAAAAAAAAAAAAAAAGGTAGATTCTATAATGCAAAGCAAATGAAATATGTAACTTATAATGAATTTGGTTACAATAAATTATTACTTCTTGACTTTAACTTGTATTTACTTTCATTTCCAGAACTGAAAAGATAAATGCGTAAGTTGTCCCCCAAACACAGAAAAAGTGCTATGGGTGGATTTTAGAGAGGCCTTTTACAGACTTGAGTGATTTAGCTGTCTCAGCCTCATAGGCACTAAAATTATGGTATGCAACATGTGCCAGCTGAGCAAAGATTCCTTATACTCTTGAAGGATTAATGGATAGTAGTAACTTTACAAAAACGGGGAGAAATATCCCAATGGCTAATGAAAATGCCTGAAAGCAGTGTGTTATTCTGTGAGAACTGTGTATCTCTTATCCCTTCCAATTCTTTTTTTTTTTCCTTTCTTGTTGGTTGTGGGGCTTGATTTCCGGGCCTGGGCTCAAGGCTAGCAAATGCTCTACCACTTGAGCCACTGCATCACTTCTGGTTTTCTGGTGGCTAACTGGAGATAAGAGTCTCACAGACTTTCCTGCCTGGGCTGGCTTTGAACCCTGATTCTAAGATCTCAGCCTCCTGAGTAGCTAGGATTACACTGACAGCAGGCTTTCTACCAATTCTTTACCAACAGCACTTCTGAAATTAGCAGTCACTGTTTAAGTCATTCAGTATGTAGAAAATATGGAGTGACAACATCAGTCAAGAGAAAGTAAAAGCAAAGCAAGGATATAAAATAGAGACACTATTGCCTAAACCAAAGTTTGATTCTAACAAGTCCTTATTACCCCTCAATTTCAGATGCAGGCATAAAACAAGTATAAGAAACCACTATAAGAAAAGACAATAATGAGAAGGGAAAAAGGAAAACCCAAGCCACCTCTATTTTCCCCACAACTTCATATTTTTTTAAATGCAAAGCAAAATATGTGGCAACAGCACTGAACTTCATTCAGCCTCAGGGTAATTTACTTCCAGGAAAAGTGAAAATTTGGTTTTAAAGGCCTGTGGTCCTTGTGATAATCCTTACACTATACTTCTTGATCATTAAGCTCTATTAACGGAAATATGCATTTGTATTCTTTATGCTCTTCATCAAGAATGCACCATACTGGGCGGGAAATGTGGCTTAGTGGTAGATTGATTGCCTAGCATGCATGAAGAAGCCCTAGGTTCCATTCCTCAGCACCACATATATATATATAGAAAAAGTCAGAAATGGCGCTGTGGCTTGAGAGCTAGAGTACTAGCCTTGAGCAAAAAGAAGCCAGGGAAAGTACTCAGGCCCTGAGTTCAAGCCCCAGGACTGGAAAAAAAAAAAAAACCTACAAAATTAAACAATAGAGAACTGGGAAACTCTTTAACAGTACTATATGACTAAATTCATATGGTGGTGCTAGCCTATAGTAATCCTAGCTACTTGGATGCTGACCCCGAAGAAAATCCTATTCCAAGGAAGGGGTACAATATAGTGAAACAATGCCTCAAACACAGCAACATTTAAGTGATGGCCATTTACCTAAGTAGAGAACTACTTTTTGTCCTCATAAAGCCCCTCCTAGTTGTTAGCAGCTGACATATGTTCCCATTAGTTAACATTCCCATTAGTTGGATTTGCTTCTGACTCTTAAAATTGGTTAAGATCTTATCCACACACACACACACCCTTTTTTTTGCTAGTCCTGGGCCTTGGACTCAGGGCCTGAGTGCTGTCCCTGGCTTTTTGCTCAAGCCTAGCACTCTGCCACTTGAGCCACAGCGCCACTTCTGGCCATTTTCTATATATGTGGTGCTGAGGAATCAAACCCAGGGCTTTTGCCACTAGGCCATATTCCGAGCCCAAGATCTTACCCTTTATTACTTTAAAAGAATGCCCAACACACTCACCAATTTCCCTGTGACCTATTCAAAATAGAAACATGGGAAAACAAAGACTAATAGGATGACCAGTCATTATTAATTGTAACTCTAGCTTAGGAACACCCTTAAGAGTAGAAACATATAAAGCATTACCATGTAGATAACTAGTCTAGTAATACTTGTAGATTAAATACACACACACACACACACACACACACACACACACTCTCTCTATATATAGCTAGTCCTGGGGGCTTGAACTCAGGACCTAGAACTCATCTGTCCCTGAGCTTTTTGTGCTCAAGTCTAGCTCTACTACTTTAGCCAAAGCTCTACTTTCAGCTTTTTTGGTGATTAACTGGAGATAAAAGTCATATGGACTTTCTTTCTGCTAGTGCTGGCTTTGAACAGTGATCCTCAGATTTCAGCTTCCTGAAGTAGTAGCTAGAATTACAGGCATAAGCCATCGGTGACTAGATTCCAAATATATTTTAAACAGGTTTGTTTTTCCAAGCAACACACTGTAACTATAAAGTATTCTTAGTCAACTCTACCACAGGAATCGAACTGACTGAAACAAACCACAGGTAAATTTAAAGGGCATACAGTACTCTCCAAATTTACATTACTTTCAGAAATCATACATAATACCCAAACTACAGTCATTTTTTTCTCAGTTGGAAAATGTTGCTTTTTAAAAAGCATACCTTAAAACGTACTTTGAATATTCTAGAGTAAATTGTTATTTTGTTTTAAGAATGACATCAACAAACTTCAATCCAATAAAAAAGGTTATTTTTCAGTTATTACATGTATATGGTACAGCATTCAAAGTGTACAAGAATAATATGAAAAGCCACCCACCCCACTTTTCTAGTAATAAATGCCTCTCTTCCTCAAGAGATTAAGATACATTTTTACATATTAGAGATACTCTATAGCAGTGGAAAGTATATATTTCCATTCTCTTTTAAAAAAATGTGGGAAAAATGTATAAGAGCATACTAATTATCAACTATTTCTTTTTATAGATAAGCACAAGAGCTCTGTAACTGGGTTTCCAGACTAGATTTTGGTCAGCAAGTAGCACCACTTTAGGACTTGACAGTTTAAACCTAGGTTCCAGAAAATAAATAGCCAATACAAAATTTTGGAATACCCTGGAGTTACTGTTATAGATCCTCTCAATTTGGATTGAATGGGGGAGGGGAGAAGAGAATTGCAAAGCTGAGATTATATTCTCAGTTTCTGTAGTAAGAAATACTTCAGATTTTCCACTATCTATTTGCAGAACTAATTTATAACTGATTACCAAATACAAGTTTCACCTAGAATTGCTTTTGTGGATTTCTCCAAAGAAACAGAATGTCTGGATATAGACTCAGAGTTTCACCACTAAAGTGACATGGGTTAAAAAAAAAAAAAAATCAGGGCTGGGGATATAGCCTAGTGGCAAGAGTGCCTGCCTTGGATACACGAGGCCCTAGGTTCGATTCCCCAGCACCACATATGCAGAAAACGGCCAGAAGCGGCGCTGTGGCTCAAGTGGCAGAGTGCTAGCCTTGAGCGGGAAGAAGCCAGGGACAGTGCTCAGGCCCTGAGTCCAAGGCCCAGGACTGGCCAAAAAAAAAAAAAATCAGTTATTACTATGAATATTATTCCTCCTCTAAATTATCTGGTAGGATAGTACCTATTCTCAGAGTTGTAAAGATTTAATGTAAAGCCCCAACAATGAAGTCTAACACACTGTAAGGATTCCAATAAATATGACTCAGGCTATTCATCTCAGTACTTCAGGCTAGCTCAAAGTTAGCTTTCTTGCTGCATTATCTGGTTAATTCAGCTGTCCATAGATCAGTTACACTTTTGGGTGTGAGTTTCTTTTAACTGCCGATACTTGATTACTGGTCTCTCAGAGCTTCATTTATTCAAGACTGCCTTTTTTGCTTTTTGAAAAAGAAAAATTACACTTTAAGATTTCCAATTCTGCCCTAACTAAACTGTAAAGTATTTTCAAAACCATGCTAGATGTTTAAAGTAACTTACTCTTTTTTAGAGGCATTTTTAACTAAGCCTTTTTAACAAACAGAAAATACGCCTCTGATATCTGTGCTGGAAGAGATGCAGCTAATGCAAACTGATGGCGTTAGGTTAATTAAAAAATAATAATAATAAGATTGGGCTGGGAGCTGGGGATATGGCCTAGCGGCAAGAGCGCTTGCCTCGTATACATGAAGCCCTGGGTTCAATTCCCCAGCACCACATATATAGAAAATGGCCAGAAGTGATGCTGTGGCTCAAGTGGCAGAGTGCTAGCCTTGAGCAAAAAGAAGCCAAGGACAGTGCTCAGGCCCTGAGTCCAAGGCCCAGGACTGGCAAAAAAAAAAAAAAAAAGATTGGGCTGATGGCTCAAGCCTATAATCCCAGCACTCTCCACAGGTGGAACCAGAGCAGTTAAGACTTTGAAGCCAGTCTGGGCTATATATAAGGAGATCCTAGTCTCAAAAGAAAACAAACCAGAGCAGTAGCAAAAAAACAAAAAATAAATTAATTAATTAAAAATAAAATTCCAGTCTCCATTTTAATGGGCAAAACTGAACAGGGTAGTGTACAACTGCTACCCTCGCCACTCACTATAGGCAGTGTAAAATAGCAGGAATGAAGTTCTGGAATGGACCAAGGAATGAAACCCTATTTCAAAAATAATCAGTGGAAAGTACAAAGCTCTGACTCAAATCCCAAGACAGCAAAAAACAAAACAGGAGCGAAACAAAAAAATGCCAAACAAAACCTCTCTATACTGAAGAGCTCAAAACTAAGGAGCAGATTAAACAGGAAAGAGGGCTTACTTCCCGACATGCCACAGTTGAAGTCATCTGATTCAAAGCATCTTCAACATATACCACTATCATCACCACCACCATCACCACCACCACCACCATTCCAAAGCCAAAAACCTTGCAGTGTTTCCTTATCTTCTTCTAACTTACCAAGATAGACTGGCTAACTAAACAAAGTTCCTCAAATAAAATAATGGAACCCTCTTCGATCACTGATCTTTAATATTCCTTTCTAAAATGACAGTGTAGGATCTTCTTATACAGAAAAGACAACATTCCTTTTACTATATCTATGCCATAAGTTATTTTTCAAGACAACTATAGATTGAGACAAAAATCCAAGTGGATATGAATATATTAACCAAAAACAAAGTAATAAAAAGAAAACACTTAATGTCGTTGTAGTTGTACAAGCCTGTAATTGCTATATTCTGGAAATGGAAGCAGAAAGACTAAGGTTAGCCTATGCTATATAATGAGATCCTGACTCATAAAAAGAAAAAAGTATAATGGAATTTTTGAAGAGGCATTATTGTAGCTGGGTGCTGGTGACCTAACCCAATAATCGTAACTACTCAGGAGACTGAGATCAGAGGGCTGTGGTTCAAAGCCAGCCAGAGCAGACAACTCTTTTTCTTTCCAATTAGCAAACAAAAAGCCAGAAGTGGAGGTGTACTTTAAGTGGTAGAGAGCCAGCCTTGAGCAAAAAGAAAGAGCTCAAGGTCCAGAGTTCAAGCCCCAGTACTAGCACCAAAAATAAGCGTGATTACTAGGCAATAAGAAAAGAACTGCTAAAAATAATGAAACATAACAGATATTTATATAATCTTAAGGTACTTCTTCCACAAAATACTTATTACAAAGTGAAAAGGAAATTTATGGAGAAACATCACAGACAGTTTTCAAGTGATAGCACTTTCAGATGCAATGCATTAAGAATAAGAGAACAGCCTGGCATTGATGGTTCATGCTAGCAATCCTAACTAAGCAAGAGGCTGAGACCTGAAGAACCAAAATTCGAAGCCAGACAGGACAGAAAAGTCTTTTTGGGGGAAGGGGGCAATCCCGAGGCTTGAACTCAGGGCCTGGGCAGTATCCCTGAGCTTCTTTTGCTCAAGGCTAGCACTCTACTACTTGAGCCACAGTGCCACTTCTAGCTTTTTCTGTTTATGTGGTGCTGAGGAATCAAGCCTAGGCTTCATGCATGCTAGGCAAGCACTCCATCACTAAGCCACATTCCCAGCCCAGAAAATTCTTTGAGAGTCTATTTCCAATCAACCAATGAAAAGCTGAGTTGGAGGCAAAGTAGAGCACCTATTATAAGCAAGAAGGCTGAGCAACAGCATGGAGTCTTGAGTTCAAACCCCAGTACTGGCACAAAAAAATAACAGAACAGCTATGGATGTAACCAGTGGTAGAGCACATGCCTAATACGCAGAAGCAAGACCCTAGGTTCTACCACCAATGCCACCAAAAAGGAAAAGAAACATTAAAAAGAATAGAACATAGCCAGGTACCAGTGGCTTATGCCTGTAAATCCTACATAATAAAGGCTGAGATCTGAGGATCACTGTTTGAAGCCAGCCCTGGCAGGAAAATCTGTGAGACTCATCTCCAATTAACCACCAGAAAACTGGAAGTGGCACTGTAGTTCAAGTGGTAGAACACTAGCCTTGAGCAAAAGAACTCAAGGAACCCGGCTCGGTAGCTTACACCTGTAATCCCAACTACTCAGAAGGCTGAAAGCTGAGGTTTTCAGTTCAAAGCCCGCCCAGGCAGGAAAGTCCATGAGACCCATATCTCTAATTAACCACAGAAAGCTGGAAGCGGTGTTGTGGTTCAAGTGGAAGAATGCTATTCTTGAACACAAAAAATTCACTTTAGTTGTTATCTTGCCAAAATTATTTTTTATTTGTTTGTTTTTTTGCCAGTCCTGGGGCTTAGACTCAGGGCCTGAGCACTATCCCTGGCTTCTTTTTGCTCGAGACTAGCACTCTACCTCTTGAGCCACAGCTCCACTTCCAGGTTTTTCTACTTATGTAAGGAATTAAACCCAGGGCTTCAAGCATGCTAGGCAAGTACTCTACCACTAAGCCACATTCCCAGCCCTTCTTGCCAAAATTATGTAACTAGAATCTAATCACAACAATCTATAAGCTGAAGTCTAAGTTAAGAAGCATTTCTCAAAATAACTAATCTAAACTTTTCAAAATTATTTGTTGAACCATAAAATACACCAGATTAAAGAAACCTAAAGAAACAAGTAGGACAAAACAATTCAACTCATGGTCCTAGATAGGAGTTTTGGTAAAACTGATATTGGAATAATTGATGAAATTATTGAATATTGAATAAATATTGAATAAAATGATGAAATCTGAGCAAGACTTGAGATAACAGCATTCTGCTAAACTTCATGACTTTGGCAATTATAAGATAGTTTTGGAAGATCATTTGTTATTCTAAGTAAATATATGTATTGGTATGGTAAAGCAGTATCACACTGACCAATTACTTTCAAATAGTTCTGTATAAAAAATATTCAGACATAAGAACCTAAGTCAAACATAATAAAACATTAACAAGCTGGACAGGATGGCACATTTCTGTAATCTCAGATTTAGAAAACTAGGCTCCAAATTAGCATAGGAAACATAGTGAACTGTGTTCCCTCTAACATCTAAAAGAGTTAACAGTTGATGAATATGAATATAGTAAAGAACTATGAAAAGCATTTTAAAAAAGGACTTTAAACATAGCTAAATATGACATAAAGATCTTTCTGGGATGCTAATTTAGACAAACCAACTAACATTTGGTCACAATGAGGTAAGTCTGAACTGGTTTCAGAGATTCATGAGTTGTTAAACATTACAAGTGACAATAATATCCTAGTTATAAAATGTCCTTTTTTTTATGCAAACCTGAAATCCCAGTGCCTGGAAGGTTGTGGCCAGAGAGCCACAAATTCATATCAAGCCTGGGATGTGCAGCAAATTTCAGACCAGCCTGGGCTACATAGAGATCCTGTTTTAAAACTCTTCATCTTCTCAAGCTGCAAGCCTAAGTAAAATGTTGTCAAGGAAGACCAAGTATCTTTAAGATAGTTAGCCAAAATTTAAAAAGTAAAAATAGGAAAAAAAATTTAATCTAGATGACAGGTATATAGCTCTCCTCAATTTTTACAAAAGCTTCCAAAACTTAAAACAGGGCTGGGGATATAGTCTAGTGGCAAGAGTGCCTGCCTCGGATACACGAGGCCCTAGGTTCGATTCCCCAGCACCACATATACAGAAAACGGCCAGAAGCGGCGCTGTGGCTCAAGTGGCGGAGTGCTAGCCTTGAGCGGGAAGAAGCCAGGGACAGTGCTCAGGCCCTGAGTCCAAGGCCCAGGACTGGCCAAAAAAAACCAAAAAAAAAAACAACAAAACTTAAAACAGTTGTTAAAAATGAATTAATCATCATCTCTATAAATAACAGAATAGATGTAAGGACTAGAACTTTCGACAATTTACCTATACAACAGGAAGAATATAATTTCATAATGGTCTTCCCTTTCAGAAAATAAATCAAACTAGTCATAGACATACATATTTTAAGCACAAATATTTAATGTTCTGTAGCTGGGGTATAAATATTAGATACCTGTCCAATTAAAGATGAGTAAAACAGATTTGTTGCATTGTCCAATGTAGCCACATATGGCCAATTTTAGGTTAGTTTAATTTTGCTTCCTCCATCATAAGTCATATTTCAAGTGTTCAACAGCAGGTGGCCATTGTACTGTACTGCAGAGTGTATAATAGTCCAGTATTACACAGCTGCCCTGGATGACATTGTTTTCAAAAGTGTTTCTTGGGAGGCCAAAAAGAAAAGACGTTTTAACACTAAACTCTTGAAAAATATGAATGACAGGCGGTAAAGATGAAAATGTCACACACAAGCATTCAGACAAAATAAGGAGAAGCAGGTCAAGAACAAATTAGAACTTTCAGGTTTCAAAGTCAGATCTGGAAGAAGTTAAAAACAAATAATAAGATCCTGGAATATCCAATACCTAGCAATCAGACAACTCAGAGGGGGTAAATCAGTCTCTTATTAAATACATTAGTGATCCAACTATGAAAATATTGTTAAAAAAAAAACAAATGGGGGGCTAGGAATATGGTCTAGTGGCAAGAGTACTTGCCTCGTTTACATGAAGCATTGGGTTTGGTTCCTCAGCACCACATATATAAAAAAGGCTCAAGTGGTAGAGCAAAAAGAAGCCAGGGACAGTGCTCAGGCCCTGAGTTCAAGCCTAGGCATGAGACCTTATTAAAAAAAAAATAACTAAAGTGAAAAATGGCTGAAAGCATGGCTCAAGTGAGAGAGCATCTGCTTATCGTGATCATGAGTTCAATCCACACTACCACAAAAAGGGCAATTCTCAGTCTAGCAAAAGACAACTCTCAGGAATATGGCCTAGTGGTAAAGTGCTTGCCTCATATACATGAAGCCCTGGGTTCGATTCCTCAGCACCACATATGTAGAAAAAAGCTGAAGTGGAGCTGTGGCTCAAGAGGTAGAGTACTAGCCTTGAGCAAAAAGAAGACAGGGACAGTGCTCAGACCCTGAGTCCATGCCCCAGGATTGGCAACAAAACAAAACAAATAAAACAAAAAATTTGGGCTGGGACTGTAGCTCAGTGGCGAAGCGCTTGCCTAGCAAGTGCAACATCCTGGGTTCAATCCCCAGTACCAAAAAGGAAAAGACAAAAAAAAAAAAAAAAAAAAAGACAACTCTCCATTAACACTAAGGCTCCATCCATAGCTCAGCAATCAACGCAACTATGTGTTTGTGCCTACAGAGTAGTATGTTCACTTCAAACCTATTTTATCCAGTAGAAAAAAAAACGAGACAGTAGTAAATCCATCAGAAATTGGCTTCGCTACAAGTATACTCAAGGAATTTACTTCCTAATGACTGACTAGTATACTTGGAGCAGAGCTTTTACCAGCTGTATCAGCTGAAAATTAAAATGCATTGAAACATACATTTGTGACAGCATTACTAAGAACTTATGTTTCACAACCAGTGCTTGGGTTTAAACTTTCCAGATCCTTCTTGTTTCATCTAATAATGACAGTCAGGAAGTATGTACTAAAACTTCATATAAAGCTATTTTGTAAGTGCTCTATGTATGGTCCTATTTTCAGTTATTTTTTCTGTAGGTAATTTTTATATTTTTGATAAGAATTTTAGTAAGTGTTGCAAATACAGAAAACAGCCAACTATTTCAGAGATATGCTGATACTTTGTAGTCATATTTTTAAGTGCGTGCTTCAAGATCTGGTTAACTTCCTATTCCAAGTATTTCACTCAGCAGTTTCCTGTGCAAATTCCTGAACATGCTCTAACTTCGTAATATCAATCTGAAAAAATGCTGAGCAGTTACTACACTGAGCCCTTCCTGGAAACCAGAAGAATGTCAAATAAAAACTGCAGTTGCTCTATTCTACAGGAAATGAAAAAAAAATGCTGAGAATCAGCATTCTTTCAGTTCTTCATCAACAGGATACCAGCCATTGTTTTTGCTGGCCCCACCAATTGTAAGCAATAAATAAAAACTCTTTTACCTTTTGTATATCCTACACTTACATGTAGTTATTTTTTACTCCTTGCTAGCCTTTGAAACAATCAGTCTCCCAGAATTTCTGAGATCTAGTCAAGAACTGCATTTTGTAAGCAACACATTCAGGACAGAACCAGACACAAAAACAGGACTGTGATGAGCTTTGATAAGCTACCAGAAGACCAAGAGAATTTCTATTTATGACTGACTAGTCACTAAGAAACTTAAAATTGTACTCTCGTTTTAAAAATCCAGTACCAGACAAAATATTAGATAAACTCTGACTATGCTCTATGGAAATACAGAAACAATTAATGCCCTAAAGCTTGGGGATCACAGTTTAAAGCCAGACTGAGCAGCTAAGTCTCTGAGACTCTAGTGGCAAAGCACCAGTCTTGAGCAATAAAGCTAGAAGATGGCCCTGAGTTCAAGCCCCAATATCAATAAAATTTTAAAAAGGAAAAAAAATTGAACTATAAGATATTCTTGTTTTTTGCACTTCACATTTCAGAAGCAACTTTGCTATATTTTACCACTCTTCACTATAGTTTAAAAGTTCTTGCAAATCCACAAATTCATGTTAATGTATTGGAAGTTGGGCCTGTGTGATACATATGAACTGTCTCCCTCAGACTCACATGTTGAAGGCTTCATTCCCATCTAGTGGTGCTATTTTCGGAGTTCCTGGAAACTTTAGGAGGTGGGAACTTGGAGGAAAAAGGTCACCAGAGCTGTGTCTGTGGTTATTATACCTGGTCCCCAGTTCCTTCTTGTTTTCCACTGCCCAGTGGATGGCCATAGGTGTATAAGCTCTTCTGCCACATGACTCCACTGCCATGATGCCCTGCTCATGCTCATGAGGCCAAGCAACCATGGACTGAACCCTCTGAAATGAGCTATCAAAATACTCTTTCCTCCTTTAAGCTGTTCTCTCAGATATGCTGACTGCACAAAGTAACACAGGAGGTAACAAGGAATAGATAAGGCCAGGAAAGGTCCCTATCATGACTTTATAAAAGACAGCTAGCTGGACGCCAGTGGCTCATGCCTGCAATCCTAGCTACTCAAGGAGGTCAAGATCTGAGGATCATGGTTTGAAGACAGTCTGAGCAGAAAAGATCCCGAGAATCTTGTCTCCAATTCTCAAAGTGGTAGAGCACTAGCCTTGAACAAAAGAACTCAGGAAAGAGCGCCCAGACCCTGAGTTCAAGCTCCATGATTGACCAAAAACAAAAAACAAAAACAAAAAGCAACAACCCAGATCCAAGCTAGCTCATTTGTTGTATCTTGCCATATGAATCCTTTATATGATACAGTTAAAAAAAAAAAAAAAGTCCTTACAGATGCCAAGCAATGCTCTTGGGCTTCTCTGACTCCAGAACCATGAGCCAAATAAACTTCACTTTTATTCATTTTTACAAATTAACTTGGCTTCAAGCATTTTGCTCTACCAACAGAAAATAGACAAATACTCTTCAAATGTATTTTTTTATATTGTCTTCATGAATACTCTAACTCCAAAGTGCTTTATAAAAGCACTTTAAAATCCAAATGCTTTCAAGTCTATAGTAGCTTCTGCTACACAACTGTTTAGATGTTCAAAGTAGAACTGAGGCAGACTCAAACTTCTGGAGTTACTAAAGTTTATGAGGAAATTCTTAAAAATTTTTTGGTAAATGAATTTTTAGGTGTTACACCCATAGTTCAATATGATCAAATATAGAATGTTGCCGAGTGGGAAAACAAATTTTGTGGGCCATGTATTCAAAGTTATACTAGTTTATGTTTGTAAGTTGTATATTACCTATATTACCTTTACCACTCAATTCTGTCTATTTTCAGTGGTTTCTCAAATGAGCAAAAATAAATGGAAGCAACCCCTTAATCAATTCCTACTTTCATCCACTATGATTCCTAGTTTCAACAGTGGAGGATCATCAAGAACTGCAATCCAGGCTGGGGATATGGCCTAGTAGCAAGAGCACTTGCCTCGTATACTTGAAGCCCTGGGCTCGATTCCCCAGCACCACATATACAGAAAATGGCCAGAAGTGGCGCTGAGGCTCAAGTGGCAGAGTGCTAGCCTTGAGCAAAAAGAAGCCAGGGACAGTGCTCAGGCCCTGAGTCCAAGGCCCAGGACTGGCAAAAAAAAAAAAAAAAGAAAGAAAAAAGAAAAAAGAACTGCAATCCACTTGCAAAACCATTTGGTGTAAACCAATTGAACAACTCATGGGGGGGGGGGCAAGGGAAAAGGGGGGGGGGGGGAGGGGGGAAAGAGGGAGGAGGTAACGAACAGTACAAGAAATGTACCCAAGGCCTAACATATGAAACACTAACCTCTCCGTACATCACTTTGACAATAAATAAGAAGGAGGAAAAAAAAAAGAACTGCAATCCTCTGGACCAGTGAATGCATCACTACACAAGTTCTTCCTTTCCCTGCTCTGAAATGATCTGAATGTATGAAATAGGTAGGGAAGAGAGGTTGTAGTAGTTTTTCCTTTAGCAGGGTATTTTTATTCATCTCTAGTGATAAAAGGAGACTCCTCCAGAGTAGTAGAGAAGAACTAATTTTAAGTGTCTATAAAGGCTAAGTATTAATGCTTTGAACACAAACCTATATTATACAGCCTAAAATCATCATTACCAAAAAGTATGCTTTTAATAAATGAGGAACCTGAGGAAAGCTAAAAACCTGATAAAGTCAGGTGAAACTTCTGAAAATATTTTCCAGAATTGTATACTGCAGATTTAATATTTTTAACGAAATGTGGTTTTTCACATGTATAGGGCACTTTGTCTATACATTCAGAGGCAATCTTTAAAATTTTTCTTTAGAATTCACAAATCTATGTTTACCTAATGATTCAGAATAGCAAGTACTTTTACTTGCTGCCCTCCATTACCATGATACTGGAACCAAGCAAGTCTGATCAGCTGATTCAACTATTACCTTCCCTTCCTCCCATCCCACACATCCTCCTCAAGCATGATAACCTTGGGTTCTAGCCATTATTGCACACACAAAAACATGAATATACAGTAAAATGGAAAGCAAAAGTTTTCTACTTTCAAAAGTGGCTTCAGAATGGAACATATCACTCTCATCATTAAGGAAATCTACAGGAAAAGTCTCAGATTATCAGTTGTTATAAAGGAGGGACATACTCATAACATAATTATGGTTACAAGTTAACTTGATTCCAATCATTGTGCATCACTTATCACTAGGAAATTAGTTAACAACCTTCTAAAAAAGCATCTTGATAATAGTTTCAGGTATAAGGTCAAATATTGGCTCATTGGCCAGCCCTACTTTTCTCATAAAAACTATGCTGGTCTTGATATTGCATGCCTAAAATCCCAGCATTTGGGAGGCTGAGACAGGAGTATGAAGAGTTCAAGGCCAGTCTGGGCTACATAGTAAGATTCTATTGCAAAACAAAACAAAACAAAACAGAACTATTACCCTAAAAACAACTGACACTAGAAAATGTGTACGGAAGAACACCAGCACAGATGCAACTGTGGTGTTATTTTGCAGTTCAAATTATACAAATTATTGATCAAATGAGGCACATCGTCAAAATTGAAAGAACAAATGTTGACAGCTGACCACTTACTAGCTGTGTGATCTGTAAAAGTTAACTATTGTAGCTTCAACAACCCACTCTATCTATTAAAGTAACACCACCAACCCAAAAGGATTCTCCTACTAATTGAGAAAATAAAGGAACAGGTTTTTGCCATAAATGGTACTCATATCTCTGTAATACTCATTTATATTCTAGACTTAATGACAATTGAGATTTGGTGGTTCTCTCTCTCTCTCTCTCTCTCTCTCTCTCTCCCTCTCCCTCTCCCTCTCCCTCTCCCCAGTCCTGTGGCCTGAACTCAGGGCCTGAGCACTGTCCCTAACTTCCTTTTGCTCAAGGCTAGCACTCTAGCTCTTAAGCCACAGCCCACTTCTGGCTTTTTCTATATATGTGGTGCTGAGGAATTGAACCCAGGGCTTCGTGTATGAGAGGCACACACTCTACCACTAGGCCATATATTCCCAGCCCCTGGTGGTATTCTCTTGAAAGCAGAACAAATTATGTCTTCCACAATGCAAAATAAGAAATCCATAGAGCCCATGTTTGATAGATGTTTGCTTAATACATTCAGACCCAAACTACCATGTGAGCCACAGAACTACTTCTGGCTTTTTCTGTTTATGTGGCGCTGAGGAATCAAACCCAGGGCTTAATTAATGTATGCTATGCAAGCACTCTACCACTAGGCTACATTCCCAGCCCCCACAGCTATAATCTTTACTCTGGCTCCAAGACAGGCTGACTTCATGAAGCTAGGTTTTTTTGTTGTTGTTGTTTGTTTGTTTGCCAATCCGGGGGCTTGAACTCAAGGCCCAAGCACTGCCCTGGCTTCTTTTTGCTCAAGGCTAGGACTCTACCACTTGAGCCACAGCACCACTTCTGGCTTTTTCTACATATGTGGTGGTGAGGAAATGAATCCAAATCTTCATGTATAGGAGGCAAGCACTCTACCACTAGGCCATATTCCCAGCCCTGAAGCTAGTTTTAACATAGCATATATGAATATTTATTTAGAAAAGGTTTCACTTTAACACAATACTAAAATATAAACAGTGAACTTACTTTCCACTTGAGTATACTGACTTCAATACTACCACCTTAAACAAAATATGTAGGAGAAGAGGTAGAAAGATGACAAATTTGAGGACAGCTGTGTTAGCAAGACCTTTTATTGAAAAAAAGTATATAAGTATACTAACAAAAGCCTGATTGGAATGCAAGGAATATTTTATTAAATGATTTATTAGGTTTCTCAAATATATATGATCAATGAATACTAATTGATAATGTACCAGAAGTACACAAGGAAAGATCATACAATATAACAATGTAAGATTGATTTATAATTAAACAAGGCTATTGTGACTTACTTTAACTTAATCAAAATTAAACAATAATTCAGCTACTGGAAAAGTTATGTTCAAAATAAAGTATGTATGCAAATATGCTTTTCCAATTGATATTTTTAGGATACAGATCAAGTATTTCTGGATACAAATTAAGTATTTCCAGTGAAACTAGGGTGTGAGTTCAAATGCACAGAGTGTAAAATACACATCAAAATTTAAAAGTCTAGTACCAAAATATGAAAGATAATGCAGTAAAATTTATAGTTTGCCTATTTAAATATTTGGGGAATTAGTTAAATAAAATGCATTAAAATTGACCGTACCTCTATTTTACTTTTAATATGGACACTGAATTTTTTTATTATGCATGCATCACATTATTTTTCTGTTAGACAGCACTAGGCTCAACAATCCTCAAACCAGTTTTCTGTCCACTGCATCATATAATTAACCATATTTGTGCCTGTCCTGGGGCTTGAACTCAGGGCCTGGGGGCTATTCTTGAGCTTCTTTTATTCAAGGCTAGCACTCCATGAGCCACAGCTACACTTCCGGCTTTTATGGTAATTTAGTGGAAATAAAGTATCTCACAGACTTTCCTGCCTGAGCTGGCTTTGAGCGGTGATCCTCAGATCTCAGCCTCCCCAGTAGCTAAAATTACAAATGAGAGCCACTGGTGCCTTGCTTAAATAGAATTCTTTCTAGGTGAAAGTCCAACAGAAGAAAAAAAAAAATAAGGCACTATCATTTCTCTTAAATATTATCATTCTGTTGACATGGTGATGTAAGTAAGACCCATAGTCTCAGCATCCTCAGACGAGGATGAGGAAGGAGTGCTATATAATGGAAACCAGCTGGACTACAGCATCAGTTCCAGGGCAATGTGGGCTAAACAGCAAGACCTTGTTTAAGAAATCATTCCAGGTCAGGCACCAGTAGCTCATGCCTATAATCCTAGCTACTTGGAAGGCTGAGATCTGAGAATCTCAGTTCGAAGCTAGCTTAGGCAGGAAAGTCAACAAGAGAGACTCTTACCACCAAAAAGCCAGAAGTGGAGCTGTAGCTCAAGTAGCCTTAAACACAAAAGCTCTGGGACCATACCTGAGACCTGAGATCAAGCCTCAGGACAAGCATGGGGGGCGGGGGGGCGGGGATAGGTCATTTCACCTCTTTGAAATATTTTGCACCAGAAATTGCAGGTAAAATCCCATTGACATTGTGGTACCCGGGCACCACTTTGAGCCTTACTTTCTTCAACTATTAAGAAAGGTGGTAATAGGGACAGAGGAGTAGGAGTGAGTGAAGATATTAAAGAACTTAGCCACACTTATAGACCTAAAAGATTCTCAAAAAGTCTGCTGTTCTCTCCACTCATTAGTCATATTTACCATCACCCCTTCCCTAAGAGACAGCATTCAACTAATAGTTTTGGATATCAAGTTATTTTAATTTTAGCTAGCAAATTATTTTAAGCATAGTCAGATAAACCTCCAATCCTTATTATATATAGCACATCAGTGCTATCATTGTGCAGTCCGATGTTGGTAATCAATAGCCACATGTAGCTATTATTTTATTTACTCTTGCTGGTCCTGGGCTTGAACTTGGGGCCTGGATATTGTCCCTGACCTCTTGTACTCAAGACTAGTGCTCTACCACTTGAACCACAGTTCCACTTCTGACTTTTTTGTAGGCTAACGATGATATGAGTCTCATGGACTTTCTTGCCCAGGCTGCCTTCAAAGTGAGATCCTTTGATGTCAACCTTCTGACTGGCTAGGATTATAGGCATTAGCCATTGATGCCAGGTTTACTATGAACATTTCAATTAATAAAATAGAAATAAAAAAAATAGTTTCTGTCACACTAAGCCACATTTCAGTGCTCAGTATTCTTGTATTAATAGACATTTCCATCACTGAAGAGAAGTTTTCTACTGAACACAAGGAACCACATCACCAACACTAACAGGAAAAAAAAATCAGTTAAATGTAATGCAACTATCATGTAGGGTTGAATATATTATTTAAGAATAATTTTGCAAAGAAGCTGAGGAATTTATAAAAGTACAAGATTCAGAATTCCTAAAATCATAAATTTCACTGCACACTAAAATCAAGTTTGGTGTTTCTATAGACACATGGTTCCATGTTCTTAATTATTTACTTAATTTGAGTAAAAACACTTTCACTAAATGTCATATTCTTAAAAAGTTGAGTAAACTGACTTGTAAGTAAACTACGAAAAATACATTTCACTTTTAGAAACTATTCCAAGGACAGACTGCAGACTAATTCCATAAAGTATAGCTCTTTCAGGCAGTCCACCTGAGTAGGTATCAAATCCCAGAGAGGAAATAATTGTTTTCTCTTTGCAAATGAAAATAATCAGCAAGAATTCCTATTTAAGTCAACAACACACTCAATGCCTGCATTTATAGATCAACACTAAAAAGGGTGGGGGGGAAATCATTAATTGGGAATCTAAAGCACCCCAAGAATGCAAGAGAATTTGCCAGCTGGCCTAAGGCACTTAATATATCAAGAATTGAGAATTGCAGCAATTCTAAGTAGTCCAGGATTTGTTCAGAATCTGCAACTTGGGGACTCTGTCATCCTGAAACAAGCACTTAGTTATTGACTGCTATCAGTCTGCAAAAATAAAAACAGAATCCTTCAAAATGCAATTTAACACTCAATATAGTTCCCAACTTCGATGACAGATTCTTTATTAGGACATTATAGGTGTGGTAGGGCACAGGTATAAAAATAAATTCTTTACAGTTGGCTTTTTGAAGTTTCACAAGCTACACTCAAGTTCCTCATTCTTGTTTCTATCACGTGTGGGTGCATGTGCGTGCTGTTTCTGGGAGTTGAATACAGGACCCAGGAGCTGTCCATGAATTTTTTGCTCTACCACTTAAGCCACAGCTCCACTTCTGGCTTTTTGGTAGTTTATTGAAGAGTCTCATAGACTTTCCTGCTTGTACTGGCTTCAAACTACAATCCTTAGATCTCAGCCTCCTGAGTAGCTAGGATCATAGGCATGACCCACTAGTACCTAGCTTATTTCTACTTTTTATCCCCAGTGTTGCAGAACATATTCTGCTACTTAGAAAACTGACAGAGGCCCAGGGGTCAAAGACCTAACACAACAATCAAAATAATCCGTATTAATTTTTAAAAAGGGAGGAGATAAAAAAAAAGTGATGTCAAGGGGCTGGGGATATGGCCTAGTGGCAAGAGTGCCTGCCTCGGATACACGAGGCCCTAGGTTCGATTCCCCAGCACCACATATACAGAAAACGGCCAGAAGTGGCGCTGTGGCTCAAGCGGCAGAGTGCTAGCCTTGAGCAGGAAGAAGCCAGGGACAGTGCTCAGGCCCTGAGTCCAAGGCCCAGGACTGGCAAAAAAAAAAAAAAAAAAAGTGATGTCAAAAGACATACCAAGGCTGGGATATTGTCTAACAGTAGAGTACTTACCTCGTATACATGAAGCCCTGGGTTCGATTCCTCAGCACCACATGTATAGAGAAAGCCAGAAGTTGCGTTATGGCTCAAGTGGCAGAGTGCTAGCCTTGAGCAAAAAGAAGCCAGTGACAGTGCTCAAGCCCCAGGATGGGCAAACCAAAAAAAAAAAAAAGACATACTATACTGGAAGAGGTTGATTTGGGCATTTTTGTGAAACACTAATCACTATCTTCTAGCTAACCTCATACCATCTAACCTCAAATTTAAGCATGGCCAAGCACTCCAAAAAATGTATGTCTTAATGCTCTCAAATGTAGCTGCAAGGCTATTTTATGCTCAAATCCAAATTATTTGAGAAAGGATCAGCTTCACTCAAATTTATTTTCAAAAACTGAAGAACCTACTAATCACACCTGAATTAAATCTGTCTTTACTTAGGTTAGTTTCCAATGTTTGAGACCATGTTAACAATTCTTGTAATTTCTATTAAGGATAGAAATGAAAATAGCTGTAACTCAAACTGTCACTGATCAAGATTTCCTAGCAAAACAAATCTGTCATGTGAAACTATTAGCAGTTGTACCTGGTTTATATGTATTTTGTTTGCAAAGTATTTTTCAAATATACTTAGTGTGATGACAAGCCCATGTCTGCTCTTCACCATACCTTCTTAACCTTCCACCCATTCACTATTATTTTAACAGAAGCAACTACAAACTTGAATTGTTGGAAAAATAACCTCCTCATATTGTCACCTTAACATTTTTAAACCTTTTGTAAAATAGTGTTTTAATGCAAAAGTTAAATGATTTAAAAATGAGTATTTAAAAACTAGTGATGACCATAAAAGTTGCATTTAAGTCTTAAGAAAAATGTCTTGCTAGTGAAGGCAAAGGTATCTATAAAGAAATAATTAAATTATTTTACTCACAGCCTGAATATTAAACCTTCTTATTAGCAAGAATCTATTAAGATTTTTCCTTTTCCTTTTTAAAAATTTTCTGCCAGTCCTGGGGCTTGAACTCAGGGCTGGAGCACTGTCCCTGAGCTTCATTTGTTCAAGGCTAGCACTTTTACCACTTGAACCACAGCGCCACTTCCAGCTTGTTCTGTGTATATGGTACTGAGGAATCGAGCCTAGGGCTTCATGCATGCTAGGCAAGCACACTACCACTGAGCCACCTTTCCCAGCGCTCTATTAGGTTTTTCTGCTAGTGCAAGAAATGAAATCTGTCTTCAATGATAAAGTGTCCAGTAGTCTACCAATAGTGTATGTCAAACCACTGCATCTTCATGAAGTAAGCCTTCAAAGTTTGAAGTAGGCTTCATTAAAGATATTGAAGCGGAAAACAAATTAATAATAAAGTAAAATCTACAGACTGGTGGGTGAACTAGGAAAATCTGAAAGCTCAAGAGAGGCTTAATTCAGTGAAACTCTCCAATGGTCACCAGCCTAGGCTGATCACAGGCTGGCAGCCAGATTAGACTACAATACGTAGCCTCCAGGATAAGGCACAGTGGGGGAAGAACTGTAGAACCTATTAAAAAAGAAGCCAGTTACACATCAACTAACCCTGCAAATCTACAAGCAGATAGGCTCTACCCCCAGGCTGTTTAATTCCAAGCAGTCCAGAGGGAAGTACAAACGCCCCAATCCTACTACCTGCTGGACTCCAGTAGATCCTCTGGACGATCCCTACCTCATTAATTCTTCCACAATCGAAGGGGGTGTACGGGGGAGTAGGAGCTACACGATCCCCTTCCACCCCGAGAAATCAAGAAAGGAAAAAAACATGCGAGTTTCCCTAGGGACCTTGACCTCACACACTCTGACACCGCCCCAAGTAAAGCGTCCCCTCATTCAATCCCCTCGCAGTTCCTACAGTGACCTTCTGTTCCTACTGCCTCAGGCAAGGCGAGAGGCACCGCCATTCCCACCCGCCCCCCCCCCCCTCCGGGGAAGGTGCCTTTCTCAGTTGTGAGCCGCAGAGGGAGAATGAAAAAGGTTGCTCCTCCCCACCCCACCAGCCCCACAACTCCGGGGTGCAGACACTTAGAAGGAAAGATTACGGCAGAAGGTGACAGCTCCCGCACTGGCCCAGGGGTGGTGAGAATTCTGCGGCAGGAGAACCCCCTCCCTCCCACCCTCCTACCCAAATGAATGAACCGAGTAAAATGAGGAAGGTGGGAAGTTAGTATGCGCAGTCCAGGAAGCTGAAGGCCCAGCGAACTCAGGCCTGGCCTCGCCGCCCTTTGCACCCCGAATCGTCATTTCCAACCAAGTCCAGTAGCATTTTAACCCTTTAAGCTTCCCAAGATAGTGGCCCCTTCCTCCATCTACGCCAGAGACTGACATACCCCTCTACCCTCCCCTTCCCTCGATCCCGCTCGAAATCAGACTTCGGCTCCTTCCTTCCCTCCGTCCTCCCCACTGCCCTCCCCAGCCCGGGCCCAGCCGCACCTGGAGATGCTCCTGAAAACGAATTGGCAGAATCTGGGCCATGGCGCGGTCGGGAGGTATGATGTCCTCCTGTCACTGGGGCTGGGGGGCAGGGGCTGCCCGGGCTCTGCGAGGGAGAGGAGAAGGGGGAAGGGGGGGAGGTCGGGCTCAGCAAGATACTCTCCGGGGACGCAGGAAACTGGCAGGCAGACGAAAGAGCTCGGGTCGGGGGCGGAGGCTCCTGGGGCCGGGAGAGCCGCAATGGCGGAACCGGGCGCAGCGCAGACTCCGGAAACGGCTGAGCCCTGCGGAAGGATCCCGGTGACAGAACTTCGCCGCCTATCACCTCACGCCCCAGCCTTTATATGTACCCCTCCGCGAGCGTCGCTCCGCGGTCGGGCGCAGGAATTCGGGGCGCAGTGCGCCGAGTCTCCCTTAACTGATGCGACAGGCGTGGAATAGAGGAACCCAGGGACTACTTTTTTTAGACTCATCACTTTCTCCAGCCTCGGGTATCTACCTCCCTCCCCCCCCCACCTCTTTTTTTTTCTACATTTTGCCACATCATGCGACTCGAGGAGGCCTACGTCATTTCCGCTGGCGCTTTTAAGTCCCACCCACGCACTTCCTGGTGCACGTGACGCTAGTGGGGAAGGGTCGGCTGGTGGTTGCCAGCATGGACGGCGGGGGTCTGGGAGGGAGATGCTCAGTCTTCTGGGAATGAGGTGGTCCAAGGTTGGGCCATCTTGAGGCCTGGCAGCCTCTGTGTATTTCGACCGAGTCGCGAACTGAGAGGAGGACGTGGCGCGGGCGGACGGGCCCAGCCTGCAGCCTTCTCCGTGACTCAGGGAAACGGCCTCTCCGCAGAGCGCGGCCCCGGCGGCGGCTGCGCCAGGCCTCCCCCGCCGGCTTTCGCGCAGTGGGGCGGTTTCTGGCATCTCAGAGAGGGCAGTCAGGATGGGGCTGAAATTCTTCCCCGTCCTTAGCACACGCCCTTCTGGCGACCGGGAGAACCTGACGCGCGCCTTCTCTTGGCGTGTTCCTTCCTTAGATAATTACCTCAGAGGACAGTGAAGGCCGTTGGCGAAGTCTCCAAGCTGGCCATGCCCTTAAGCGTTTCTGCGGACATTTTGGTGGACTTCTTGTTTGGCTAGCAGTTGTCTGGATATAAAAGAATTTAGTATTTAGAAATGACGCTGTAGGACGGGACCGAAACCGTGGCAGGAGCTTTTAGCAATGCCAAATTATGAGTCTCAGATTTGGAAAATTAAAGGGTGATTGGTAAAAACCTGAAGGGTGTTCTTGGAGGAAAGGGATTAACTATTAGCCTTGTATTTCAGTGGAAACACCTGGAGGTTGCCTGTAGTTTAACGCTTCAAAACTCAAGCATCGTGTCTTCCAGAAGCATTAAGGTATCTAATGGCATTATCAATAATCCAATACTTACTTGATAAAATATAGCCTGCAATATTTCATAACAATACAATAAAAGTTAAAACAATTTAATTGGCTGTCTTTTGTCTCTTGTAATTTTTCTTCCACTTCCCCAAAAGCTCTTGAGAAAAAAGTGCACAATTATTTTTAGTGTCCTTTTCAGTTAAAGAACATAAAGTCATATTGCGTATAGGATAGTTTTGTATCAGCAGTTTTGCTTAGAGAAGTTTGCTTATTTTAGTTGCTTTCAGTGAATCCAGCAAGAATTGCAATCAGAGGCTGTTCTTCAAAGAAAAGCCTTGCCACCATGTTGTAGGATTTATGCTTGCATATTTTCATTTTGTTTTGCTAAGACAAATACTGAAGTATGTTCTGCAACATTTGAAATAACTTTCTAATACCGGTCTCACAATAGCTGGTATTTGTTCACAAGTGAGAAAATTCTGTTAAAATTCTAAGGGAGCTACTACTGTTTTGTTTCAGTAATGCAGTAGCTTAAATTACATTTTCAATCTCAGAATCTGGGATGCAAGTACTACATGTGAGCAAGCTACCAGAATTAGTAGTAAATGTCTTGCATTTTTTATACAAACCCTGAAGGTTTAAGTACATTTAGAATTCCAAAAGCAATTGATTTGCAATTGATATTGTGGGGTATCTAGCCTAAGAGTGCAGAAGTTCTGTTACCATAGAAAGCCAGTGAGTGTATTGTTTTCAGAAGTCATTTAGAAAGAAAAATATATTGTGACATAGCAGATTTCATTTTGAGTACTTCACCTTAAAATCAATTAATGCAGCATTTTCAAAAGGAAAATGTCCAGATGATAAACATTTTTTTAAAAAAATTAAAGCAAGGGGGGTGAGGCGCTGGGAATATGGTCTAGTGGCAAGAGTGCTTGCCTTGTATACATGAAGACCTGGGTTCGATTCCTCAGCACCACATATATAGAAGAAGCCAGAAGTGTCACTGTGGCTCAAGTGGTAAGAGTGCTAGCCTTGAGCAAAAAGAAACCAAGGACAGTACTCAGGCCCGGAGTCGAAGCCCCAGGACTGGCAAAAAAAGAAAAAGAAAAAAAGCAAGGTACCTTGTGACAAATGCCTAGAGTCTCAGCACTGGGCAGAGGTAATAGGGACTAAAGTAGAAAGATCCAGTTTCAGTCAGCCTGACCTTATATTCCCAAGACCCTTTCTGAAAAACAAAGAACCCAGAAAATTTTTAAAGATCTGCAGTTTGGGGTAGGGTAATAAAAGAGATGTTTACTTTGAGAGTATGCTGCCCTTTCTTTTTTTTTTTTTTGGCCAGTCCTGGGCCTTGGACTCCGGGCCTGAGCACTGTCCCTGGCTTCTTCCCGCTCAAGGCTAGCACTCCGCCACTTGAGCTACAGCGCCACTTCTGGCCGTTTTCCTGTATATGTGGTGCTGGGGAATCGAACCTAGGGCCTCGTGTATCTAAGGCAGGCACTCTTGCCACTAGGCTATATCCCCAGCCCGTATGCTGCCCTTTCTAATGCTGTAAATGTGTAAATGCAGGAGAAGAGTCATATGGCTTAGAAATCCCAAACAGGTGCTGTTAAGTTTCCTAAACTATACCTTTAAGGCATTATGTTTAGGGGACAACCTTAAGTTAAAGAACATATAAACTATGAAACCAGAAAACCATTGTTTTTAACCTGGAACAAACTACTGCGATGTACAAATACCATAAACAAGTGTTCTAGTAAGGTAGCCATGTGAAGGTAAATGGTCAAGTTCTTTGAATTTGAAGCTCTTTTTTGTGAATGTTTAACAATAGGTCCTTGCAGTGAGTCACAGTTCATTACATTATCTCGTTTGTTATTTTAAAGAGTGCCAGTTTCACAAAACCTATGCAGGAAACTTCTATTATGCTACCAATGTTAATTTTACGCTAGGAACTAAGATATGTGTATGTACATGTTTCCCTCAATGGAAAGATACCTCAAAAAATAAACTTTTTAGCAGGGTGCCAGAGCTCACAACTGTAATTCCACCTACTCTGAAGACTGAAATCAGAGGATCACTCACACAAGAGTCTTACCTCCAATTAACCACCAAAAAGCCAGAAGTGGAACTGTACCTCAAGTGGTAGAATACTAGCTTTAAACAAAAAACAAAAAGCCAGGGGACAACTTACTCTCTGCCTTTTAAATAATCTGGAGCTACTTGCAGGGTAAAAGTCACATTGCAAAGGCATTTCTCAGATATTTAAACACTTGGAAGCAAAAACTTTACTTACAATTCAGATTGAATGAACTTATAAGAGATATACTTGAGCTAGACCCAAGTAAGATAATGATTGGAAAGGCAGCTTCCAAATACCCAAGCTCCCTAGGGCTACTGATAGGAATTCCAGCAGGATTAGATGAGGTCTTAACTTTTCAAGCAAGAAAAAAACAACAATATGCCACATGACAGTAAGAAATAAGTACTGCTTGGGGGGCTGGGAATATGGCCTAGTGGCAAGAGTGTTTGCCTCCTACACATGAAGCTCCCCAGCACCACATATATGGAAAACAGCCAGAAGGGGCGCTGTGGCTCAGGTGGCAGAGTGCTAGCCTTGAGCGGGAAGCCAGGGATGGTGCTCAGGCCCTGAGTCCAAGGCCCAGGACTGGCCAAAAAAAAAAAAAAAAGTACTGCTTGGGTCTTAGGTATTTCACCCTCTGTCTAAGGCATATTGTAGGTAAGGCTTCCCAACAAAAGTGAAATAAAATGAAGCATTTACAAAGGGGTAAAAAAAAAAAATCCTTAGTGGCTTAGTATAAAATGGGCTGGAGATTATAAGACATCATTCACTGCTTGCCTGTCTGGAGCCTTTCTAGAGACAAGTTTAGTAATACATGATGGATGGTGATAAGATGTTTAGTGACTGTTTATTCTTTATCATGTAACTGCCAAGATGTCTTGTGGAGGATCAACCAAGAATCCAGTCCTGTTTTACAACTCCCTCCTATATTTCCTAAAGGTTAATTAGATCCCAATAAAGGAATGAAGTAGCTCATGTTACCTTACAAAGTCATCTCAGGAAGTTAGATTAAATATAGCAATTTACAGAAAATTATGGAAAGAAAAATTCAAAAGCATTTTAATTGCTGATCAATAGATCCCAAAGGACTTTTTTTTATACTATACTCCTTTCCCAACCCCAAAACCCACCCCAACCCAACCCACTTGATGCTTCAAAGAATGTACAGAATGAAAAGGGAATGAAAGGATGCGTGTATAGGTTCCCCCCCCCTTCTAAATATATAGAACTGTCTTTCTTCATCTCTGGAAGTTATTCCAGTTCAAAGTGAAGGCTGAAGCATGACCCACAAGTTTTGTCAGGGATAATATGTAAGAATGTGCATTCCTTGTTAATGGAAATAAAACTTAATTTCCACAGAACAGAATGGATATGGGCAAATTTAGTAAAAGGTTTTGGTTAAATCAGTAAGGAAGTTTCAAATAATTATAATGTACTCCTTCAAATATTTTTCAGTATTTACAATGTAAAATTAAATAGTACTGCATTCTTTGGGAACATTTAAAAAATAATTGATACATGGAAAGCAATTCTTAAAGGCCTCATTCTATCACAATGAAGGTTTGTGTGTGTGTGTGGGTTTTTTTGGGTTTTTTTTGCCAGTCCTGGGGCTTGAACTCAGGGCCTGAGCACTGTCCTGGCTTCTTTCTGCTCAAGGCTAGCACTCTACCACTTAAGCCACAGCACCACTTCTGGCTTTTTCTATATATGTGGTGCTGAGGAATCTAACCCAGGGCTTCATTTATATGAGGCAAGCACTTTACCAGTAGGCCATATTACTAGCCCCCCATTGAAGTTATTACATATCGTTCCTAACATGTAATCCAACCTCAGTATGTACCAAACCTAGAACATAATTTAAAACTGCTTTTTTTTTTTTTTGGCCAGTCCTGGGGCTTGGACTCAGGGCCTGAGCACTGTCCCTGGCTTCTCTTTGCTCAAGGCTAGCACTCTGCCACTTGAGCCACAGCGCCACTTCTGGCTATTTTCTATATATGTGGTGCTGGGGAATTGAACCCAGGGCCTCATGTATACGAGACAAGCACTCTGCCACTTGAGCCACAGCGCCACTTCTGGCCATTTTCTATATATGTGGTGCTGGGGAATTGAACCCAGGGCCTCATGTATACGAGACAAGCACTCTTGCCACTAGGCCATATCCCCAGCCCCTAAAACTGCTTTAAAAAAAAAATATGCTTAATGCTACTCAGGGTCAAATCTAGGTCCTCTTGTCTATAGGCAAGTATTCTATTAGGCCACATCCTTAGTGGTAGAAAACAGGTTTTTTTTTTGGCAGAAGTGGGGTTTGAACTGTACTAATTGAAGAACATTCCTAAACCCTTTTTTGCTTTATTTTCCAAGTTGTGTTTTGTATGTTTGTGTTCCACACTTGATCTCAGACTATGACTCTCCTACCTATTGGTGTCTAGTGTTCCTCATATGACAGGCACATATCACCATACCAGCTTTAAGATACTTATTTTTTGTCCAGCCAGCTGTAAACCAAAATCCCCTTGATTTCTACTCCTGTATAGCTGAGATTACAGGCCTGAGCCACCATATATACCCAGCTTAGGAAAAAAAAAAGTTGTTTTTTTTTAAAAGAATCACGTTTGCAACCTTAAGTAAACCTGACTCAGGCAAGAATTATCAACTGATGATAAACCTCACATTTTATGAAGAATGGACAATTTCCAAAATCTAGAAGTACTTTCCCCTGAAATTACTTATTGTAAGAGTAACCAGGTTGAAAAAAAAAGTCTAACCAAATAAAATATCACCAATAAGGAGCAAATATCATATGCCTTCATATGTGATACCCTAGGAGAAACTATCACTTATGCAGTGTTCTACTCAAAAATATCTGGGCTGGGATGTAGCTCAGTGGCAAAGTGCTTGCCTATCAAGTGCAATGTCCTGGGTTCGATCTCCAGTACCAAAAAACAAAAGACAAAAAAAAAAATCTTACTATGAGGGGGAAACAAAACTACCTTATTCTATGAAAATAGCAAGTGCCATTTCTTAAAAGTCAATGCAACAAAACTAAGGAAAACCGACGACATTTCCAGATTAAAAACAGAGCAGGCAGTGGGATGTAAAGCAAAACAGACTAAATGTTAACATCTGACTATGGACTGAATCCTTAAGAAAAATGCCACAGAAGATATTATTGGGACAAGTGAAGGTACTTGACTATATGGACTGTGTGCTAAATATTTACTGAAAAGAGCTTTCAGTGCAAGAACCCACAAGCCTATTACAAGTACTCTATCTGATACTGATCAGATACACACTGATAACAAACACCTCAGTAGAGAAATTGACAAGACTAAGTGATCAATGTGCTGAAAGTGTCTAGAACCCTAAGTAAATTAACAATGCTGCAAAGACAGAAACCATAACCACTCACCTAACCAAGAAAAGCACATGGATTTGGGTCCTCATGTGACTTTTCAAGAAAGGTTTCAAGTTTCTGATACTGAACATAAAACCGTGTAGATGCCAAAGGGAAATACTAGAATGGCTAGTTAACTATAAAGTTTAGTCTCAGGTTTTAACCCCACTCCCAAATATCTAAAAACACACATTATACTGTCTTTCGAGTTTTAATGACACTAATAGCTTTATTTAACAAACACTGAGTGACTACTATGTGCAAAAGCACTATGCCAGGTGCCATGAAAGATACATAGACGAAAAAGACACAGTTCCTGCCCACAAGGAGCGTATAATCTAGTGAGGGAGACAGACATATACACAGATAACTAGAATACAAGGCAGTAAACAAGAGTAGGCAAGTGCTGAGTGTGTGGCCTGAGTGTAATACTAACTAGCCTCAAGGTTCCAATTTGAAACACTGGTAAAGTAGTGTTGGCTGCTTTGAAAATCCCATCTTAAGATCAGTGTAACAGATATTTAAATGGTCCTACCCAAGCAGCTGGAGGCAAAAGAGTAGGCCAAGTGAAGGGGCTACTTGAAAGCACTGTCACACCTACATACATAGTGCTGATGCAAGTATGTAGGAACAGCTAAAAAAGACTTTATATATATATTTATATATCATCTGTCCTTTGGTTAATGGCTATAGCTACTGTTTTAAACAATATATTTTTTATATAAAAAGGAATTTGTATAATCCCAGAAAAAAATCAATTTAAGGATTAGTATTAATTCAAGAAAGAATCCTGTCATAGGCAAATTTTTACTTACTAACTGAATCTTCTCTATATCTATAAAGCTCTGTAGCAATTAAACGGTTAGACATCTATGTATTGCTGAGTAAAAACCTCTTAATGTAAATTCAGCCTTCTGAAGAAAATGGTCACGTACCTGAATAACACTATTCTAATAGCAACAAGAAGGCCTTAAAGAGATTTAAGGAAAATAATTTTTAATGCTTCAATGCAAATGGAATACACGCTGATTAAATACAATTCAATGTTCTTTGAAAATATCTCAATGACAGCGTTTAATACCAGTTAAGGCCAGCGAAAATGAAGCAAGGAAAATATTACAAGTATTGTCTTTCATTGGTTTCAGGTATCATTGCCTATGACTATGCAACCCAATCTTTTCCTTCAAAATTCCATTTGTGGGGACTGATGAGCTTTGATTTGCTTTTAGCTCACAGGCTAGAAATAGTTGCTGACCACTTCCTCTTGGCAGTAATGTCTGAAATAACTGGCAAAATAGAAGCACACTTCCTGGCTGCTTTTCCTACTTCCTGAATTGGAGGGTTTACTGCTTAGCCTGTTTCCTTCAATGTGTCGCCATGGTCTTGGGTCCTCTGCTGCTTTCTCTCAAGGAAACGAGCCCGTGCATCTGATATGGATTTGTCATCATTTCTTCTTTGCATTTTCTTTAGAACTTCTTTTGATATTCCATCTGAAAACATTACAAATTAATTCAGTAAAACTTTAGTTTTGAATTTCAGTACTAGAGAAAGAAATGTCCTGATTTTTCAATGCTAAGTAAAGAATTAAGAAGAAATTAAGTTCTGCTTTATCAAAAGAAATAACGTATTTATGCTTAGAAAGTAAGAACCTGTACAGGAAGATGTACCTCAGTGATAGTGTGTGCTTTAGCATGCATGAGACCCTAAATCTGAGCCACCAAACACCCACTACCACAACAAAAAAGCACACAGAGAGGAAGTCAGCACAACTTCCCCTAACTCAAGCATGCAGGACAATGATACAATACCACAACAAAATACTAAGTGGGTGTCATTTCTAAAGACCTTTCTATGATTTCTTTTTTTTTTTTTTGAAGATACTTATTTTTATTTTTTGCCAGTGCTGGAGCTTGGACTAGGGGCCTGAGCACTGTCCCTGAGCTTCTTTTTTGCTCAAGGCTAGCACTCTACCCCTTGAGCCACAGCACCACTTCTGGCTTTTTCTGAATACGTGGTCCTGAGGAATCAAACCTAGTGCTTCATGCATGCTAGGCAAGCACTCTACCTACCACTAAGCTACATCCCCAACCCCTTCCTATGATCTCTTGGGTAAAAAACTTCACAATTCTATTTCCCAGTGATGTTAAAATAAGGATATAATATGATCCATCCATTTAGCCTCAAAGCTTTTGGTGTATATGAACTGATAATTAAATTTTCTTCCCTATTTCACTATGACTACTTATGTTGCTTGTCTTTCCTCTTTTCTTAATTTGTTGGTTGTGAGGCTTGAACTCAGAGCACTGTCCCTAAATGGTTAGAGATAAGAGTCTCACGGGGACTTTTCTGCCCATGCTGGCTTCAAACTGCAATCCTCAGATCTCACCCTCCTGAGTAGCTAAAATTACAGTCATGAGCCACTGGTGTCTGGCCTTATGCTGCTTTTCTAAGGACCTAAATTTTTTGAAAAAATAAAATTCTGAAGTAATAATTCACAAAAGTTTACAAACAAGGGCTGGGGATATGGCCTAGTGGCAAGAGTGCTTGCCTCGTATACATGAGGCCCTGGGTTCAATTCCCCAGCACCACATATACAGAAAAAAAAAAAAGAAAAAAAAACCAGCCAGAAGTGGCGCTGTGGCTCAAGTGGCAGAGTGCTGGCCTTGAGCAAAAAAGAAGCCAGGGACAGTGCTCAGGCCCTGAGTCCAAGCCCCAGGACTGGCCAAAAAAAAAGTTTACAAACAAAATAAAAATAGTATGGGAATAATACTGGGAAATAGTATGACTTAATAGTTAAGAGTAGAATAAATGACTCACCCTTAAGCTGCTTCACATTTTCCTTATTGGTCCATCTTCTTCTTGCATCTTCTCTAACTTCACGTCGAGCCACACTGCTCAAATCATGTGCATTCAATTCATGCAGTTTGGGCAACAAATCTCTTACCCATTCATAACGGATTGGACACACAATTCTTGCGTAGACTTTGGTGGTAACTAATACTTCATGAAAAATTATCCATTCAAGTTTGGTTTCCTGTTCATGAAGCTATACAAAGGAATTCATTTAAAGATGGTCATTTAACCCTATTACACATTAGGCCAATCAAATAGCTCAAATGCTCCTAACAATCCAGAGGGATGGATCAACCAATACCCTTACAGCTGTAAGTATGATATATATAATATATGAGGTATATGAAGCTGGGTATTGGTGGCTCATGCCTGTAATCCCAGTTACCCAGGAAGCTGAGATTGTGACTCAAAGCCAGCCTAACAGGAAAATCCATGAACTCCAATTGACCACCAAAACACCAGAAGTAGAGATGTGGCTCAAGTGGTAGAGTACCAGCCATGAGTGGAAAGCTGAGCTTGAGACCCTAAGTTAATGCTCCAATATCAGCACAAAAAAGAAGATGAAAACAACCTCAAAGTGTAAGGTCTGCCCCCAGAGGGCTCCAAGCAGATGCCTCCCACCTGGTTAAGTCTCCACCAAGTTACCTGGATAACCAGCAGACCTGGAGACAGTTACTTTCCCCTTCCCTGAGGTCACATCCGAATCCACCTGGCCACACACCCCTGCCCCTGCCCTACATAGAGCAGGGGGGAATAGGGATTGCCCCTTCTCTCTACCGTGCATCACCTTGGCCACAGGCTAGCAGTTCAGTAATAAACTTTCTTTCTTTTTTTTTTTTTTAAAGCACACCTTTGTTTTACTTATGTTACTTTTGCTTTACTTTGTTATTTTATTTTACTTACAGTCCTATTTATTTTTTATTTATTTATTTATTTTGGCCAGTCCTAGGCCGTGAACTCAAGGCCTGAGCACTGTCCCTGGCTTCTGTTTTGCTCAAGGCTAGCACTCGGCCACTTGAGCTACAGCGCCACTTCTGGCCATTTTCTGTATATGTGGTGCTGAGGAATCAAACCCAGGGCCTCATGTATATGAGGCAAGCACTCTTGCCACTAGGCCATATTCCCAGCCCCCAGTAATAAACTTTCTTGCCCAAATACCGCGTGGCATTCTCCTTTATTGGCTACCTACTTTAATAACCTAACACAAAGTGAAAAGTAAATTCATTTATACATTACTATTTACTTCTATACTTTTTATAAATGTCTACCCTTTATTAAAAATAATGTACTTACTGCTGAGGAAGGATGAATATGAACTGGGCTTCCTCGCCCATCCATTGTACAAAATGTTCTTCCAATTGATCTATAAACAGAAAAATCAAAACAATAAAGCAATAAAGTAGAACATTAAGTCAAACAATGAACAATTTAAAGTATGTTCTACTACAAGGAGTACAATAAGGACTAGGAATGTGGCTTAGTGGTAGAGCGCTCACCTAGCATGCATGAAGCCCTGGGTTCAATTTTTCAGTACCATACAAACAGAAAAAGCCAGAAGTGGTGCTATGGCTCAAGTGGTAGGGTGCTAGCCTTGAGCAAAAGAAGCTCAGGGACAGTGCCCAGGCCCTGAGTTCAAGCCCCAGGACTGACAGAAAAAAAAAAGAGTACAATAAGCAGTGGTAACTCATAAACAATAACATCCTAAGGATGCCACAAAGCACTTGCCCATCCTCAAATTCTATACCTCCCCAATCAACTTCTATATAATTGCAATACACTCTTTCACTGCAGTATTAAGGAAGCTATCAGTGATATAGAAGAGATAGACCTAATGACATTAACACTTTATTCTTTTAATTTTTATCTTAATGCTAACACAACATGGTCAGGAGAGCCACTTTTCCATTTCTTCAATGTGAACTTCTTACTTAGACGAATCCATTTTCAAGTCTACACCAGTAATTCACTGAAACAAAGCTTAGCATCTCTTTGGCTTGGAGAATACTACAAAAATTGCTTTATTTCTTTTCTTTCCTTCTTCTTCTTCTTCTTCTTCTTCTTTTTTTTTAGCCAGTCCTGGGGCTTGAATTCACGGCCTGAGCACTGTCCTTGGCTTCTTTTTGCTCAAGGCTAGCACTCTGCCACTTGAGCCACAGCACCACTTCTAATCTTTTTTTTCCCTATATATGTGGTGGCTAGGGAATCAGACCTAGGGCTTCATGTATATGAGGCAAGCACTCTTGCCACTAGGCCATATTCCCAGCCCCAAAATTGCTTTATTTCATAGGAACAAGGACCATACCACTGCTACTACAGCTGCTTCTGCTATTACTATGCCACCAAAGGCTTGCTGGCTTTGCTGTGATCAGGCTGAGAGAACTCAGTATTGTTTCTTTTGATGAAGGCCCCAGTGTTATCATGGCATGACCTAGAGTGTGCCCCAAAGTAGAGCCTGCAGCCAAACCCAGCTGCAGGTGAGCCAACAACAGATGTGAAACTACTGTTGACAAGCTGAGAGCACAGGCTTTCATTATCAGAACTATCCTAAGTTCAAACCCCAGGACTGGCACACACACAAAAAAGGGACCTTATTAAAAGATCAAAACTGGGCTGAAAATGTGGCTTAGTGGTAGAGTGCTTGCCTAGCATGCATGAAGCCCTGGGTTTGATTCCTCAGTACCACATAAACAGAAAAGGCCAGAAGTGGTGCTGTGGCTCAAGTGGTAGAGTGCTAGCCTTGAGCAAAAAGAAGCCAGAGCCAGGACTAGCAAAAAAAAAAAAAGAAGAAGAAGAAAAGAAAAAGATCAAAACTAAGACTCTCATAAATTAGTGTTGTCAAGACATTGTTTTCTCAAGTAATACCTAGAAAAACAAAATGATCTATCTTCTGGCTTACATACAGTTTTGTTTTGTTTTTTTTTTTTTTTGCCAGTCCTGTGGCTTGAACTCAGGGCCTGAGCACTGTCCCTGGCTTCTTTTTGCTCAAGGCTAGCACTCTACCACTTGAGCCACAGTGCCACGTCTGGCTTTTTCTATATTTGTGGTGTTGAGGAATCAAGCCCAGGGCTTCATGTATGTGAGGCAAGCACTCTACCACTAGGCATATTCCCCGCCCTACAGTACAATTTTTATATTATAATATGCTACGTCTCTGTTCAAAGTAATTTTTCACTATTCTAAAACATAACAATTAGAAAAATCTCATGTATCTTTTTTAAAAGATTTTTTAAATCTCCAAATGGTTCTATAAGTGGGTTATAATTTAATATGTCCATTTATGTCTCCAGTAAATCAGGATCAGAAACACCCTTTGTATCATTCTCCTCCATCTCTAATATCCCTCCCCAATTGAACCATTTTCAAGTTTCCCCTTCCTTTTTCACATATGTATATTGAGTATTGTGGCCACATTAGTTCCTAATTCCTTTTTTGTCTAGAACACTTCTACTAGATCCACCTCCCCCCCGCCCCCGTTGACACTATATGGTGTAACTTCCTGAGAGTCATGTCTCTTAATTATTTGAAACAGTTTTTCTCAAGAGTTTCACTGCTGTATAGACTATACCTTAGTCAACTAAATGATGTATGTATGCACAGTCACCTATGTGTGTTTACATGGAAGGCTGAATTCTGGGTCTAACGTCCACATATGAGAGGAAGTATGTGCTCTTATCTTTCTGGACATATTTATATGTATACATACACAATTTTACACACACACACATTTTTGGAGTATTTTTGATGCCAGTCCTGGGCCAGAATGCTGTTGAGAGCTTTTGTGTTCAAGGCTAAGGCTCTTCCACTTGAGTCACAGCTCCACTTCCATTTTTTGTTGTTGTTGTTGAGTAAGTAGAGATAAGAGTCACACAGACTTTCCTGCCTGGACTGGCTTCCAAGGACGATTCTTATATCTTATCCTCCTAAGTAGCTAGGATTACAGATGTAAGCCACTGGTACTGGCAACATATTCATTCATTCACTGTAGGACATCTGAGCTGTTTCCATAGGAAACATTTTTCTAATTCACACCTTTAACTTCAAATTTTATATCTTCCTATACATTTATCCTTTAATACTAATATTAATATTAATTTTTTAAAATTAATATTTAATAGTTCATATATTAAAATGTAGTAGTATTTCTGATCCACCTCTCAAAGTCTTACCTTCGAGCAACGTTTTTGAAGTAGCCTGCACAAAGACATCTTCGTAGTACTTCATGTTTAGGACCTTCAAAAGTCTCTCTTGGGAAGTCACTTTGCTGAAGAATATAAATTTAGTGGTGAGTCTAACAGAACAATTTGAAATACTCTTATTTTTAATTTAATTATTTTTTTTTATTTAATTTTTATGCCATTACTGGGGCTTGAACTTAGGGCCTGGACACTATTCCTTAGCTTTTTCACTCAAAGGTGACACTCTAACACTTGAGCCACAGCTCCACTTCTAGCTTTCTGCTGTTTAACTGGAAATAAGAGTCTCCTGGACTTCCTTGCCTAGGCTGTGGTCCTCAGATCTCAGCCTCCCGAGTAGTTGGAATTACAGGTGTGAGCCACTGGTGCCAAATCTAATCTTTCATTTTCATATTTTGTTGGCTGCAGGGCTTGAACTCAGGGCCTAGGTGCTGTCCCTGAACCTCTTTGTGCTCGAGGCTAGTGCTCTACCACTTGAGCCACAGTGTCACTTCCAGTTTTCTGGTGGTCTATTGGAGGTAAGAGTCTCATGGACTTTCCTGCCTGGACTGGCTTTGAACCTCAATCCTCAGATCCAAACTCCTGAGTAGCTAGGATTTACAGGTGTGAGCCACTGGTGCCCACCTTATATTTTGTTTTTAATACTTTACATTCCGAAAGACTTCTGCTCAGGCCAACGTGGCATAAAAAGGGGTAGGATTTACTCTTTTACCTGAAATAACGACAAGATGGACAAAAATACAGGAATATTTCAGAGTTCTCAAAGCCTGGCTACCAGAGATCTGCAGAGCATTTGTTGAGATGAGTACTGACTAGCATAGGAATGTGAAGAACTATCAGCCTAAGAAAATAACCTAAGAACACACAGTACTTAGTATTCAGAAAGGACTAGAAATTATGACTATTCCTATAAATTAGGTTAGAATGCCTTAAAACATACTTAAATTTTAGGGAGAGTACTCTGAAGGGTCTTGCCCCAGTGGTACAGTGCTCTAGAATGAGCACTGCTTTAATCTTGTACAGCAAATCTAGCAAGCAGATCCCAAAGAATCAAATAGTTTCCAAGTGGATATAATAATTTAAAAAAATAATCAACACCTAGTACAAAAGAATTCACAAAATTTGGGCTGAGAATGTGGCTTAGTGGTAGAATGCTTGTCTTGTATGCATGAAGCCCTTGGTTCAATTCCTCAACACCACATAAACAGAAAAAGCAGGAAGTGGCGCTGTGGCTCAAGAGTTATAGTGCTAGCCTTGAGCAAAAAGAAGCCAGGGTAGTGCTCAAGCCCTGAGCCCAAGCCCCAGGACTGGCAAAAAAAAAAAGAATTCACAAAATTTGTCATCCACTCAGAAACTACTAAACATATATAGAAGTAGGAAAATACAAGTCATAAGAAAATAAATAAACACAAATCAACACAGAATAAAAGTATTAACTAAATCATGTATACTATAACTGGACTATAGAGTTCTGTGAGTATAGTGCAGTAGTAGAATACTTCCCCAGCATTATCCAACCTAAAAATATGTGACAAGTAGAGACCACAAAACAATTCCTTTTTGTTTTAATTATACAAAATCCAACATCTAGAGATGGAAAATAGTGCATGGGATTAATGCCCAACACCACAGAAGTAAAGAGAGTGGATGTAAGGACAAAGCAAGTAGAAAAACATTCACTCAAAATTAAACATCTAGTTCTGGAGGCATAAAGGAATGGAGGGCACTTGCCTAACAAGCACAGGACATGTAACAGATAAAAACTAAATAACACCTTTATAATAACATTTAAAAAATAAAAAAAGAAACAGCTAGCTAGGGTGGCTAACATCTGTAATCCCAGAACTGAAGAGGCTGAGGAAATAAGTTTCATGAGTTTGAGGCCAGCTGGTTATATAAAAAGACTACATCTTAAAAACAAGACACCAAAATGAAAGAGAGACAGAAAATAGACAGTGGTTATTTGTATTATTAATGGTCATTAATGATAATCAACATGGAATAATGAAAGTGTCTGGAGACAGAAAATCAAACAATGTTGTATGACTCCTATATACTCAAAAATGATAAATTTTTCCAGGTGCTAATGGGACACATCTGTCAATTTACCTACATAGGAATTGTAAATAGGCAGAGCAGAAAGTCCAGGCAGCCTAAGCATAAACATGAGACCCCATTCAAAAAAGTAACTAAAGCAAAAAAGGCTAGGGCATGGATGAAGTGGTAGTCTACCTAGCAAAAGCAAAGACTTGAGTTCAAACTCCAGTAGTTTGTTTTTGCTTTTTTTTTTTTAAAGATAAATACGTTCTATAACATTCCATTTACATTAAATAGTAGGAAATGGAACCATATATAATGACAAAAGGCAAACTAGTGGTTGCTTCAATAAGGAAGACATGAAGGTATATGAGGTGAGATAAAAGGATTATGAAAGAGCAAACTTTGGGAGGTGAGTATGCTTATGATCTTGACTGTAGTGATGCTTTATAGGTTTATACAGATTTCAAACTTCATCAAATTATGTACTTTTAATATGTGCAGGTAACTGTCTTTATTTCTATTAGGAATTATTCACAGGGTCAGAAAGGTGGCTTTATGTAGAATCAAACAGAAAAAGAAAGGTGGGTAGACCAGAAAGGATGGCAAGAAGAAAGTATGTATAGTAAAAACTTAATATGACCTATATAGGCCTACAAAGAAAAAAAAAGAAAGAGAAGAGTAATCACCTGTTTAAGTTTCCGAATTAGTTCTCGAAGTTGAGCTTCCACACGAAATGCAGAAAATAAGCACCTCCAATGAATCCAATGTTTTTGGCACCATGAAGCCGGAGCTCCACTATAAAACAGACATATTGTCATCTTGAAAACATATTTTAAGAAAATAATTTGTGAAGAAGGGGAGGGGGAATGAGGGAGGAGGTAACAAAATGTACAAGAAATGTACCCACTGCCTTACATATGAAACTGAAACCCCTCTGTATATCACTTTGACAATAATCATTCAGAAAAAAAAAGAAAATAATTTGTGAATAGGCTTTTTTTTTTTTTTTTTTTTTTTTTGCCATTCCTGGGCCTTGGACTCAGGGCCTGAGCACTGTCCCTGGCTTCTTTTTGCTCAAGGCTAGCACTCTGCCACTTGAGTCACAGTGCCACTTCTGGCCATTTTCTGTATATGTGGTGCTGGGGAATCGAACCCAGGCCTTCATGTATACAAGGCAAGCACTCTTGCCACTAGGCTATATCCCCAGCCCCTGTGAATAGGCTTTTTACATACATATGGATTAGCAAATATATCCAAGCATTTTCTCAACTAGCTTACCTATACAGAAGAAAAATTCTGTAAGACCATTTTCAGGAAGAGTTTGAAGGGAGAACAAAGAGAACCAATATATGCCTAAGATATATGTATGCTTAACATATATATGTCTAGCGTGTGTGTATGTGACCTAATAGTCACCTGACTTGAGATGCTGATGTTTTAATACCTCAGCATCATCCCTACTGAACCTCAGTGCCAAAAATCACATAGCTACAGACCCCATAACACTTACCAATACAAAGGATCACCTCACTCACCTTGATTTGCACTGTTCAAAGATAACAGCTAAAGTTGCAAAGTCATTAAATCCTCCAGCTTTAGCTGCCAATTCTCGATGTCTCTGTTCTGCTTCCTTCTGATATTCAGGATCAACTAAAAGAGAATAAGAGAGGCCATTTAGTTCTATTTTACATCACTGTGCCTGCTTTTCCCAAATTCATCAAAATCTGTCCCACCCTATGGAGTATAAGGTAGAACTACCTAAGCTCTTCTTCAGAGGCCTTAAATTTCATCTCAACTTTTCTTCTTTTTTGTTCTTTCTTCCCCCTAATGTTCCCAGTTTGTCAAATATTCATTTAAAAAATCTTCAAGGCTATCCAATATTAATTATAGTTGGTCCCCAACTAATAATAATTCAACTTAGGATTTTCTGACTTTACAAAGGTGTGAAAGCAATATGTATTCAGTAGTGACTATACTTTGAATTGTCATCTTTTCCCAACATGCACCAACATATTAATTCCTTCATGATACAGTATCACCAGCCAGACTTCCATGTTAGCCATGCATTTATTAGGACAAACAAGATACTCTACATGCACTATGTTATAAGCTATGCTCACTAGGGTACAATGTGTATTTGACCTTATGATAGGTTTATCAGCACAGAAACAGTCTAAATCAAAGAATACTGTTTTTATGTATGACATATCCATAGTGTTTTATTTTACATCAATGGGATGTAAAAATTACTTTATTCATTTCATTACAGCTCTATTTCAGCACATATAGAATACAAATTAAAGCTGGGATGACAGGCATGAACCACATCCCCCTTTTTCTGTTGAGATGGTACTAACTTTTTACCCAGGCTGGCCTCAAACCACAGCATCTCATCTCTTCCTCCAAAACAACTGGGATTATAGGCATGAGCCACCATACCTGGGGTATTTCAAGCCTTATATAAATCAAATCAAATTTTGTACTTGATACATCTAGTTTTTGTTTGTTTTGTTGCTTAAAATTAAGTTTTTGAGATTGTTACTTATTTTGATACCACTTTCCCTGATCCTATTCAGAACTGACATTTTCTATGACATCCCAAGTTCCTCATATAGCCTTTTACCCTAATTTTTCAGAATTTTATATTTTCAAAACTATCTGACATGGTAATATATCATACTAATATTCCTATTCCTTCAGTATTCCAATTACAAGGAGATTAAGCAGAGTCACAATATTGCCCAATTCTAGGAAAAAGCACTTATAAAGATGTGGGGGCTGGGAATGTGGCTTAGTGGCAGAGTGCTTGCCTAGCATGCATGAAGCCCTGGCTTCAATTCCTCAGTACCACATAAATAGAAAATGCTGAAAGTACACTATGGCTGAAATGGTAGAGTGCTAGCCTTGAGCAAAAGACGCTCAGGGACAGTGCCCAGGCACTAAGCTCAAGCCCCAGGACTACCCCCCCCCCCTTCAAAAAAAGATTAGAAAAAAAAAGTGAGAAAAAAAATATTACATTGCTGAAACAAATAGCCCTATGGATTGAGTGTCTAGAATCTGAGGGTAGGTAATAGTAGGTAACTTCCTTTGTGCTGTGCTATGTCTTTTATGTTAGAAATTATCTCTGTGGCCAATTTTTCCTCCATTTTTTACCCTTCAAGTGGTAGACTGCTAGCCTCGAGCAAAAGAAGCTCAGGGACAGTCCCCAGGCCCTGAGTTCAAGCCCCAGGACTAGCAAAAGAGAAAAAAAAAGACTACAATGTGAATTTATTAGGAGGAAACAATCCAACATTCAGGCCAGGTGTGGTAATAATACATGCCCATAATCCCAGAGACTCCATTGCTGAGAAGGGAAAACTGAGTTTGAGGTCAGCCTGTGCTTAATTGCAAATAAGAATCTCAGAGAATTTCTTGCCCTGCTTTGAACCACAATTCTCAGATCTAAGCCTCTTGCATAGCTAGGAATATAAACATGAGCTGCCTCCAGTGCACAGTCTATAGTAAAAACCTTTTGAGACAAAGAATGGGGATACAGAAAAGACAGAAGAGGAGGAGGAAAAGAAAAGGCAGTCATAAGGGGAAAAGAAGGGGGATGAGGGAGGGAGGGGTAGAAAGAGGTATAAATTGATACATGATTGCAACCTGGTGGATTCATTTATGAAGTTTTCTTGATGGGGAGGGGGAGTAGGTAAAGGGAAGAGAAAAGGAAGGAGAAGAGAAAGTGAATGGGGAAGAGACAGGGAAGGAGAGGAGAAAAGGAAGGGGAAGAGAAATGGAGGAGGAAGAGAAAAGGAAGGAAGAGAGGTTCATGAAGGCATAAAGTCTTCAATATCAGGCTTCAGGTAGCATCTAACTGTTGGCTAACAAGTAAAGGAAACTGCTAGAGGCAAAAAGGGAGAGTAATTCAGGCATGAGTGCTAGGATTATAGACATACGTTATCACAGGTGTTTAATATTTAAAATCTCTTTGTAGATGGGCACTGGTGGCTCACACTGTAATCCTAGCTCCTCAGGAGTCTGAGATTTGAGGATTGCAGTTTGAAGCCAGCCTTGGCAAGAAAAGTCCATGACACTCTTTTCTCCAATTAGCCACCAAAAACCCAGAAGTAGAACTGTATTTAGATGAACTGGTAGAAGTCCTGAGCTCAAGCCCCAAGAGGAGGGGAGGGGATGGGGGGAGGAAGAGGAGGAGGAGATGATAAATCCAAGAAACTCTTATCTCCAATTAACCCGTCCCTCTCCTTAAGAAAAAAAAAGCTAGAATTAAAAGTATTTCACAAATGGTAGAACACCAGCAAAAAAAGTGAGAGCCAGTACTGACAGAAGATAACATCCATTTGTTTTCTTTTGAGGCAAGATCTTGCTATGTATCAGAAAATGGCATGGAACTTTCTATATAACAGCCCAGGCAAGCCTCAAAAGCTCCCAATACTCCTGTTCCAACTTTCCAAGTTCTAAGTTACAAATATGTGCCACCAGCTCCGGTGTGCGCGCCTCCGGACAGCTTGCACCATGGAACCAACAGCAAAGAAGATCTTTAGAGGAATTTTAGTAGCTGAACTTTTGGGTGTTTTTGGAGCATACTTTTTGTTTAATAAGATGAACACAAACCAAAATTTCAGGCAAACAATGACCAAGAAATTTCCTTTCATCTTGGAAGTCTATTACAAATCCCTTGAAATGTCTGGAATGTATGGAATTAGAGAGCAAGATCAAGAAAAGTAGATGAATAGCAAAAATTAAGAAATTGGCTGTTGATCACTTTGCTAGAGAAGAAATGCATAGTAGCAAGCAAGACTAAATTCCCACAGTGATCATGAGCAGAGCTTGGAATATTTAAGGCAAAATGTAATTCAGAGATCTTTAATTCAGAGATCTTATTTTTGGACTATGGAAATGTCATGAAGATATGTCTATAATGTTATCAATTTACTTATTACTAAGTATTCCTTAACTCATCTATACTTTTGAATCTATAAACGTTTCAAAATGGCCAATAAAAAAAAATATGTGCCACCATGCCCAGCAAGATGTTTAAAACATTTTGGGGGAAGGGAATTATGGAAGTATAATGGGGCAAACTAGTGTTTGAATTCTGGGCCTCAAGCTTGCTAGGTAGGCAAGTGCTCTACCACTTAAGCCAAACCCTCAGCCCTCTGTAGTTGTTTCTAAAAATCAGGCCTGGGAATAGACTTAGGAGAGACTTTTTTTAAAAAAACATAAATCCTTTTAAAGTGCAAAGGTTTTATTATATACCTATATCGCAAATGGTGATGTAAGAGTTAGGCAGAAAGACATGCATTGAACCAGAAAAAAACAAACTATCAAGACAATTGTTCTAAGACTCTAGAGACTGATCAAAGGACTTACAACAAATGTATGGAATTCTATTAGAACAGTGAGAGGAATGACTCTTCCCCTCAAAAGCTCTGTATGTTGGGCTAGGAATATGGCTTAGCGGTAGAGTGCTTGCCTTGCATGCATGAAGATCTGGGTTCAATTCCTCTGCACCACATAAACAGAAAAGGCCGGAAGAGGCATTGTGGCTCAAGAGGCAGAGTGCTTGCCTTGAGCAAAAAGAAGCCAGGGACAGTGCCCAGGCCCAGAGTCCAAGCCTCAGGACTGGCACCAAAATAAATTAAAAAAATTAAAAAAGCACTGTATGTGGAAGAGGTGATCCAGAAGGAATGCAATGCAGCCTGAAAGTGGCACCCCTTCCTTCTTTCCCACTTCCTAATCTATAGGGAAGATTTGGGCAGCACAGCTAACAGTGCAGTCTCCAGTGGGTGCACCTTCTCTCACTACTCCCAGCTTATCAGAGCTATTTCACATGTGTCATTTTGTTTGTTTGCAAACAGAATATCACAAGATTGTACTTGACTAGGTTTTGTGCTGGGGAAGATTCAATGATGGGAGTCATAACACCAGTTCAAATTAATTCAAATTTCTACTGCATCAGGAGGTTCTAGGTGGGGCACCGAAGAACAGACCCCCAATTCACCTCTCGTGGCGTTCCTGCTCCATATAGTTCCTGTTCCAAGAGGTGAATGAGAACAACTGCTATCAAACATTGGCAATATTTTGCCCTGCCAATATCCCCAACTTAGTATTTGGTAAGGCAGTAAGGTGGTAAGGCTACAGGTTAGTGATACCAACAAAGGCATGCCAGACAAAAATTTAACAGAGAGATCAATGTTAAATAAAGCCTAGTAGTGCTGGGAATATGGCCTAGTGGCAAGAGTGCTTGCCTCATATACATGAAGCCCTGGGTTCGATTCCCCAGCACCACATATATATAGAAAACAGCCAGAAGTGGTGCTGTGGCTCAAGTGGCAGAGTGCTAACCTTGAGCAAAAAGAAGCCAGGGACAGTGCTCAGGCCCTGAGTCCAGGGCCCAGGACTGGCAAAAAGAAATTAATTAATTAAAATTAAAAATAAAAAAAAAATAAAGCCTAGTATCCTGGAAAATTGTACACATGCCCAAAGTTATGTCATCTGAGAAGCAAACAGAGGAAACATATAAGCCTTCTGCTACTTGGCTAAACAGAGAACAAACTCAGAAACTCCCTCAATTAGGAAAGTAGTCTCCAAAACATACAACACAGAGCCCATTATAAAAGGTGAAAATATCCTTGGACTAAGAAGCTGAAGTGCCCCTGACTAAGCATTAACTGACCACAGGAATTGACAAGTACAATGAACAAAATGAAAACTTTCTAAGAGGGACTGAACATATTAAAGCTGGAAGAAAAATAAAAATAAAATTAGATTGTTTAAACTTCTGACAAAGACAAAATGTTTTAACAGATATGTCACAAAGTAAGATACAAATTGTCAATAAGCATATGAAAGTGTTCAATATTATCAGTCATCAGGAAAATGCAAATAAAAATAAACACATAAAAGAATGTATAAAATGAAAATGAGCTGGGTGCCTGAAGTCCTAGCTACTCAGGAGGCTGCAATCAGCAGATCTGTTAGAAACCAGCCCAGGCATACAAATCTGTGAGATGCTCATCTTTTTTTTTTGCTGGTCTTGGGGCTTGAACTCAGGGCCTGAGCACTGTCCCTGACTTCCTTTTTTGCTCAAGGCTAGCACTCTACCACTTGAGCCACAGCACCACTTCTGGCTTTTTCTGTTTATGTGGTGCTGAGAAATTGAACACAGGGCTTCATGCATGCTCCTGGCAGGCACTCTATCACTGAGTAATATTCCCAGCCCCCAAGACTCTCATCTTCTATGAACTAAAACAACAGGGAAAATAAAAGTCAGAAGTGGCTCCAGTGGTACAGCACTAGCCTTGAGCACAAATAGACTCAGGGATAGTGCCTAGGCCCAGAGTTCAAGCTCCAAGGCCAGCAAAAAGAGAAAAAAAGAAACAAGCGGGGTGCCAGTGGCTCCCATCAATAATCTTAGGAGGCTGAAATATGATGATCACGATTTTAAATCAGCCAAGTACAACAGTCTGTGAGACTCTTATCTACAATTAACCATCAAAAAGTCAAAAGTAGGGGCTGGGGATATGGCCTAGTGGCAAGAGTGCCTGCCTCATATACATGAGGCCCTGGGTTCGATTCCCCAGCACCACATATACAGAAAATGGCCAGAAGTGGCGCTGTGGCTCAAGTGGCAGAGTGCTAGCCTTGAGCAAGAATAAGCCAGGGACAGTGCTCTAGCCCTGAGTCCAAGCCTCAGGACTGGCCAAAAAAATAAATAAATAAAAGAAAATGGCCAGAAGTGGCGCTGTGGCTCAAGTGGCAGAGTGCTAGCCTTGAGCAAAAAAGAAGCCAGGGACAGTGCTCAGGCCCTGAGTCCAAGCCCCAGGACTGGCCAAAAAAAAAAAAAAGTCAAAAGTAGAGCTGTGGCTCAAGCACTCTATTGAGTGCTAGCCTTGAGAAAAAGAAATTCTCAGGAACAGCAAATGTTCAGGCCCCAGTGCCAGCACAAAAGAAAAAAAAAAATCAAAAGAATTGAGCTTATCATCCACAAAAAATATTAAATGCATACTAACTGAAAGCAACTACTCTGAAAGGCTTACATGCTATATGAATCTGGAAAAGGCAAAACTGTGGGTTCATTGAGGGTCAATAGGCAAGGAAGGGCTGTAGGGATAAATAAATGGAACACAGCATGATTAAGGCAGTAAAATTATCCTTTATGTTCTTTTGTGTGTGTATGCCAATCCCAGGTGCTGTCCTTGAACTTTTTTTTTTTTAATCAAGGCTAGCACTCTACCACTTGAACCACAGCTCCACTTCCAGCTTCCCCCCCACCCCACCCCTTCCCCAATATTCCTGAACTCTGGGCCTGGGTGCTGTCTCTGAGCCATTTTGTGCTCAAGGCTGGAGCTCTACCACTTGAGCCCCAGCTCCGCTTATGGTTTTTTCTGAATAGTTTATTGGAGATAAGAGTGTCATGAATTTTTTTGCCCAGACTAGCTTCAAACTGATTGTCAGATCTTGGCCTCCTGTAGAGCAAAAATTACAGGTGTGAGCCACCAGCACCTGGCTACTTCCAGCTTTTTTGGTGGTATGTCACGGACTTTCTTCCCAGGCTAGCTTCAAACCATGATCCTCAGATCTCAGCCTCCTAACTAGTAGGCATGAGCCACCAGTGCCCTGCTCTCCTATATGATTCTTTAATTTTGAATACATGTCACTACACTTTGTCAAAACCTGTAGAACAGGGCTAGGTTTGCAGATCAAGTGTATAATACTTAGTAAGCACTAAGCCCCCATGTTCCAACTCAGGTGCTGCCAAAAATAAAAATTTAAATATAGAAAACATCCACAGATGCAATCCTCTTAGATAATAATAATGTATCAATATTGACTCATAAAGAGTTAACAAATATGCCATACAAAAATTTTAATAGAGGGGAACTATGTGGGCATGGGGGACAAATGTGAACTTTCTGCTAATTTTTCTGTACCACAATCATCCTACTTATGGTTCCTGTGCAACTGGGGTGACAGGCACACAGTATCATGCCCAGATATTTTTGCTGGTTGTAATGACGTCTTGAACACTTTTTTCCTGCACAATGCTACAGATAATCACCTCCTGAGTATCTAGGATTATAGGTGCTAGCCACTACGCATGTCAAATTTTGAGTTTCTAAAAAGTTATCAAAAAACTTCTTACCAGGTCTAATGAAGACATTTTCCACAGACAACATTGCTGCTATTGGAAGTAGTAAATCTTCACAATCAAAAGAAGCAGCCTTGATTACTGCACATGTCAGATGTGGAGGGAGAGGAAACTCCACCATAGATAAACCCAATCTTGTCACATGGCCACTCCTTAATAGAAAGAAAAAGTTCTTACGTCTACTTTGGAAAAACACAAATGTAATGCTGATGAGAATAGATCAAATATGATTTATTAAATTTCCTTAATTGAACTCCAGAAATTCAATCCCAGAAAATTAAACATTGTCATTATTGACAAGAACATAAAGATATAAACTATCTATTGTCAAAACCATGATACAGCCAAAAGTTAAACAAATGAGTCAGAAGAAAGTAGTATTATAGATACAAACATATTATATAATGAAGCACAAAGGATGTCCATGAAGAAATAAAGGAGTGATAAAGGACCTTCTCCCACCACACAATCATGAGAATAAAGACCATATGCCTAGCATAATGTGTAACACTGAAATAGCATTCAGAAAATGCTTAATAAAACTAGTATTACACAAAAATTGCTTGAGTTTGGAGGTTGATTTTGTTTTTCTTTTAGTTTAGATTTTGTTTTGAGATAGGATCTCACTAAGCAGCCCTGGCTTATCTTGAAATCAAGATACTCCTGCGTCAATCTCCCATGTGATTGTATGAGAGGCATATACCACCATCAGCTAAAAAAAATGGTTTTACAAGACAGCATTTAAATCAGAATTGTGGTGAAGACAAACTAAGTACAAATTCTAATTTCCAACAAAACAATCCATTTAAGGATAAATTCTAATTTCCAACAAAACAATCTGTTTAAATTGAGACAATTTTCTGTTGAAAAGGAAGGTATTTAGAGCTCTGATTAAAAAGAGATCAACAATCTATGTTTTTTTTTTTTACCTGTCAATAGCATCACACTGATAAAGTTGTTTAAGAGCTTCCAAAATAAGTCTCTCATTAGGTGGATCCAAATAGGGAAACCTGTGTGTTTAAATGAGATATGAAATATATAAGGTTGTTCCTTGAACATGGTAGAATTTTTACAGATTTGAAGATTGTTTTAAAAAATTTACTTCTCTATTTCTCAAGTCCTCTTCTAAAAATAAAACATTTATGATCACAATCAATTCAGCAAAACATTTCTTTCAGTTTATTCTTTCATTCAAGATGTACTTTTTATCCCCTCTGGGTGAAACTCTGACCATTCCTCTTATTCTTATCCTACCAAGCCTTCACAACCAATATACCTTACTTTCTTTAGCACAAGTCTTATATTTTTGTACGTGTGTGTGTGTGCGTGCATGCATGCATTGGTCCTGGGGCTTGAACTCAGGACATGGGCACTGTCCCTGAGCTTTTTTGCTTAATGCTGGAGCTGTACCATTTGAACCACAACTTTACTTCCAGTTTTCTGGTGGTTAATTAAGTCACTGACTTTCCTGCCCAGACTGGCTTCAAGACACAATTCTCAGATCTCAGCTTCCTAAGTAGTTAAGACTATAGGTCTATCATTCCAGTTGGAATGGCCTATACTCTGAACTCAGGCAACAACAAATGCTGGAGGAGATGCAGGGAAAGAGGAACCCTTCTCCACTGTTGGTGAGAGTGCAAATTAGTATAACCACTTTGAAAAACAGTATGGAGGTTCCTCAAAAAGCTCAACATAGACCTACCCTATGACCCAGCCATACCACTCCTAGGCATCTATCCTGAACAAGAGGTCTCAGGATATCAAAAAAACATCTGCACTTCCATGTTTATCGATGAACAATTCACAATAGCCAAAAATGGAAACAACCCAGATGCCCCTCTACAGATGAATGGATCGAAAAAATGTGGTACCTATACACAATGGAATACTACATAGCGATTAGAAATGATAAAATATTGGTATTCGCAGGGAAATGGTCAGAGCTTGAACAAGTAATGTTGAGTGAGACAAGCCTAGAACACAGAAAACAAAGGGATCTCCTTGGTATATGACGGTTAAGGTGCGGGGGAAGGGGGAACACTAGAGACCAGATCTGCGAAACAAAAAACTTGTCAAATGGTATTTCCCACAGGTTTGGGTCAGCAACCTTACATATGTAACTAAAACCAAACAACTAGTAAACATAAAAAGGTCTAAAATAGACCTCTCAGTGGATTACAATAGCTCAACAGCTATATATGTATGATCATATAAGACAAGGATAAGCAAACTCTATTGTTGATGTTATATTTAAAGTTCTAGATGAATTTCCTTTGGCGTATGCCATGTAGCTACTGTATATATTTTTGGTACAATGGGTATTGTATATATGCCTGCCTGATCTAGGGAAGGGGAAAAAAAAACAAATGAGGGTGTAAGATATCACAAGAAATATACTCACTGCCCTATTATGTAACTGTACCCCTTTTGCACAACACGTTGTCAACAAAATTTAATTAATTAAAAAAAAGGATTACAGGTGTGTCTAGCACCCAACTGCAAAAACATTTTTATTGTTATATTTTATTTTTTTAAACTTTTTGCCAGTCCTAGCGCTTGAACTCTCGGCCTAGGCGATCTCCCTGAGCTTCTTTGGCTCAAGGTTTGCACTATACCAACTGAGCCACAGCACCACTTCTGGCTTTTTCTGAGTAGTTTATTGGAGACAGGAGTCTCACGGATTTTCTTGCCCGGGCTGGCTTTGAACTGTGATCCTCAGATTTCAGCTTCCTGAGTAACTAGGATTACAGGTGTAAGCCACTAGCGCCCAGTTTGCAAAACAATTTTGATGATCTGACTTCACCCAAACACATTTTTCTTTTTTCCAACTTGCCTACATACACACCTTATGACATCGTGTATGGCAAGGCACTTTAAGGTCAGAACTACAGATGTCAAACTAGTTCTCTTAATCTCAGGAATCACATGGTCAGGCATACACTGGTTCCAAAAATCTTTACTATAAATCCGAAAACATTTTCCTGTGGCAGTTCTTCCAGCTCGGCCACTTCGCTGTAAGGCCTCACTTCTGAAAAAGAAAAAAGAGCCCCTAGATTGTTTTGTGAGTCTTCTAAACAATTTGTTTCCTATCCCCAAATAAAGCAGAAATTATATAATCAACTGTTCTTTAAACAAAAAGGCCTAACAGAGAGACTTACTTTGAAATTGGAACCACTTCCAGGATATCCAACCCTAACCTAGGGTTGTGATTGAGCTGTTTCACAAAGCCACCATCTACTACATATCTAAAGAGAGAATGGAAACAGGTTAAATTTCTAGAAACTAGAAGAAGACTTATTTATTTTTAATCACTTTAGACTCTCCTTTTTTCTATCAATAAACTACATTGCTTTTTATTTTAAGCAGGAAACTTAGAAGAAATTGTAACTCTCATACATTACTGGTAAGAATACAAAACCTTTAAACAAGCAATGGTGGCTCATGCCTGTATTAGATACTCAGGAAGCTGAGCTCTGAAGAAAGCAGTTTGAAGCTAGCCAGGCAGGAAAGTCTCTGACATTCTTATCTCATTAATCACCAAAAAGGCAAAAGTGGAGCTGTGGCTCAAGAGGTAGACTTGCTAGCCTTGTGTGAAAAAGCTCAGGGACAGTGCCCAGCCCCTGAATTCAGGCCAAGATAGGCACCAAAAAAAAAAAAAAAAGAAAAGAAAAGAAAAAGAAGAGCTGGGCATCCGTGGCTCTCACCTGTAATCCTAGCTACTCAGATATGAGGATCATGGTTCAAAGGCCAGCCCAGGCTGTCCGCATGAAGCTCTTATCTCCAATTAACCACTCAAAAGCCAGAAGTGGGACTGTGGCTCAAGTGGTAGAGTGCTTGCCTTGAGCACAGTGAAGCTCAGGGACAGTGCCCCAGCCATGAGTGCAAGCACCACAACCACAACTGACCCCCTGGCCCCCCAAAAAGATAAGCACACAAAAAAAGAAGAAAATGGGAAAAAAAAACAAACCCAAACTTCATACACTGTTAGTAGAAAAACCAATGAGGAAAACATTCTAGGAAGTTCTTCAAAGTCAAAAATAGATGGGCATCAGTGGCTCAAGCCTATATAACCCTAGCTACTCAGAAGGTTAAGATCTAAGGATCACAATTCAAAGCCAGTTTCGGCAGGAAAGTCCCTGAAATTCTTTTTTTTTTTTTTCTTGCCAGTCCTGGGCCTTGGACTCAGGGCCTGAGCACTGTCCCTGGCTTCTTTTTGCTCAAGGCTAGCACTCTGCCACTTGAGCCACAGAGCCACTTCTGGCCATTTTCTGTATATGTAGTGCTGGGGAATCGAACCAAGGGCTTCATGTATGCGAGGCAAGTGCTCTTGCCACTAGGCCATATCCCCAGCCCCCCTGAAATTCTTATCTCCATTTAAACACCAGAAAACCCAAAATGGAGCTGTGGTTCCAAGTGGCAGAGCACTAGACTTGAACACAAAAGCTCTGGGATAGTGCCCAGGCCCTGAGCTCAAGCCCCACAATCTAAAAAAGAAAAAATAAACTGTCAAAAATAGAGTCAGGCACCAGTGGCTTATACTTTTAATCCTAGCTACTTAGGAGGCTGAAATCTGAGGATAGCGGGTTGAAGCCAGACCAGGCAGGAAAGTCCTAGAGATTCTCATCTCCAATTAAACATACACACACAAACAAGCTGAAAGCAGAACTCTGGCTAAAGTGGTAGAATGCTAGCCTTAAGTGATAAAGCTAAGGGACAGGACCAAGGCCTTGAATTCAAGCCCCAGCACCAGCTAGGTAAGTAAGCAAGCAAGCAGAACACGCATAAGACCTGGAATCCAAACTCCAACCACAAAAAACAATAAAAATAAAATACAGGGGCTAGGAATAGGGCTTAGGGGTAGAGTGCTTGCCTTGCATGCAAGAAGTCCTGGGTTCAATTCCTCAGCACTACCTAAACAGAAAAAGCCAGAAATGGCACTGTGGCTCAAGTGGTGGAGTGCTAGCTTTGAGCAAAAAGGAAGCCAGGGAGTGCTCAGGCCCTGAGTCCAAGCTCAAGGACTGGAAAAAAAAAAATAAAATAAAGTAAAAGAAAACAAAAACACAAAACCAAAAAACAAAGGCAAACCCTCAAATGTGCCTTGAGAAGATATTTTAATGTTAAATTTACAAATTTTAAAAATGCAATTTTGTTACAAAATATACACTCAAATGGAACCTGAAACAAGTACACACATATTTGTAGATGAATGTTCACAGCCCAAAAGTAAAGAGAAATCTACCTGAATGTTCACTAAAGACTAAGAGATGAGTAGATGAACAAATTGGGGTAGATATACAATGCAATATTATATGATACAATATGGATGAACCTCTAAAACATGCTAAGTAAAGAAATGAGATATAAAAGGTCATATATTGTATAATTCCACTTATATGATATATCCAGAATAGAAACAAAAACTACACTGGTGGCTGCCAGGGGCTAAAGTGGAGAAGCCAAATGGGGGTACTTGCCTAATGGACAAAGTGATAAAAATGTTCTAAACTAGAGACAGATACTGCAAATGTACTAAATATCACTTGCTTGTATTTGATATTAACTTAAATTTAACCTAATAAAATAAATTAAATAAACTTCAAAGTCAGATCTAGACCATTCTAATAGATTCAAAAGTCAAATCCCTAAGAGCCTTCTCTTAAGTCAAATAAACAGAAAACAAGTCAGGTATAGAATTAAGTTAGGAACAGCAGTAAATCTATAATTCACTAAAGCAACATTTTAAAGCAAGCTACTTAATAGCATTTTCCCGGACTGGAAAAAGAAAGGCAGAGGCTTCTTTGACTTAAGAAAACTTTCAAAAATTGTACCTGATCCCATCTATCGTCAAAGATGTTGCAGAAATATTGGTGGATATGACACATTTTCTAATTCCAGGTGGAGGTGGTAAAAATATTCTCCTTTGTTGATCTAAAATACATGTAAAGAAAAAATACTGGTTTATAACATGTCCTTGTTATTTTTTTTCATTAAAAGTAATGTTTTCTTCATGTCTTTAATAATCTTAAATGTAAGATACAATGGCAAAAAAAGTATTCCTTCCTTATCTTTCTTGGTTAATACTTTTAAGTGGAATCATATATTACTATAGTAAAACCACCTCTACAGCAAATTCCTTTACTTAAGTCATGGTTCCATTTAAGGATATGTATAAAACTGTGGATTTCATGTATGTACACACACACACACACACACACACACACACACACACACACACACACACACCAGACAGTGTTAATGTGTTCAGATTCCCTGAAGCCAATGCATGAACAAACTAAAGACCTCTCTCTGCATTAAAGACCAATGAGCTAAGCACTTTTTGCTTTGGCAGTGGGGGATGTGCATGCCTAACTAATAATTACCTCTCAAAAGAAGTAACACCACACTTTTTTTCACTAGGAAGGATAAGCTCCAACACCAATGCATATAGTATAGTAGCTTGCTCTTCTGTCCTCTTTATAGCACCAGAATTAAATAATTCCCCTAAATAGGGCAGTCTGATTCTTTAATTAATCTGGAGTAAGGTCCAAGATTTTAAGTTTGAAGGCTAGCAAATTGCGATAAAGAAAAGTAAAGTTGTAAACCACAGAGAAGTAATAACTAAAGTACACTAAGAGAGGAGATTAGCCTAAAAAGAAAAGAACGAACTAGTGAGATGTTGAGAGTATTTCTAGGTTCCAAGTACTTCTCAGGCCTGAAGAGACAGGAAATAAGAAATAAGAAATGGGTTGGGCCAGACTCCACTCACCCGCCCTCCTCTATCAGAAAATATGACAAGCGAGTTGTCATATATCTTGGCGAGGAAATGAGTGTTGAAGAAAAGGAGCTCAGCGAAAGTTAGTAAAGGACGAGTCTGAATGTATTCTGCAGTGTTAGATTAGTAACAATAGAGTTGGAAGAAATAGAAAACATCATAATATTTTGAAAATGGAGGACTCAAATTATGTCTGTGATTAATTCTAGGATGCTAAGTATCTGAAAGGATAGCTGACTTGAAAGTGAGGTTAAGGGAAAGATCACAAAACTTCAAAACAAGGTAGTTGGTTAGTCCTCTATTTCAGTGATATCCAAAGATTAGAAACATTCCAAGGAGAATAAAAGCAAAAGGATTGCCACATGAGAAGAAATTCTTAGCATTTGTGTTTCTATTTTTCACAGCAGCCTTTTAAACTTTTTATATGTTTATTGTTATACATAATATATTAATATAGTAATATATAAATTACTTCATAATAAAACTTTTAAAAATGCTATCCATTTGATTTCCGGAAATCAGCAGCCAGAAAAATCTTAAAATGGGGTTAGGGGTGTTGCTCAAGTAGTACAGTGCTTTCTTAGTATGTGGCAAGAGCCCAAGTACAATCCCCAGCACCACAGGAAAAAAAAAAAAAACTTACAAAATTAAGTGAAAAATTGTTTTCAAATAAAACTTATAAAGATGTGTGTGCAATGGGGGAAAAAAACCCCAAAGCTAAACTAAAGGAATGGCACAGATAAGCAATTTTACACTAGCAAGCTAGGTCAACCACCTGATTTTACAGCAGAGAAAACTCAAGCCCAGGGAAGGGAGATCAAGTACAGGGTCCAAGATTTACATATTAACAGACAAACTTAAGAGAGTTACATGATACTTCTTCACATCATTCCAAAATTAATTTTTCCAATAAAAAAGTGCTAGAAAGGTGACAGAAATTTGGTATTGTACTCTGGAAGTTGAGGCAAGAGGATTTCTTGAGTTCAAGTGTTCAAGGATTGTCTGGGTAACATTAAAAATAAGCCAAAACAAAAAGAAAAGGGGAAAAACATATTCTCCAGAATTTGGAAGATGTCATGAAAAGCTAAGTATGAATTTTTAGGCATTTCTTATACATAGATAGTAGCTTACTTTTTCTAGATGGTTCAGATAACTAATATACTAGTCTGTAGTTAATATTTATACATTTATTACCTATTTATTCACTACATGTAACTTCATGAGAACAAAAGCTGTCTTTTATTCGAAGCATATCCTAAGCACCTAGTTACAAATGGTTGTTGAATAACTGATTAAAAATTTAGTATATAAGTAAACATTAAGATCCGACCTCTAGGGTTGGAATATGGCCTAGTGGTAGAGTGCTCACCTCGCATACACAAAGGCCTGGATTTGATTCCTCAGCACCACATATGTAGAAAAAAGCCAGAAGTGGCCCTGTGGCTCAAGTGGTAGAGTGCTAGCCTTGAGCAAAAAGGAGCTAGGGACAGTGCTCAGGCCCTGAGTTCAAGCCCCAGGTCTGGCCAAAAAAAAGATTCTACCTCTAAAATTCTACTTTACCAGGCTGGAAATGTGGCTTAGTGGTAGAGTGCTCTCCTAGCATGCCCTGGGTTTGATTCCTCAGCACCACATAAACAGAAAGGGCTGGAAGTGGTGCTGTGGCTCAAGTGGTAGAGTGTTAGCCTAAGCAAAAAGAAGCCAGGGACAGTGCTCAGGCCCTGAGTTCAAGCTCCAGGACTGGCCCAAAACAAAAACAAAAACAAAATCTACTTTACCATAAAATTTTGCATAGATTAGGAATGTCTCTTCTAAACAACTCACGATAGTATATAAATAAAGTCTCAGCACTCAGGAGTAGAGGCACAGAAGGATCACTAGGTCAAGGCTACATAATTCCAAACCAGCCTGGGATATACAGTGACAATCATGGTTTAAGCTACAACTCCACACACACACACAAAAAAAAAAACAAAGCAACATCCTTTCTGAACATATTTCCTCATAATCAAGTCTGTTTTTCAATCAATCCATTCCTAAAAAATTTCAGTTTATTATAGCCTTGTAAAAGTTAAATTTTTTTTTTGTTGTAGGCTTGAAAATTCATGACTTACCGTTTTATTCAACATAAAATTAAGTCTTGAATCTTTTAAAAAGACAAATGTTTCACATTTTTAATTTCTTCCACATACTTTACACCATATTACAGTTATAAACACAAGCCAATTTTGTTTTTAAAGAAATTGAAAATGATAAATACTGATATTCTTAAAGTGAGTTTTCACTCTCCAGGCAGGAGAGAAGAAAATGAATTAATGCTTTCACTAAAACAAAGCAATTCTCAATACCTCCTTTAAGATTATTCTATTTATCTCAGAACCTGATAAGACATTACAATGTTATTAGAAAGGAGGGGGAAAGTTGCCATAGAGACAAAAAGTCATTCCAAAGTCTATCAAGAAATAAAGGTATTGAGAAATATTCCTACAGAAGATATATAAATATAGATGGCAACTGAATCCTCTTCATAAAATATCTTATCCCAAATACTGTTTTCAGGGCTGGGATGTAGCTCAGTGGGGCTGGGATGTAGCTCAGTGGCAAAGCGCTTGCCTAGCAAGTGCAACATCCGGGTTCGATCCCCAGTACCGAAAAAGAAAAGACAAAAAAAAAAATACAGTTAAAAAAAAAACAACAAAACCCAAACAAATAGTTTTGTTTTTGTTTGTTTGTTTGTTTGTTTTTTGCCAGTCCTGGGCCTGGACTCAGGGCCTGAGCACTGTCCCTGGCTTCTTTTTGCTCAAGGCTAGCACTCTGCCACTTGAGCCACAGCGCCACTTCTGGCCGCTTTCTGTATATGTGGTGCTGGGGAATTGAACCCAGGGCCTCATGTATATGAGGCAAGCACTCTTGCCACTAGGCCATATCCCCAGCCCCCAAATACTGTTTTCCCCTCACCCAAACCACAAAACAGTACAGGTGTAGGTGTATATGTGTATATGTGAATAAGAGAACTACAACTTAATGCAGCAAACTTCAAAATTGTCAGAGGGGAAGAAAGATTTTCAAGCAAACAGGTAAAAACACTGCCCAGATCAACCCCTGCCCCCACATGTAGAAGTCGGTGAGTAAACAATCACTTAAGGCTGGGCACTGGTGGCTCACAACTCCTCAGGAAGGTAAGATCTGAGGCTCATAGTTCAAAAGGCAGCCCAAAGCTAACCTAGGCAGGATAGTCTGTAAGACTCATCTCTAATTAACCACCCAAGAGCCAGAAGTGGAGCTATGACTCAAGTGATAACAACAATAGCTTTGAATGAAAAAGCTAAGAGATGGTACCTAGGCCCCCGAGTTCAAGCCCCAGTACACACACACACACACACACACACACGATTCTCAATAAGACCACTAGAAAAATCTGTGGCTCAAGTTATAACAGCAACAGCTTTGAATGAAAAAGCTAAGAGATGGTACCTAGGCCCCAAGTTCAAGCCCCAGTACGTACACGTACACATGTACGTAACACATACACACACACACACACACATACACACACACACACAGAAGACTCTCAATAAGACCACTAGAAAAATCAAACTCCTCACATAGAAAAAAAGGTTTGAGATAGTAACTAAATAGACTAAACTAAAGGGACTAAAGGTAACTAAAGGGACTAAAAAAGAAACCGAAAATGTGAGGAATAGAAACAATCTAACAAAAGTATAATTGGTTACCCCCCCCAACAGAAAAACCACAAGCTACATTCCAAGATTCTATATGAGAATTTCCTTGAGATGAAGAATTGGAAGTTGCAGATCAAAAGACCACAGAAATTTTCTTCATGTTTATGATGGTGACTGTTCAACAGGAATATACATGGTCAAAATTCAATATGTTGTGCACTTAAAACAATAATTTCATTTGTATAGTTTGTTGTATGTAAATTATGTCTTGATAAGTTGATTTCAAAAGTAAGCACATCAAAATTCAAGAGATTTCAATACCAAAAATATCCTAATTAAAACTACTGAAGTTGAGGATTAAAAACAGAAAATTTCAGGTAACCAAACCAAAAAAAAAAATCACTTACAAGGAGGGGGAAAAACAAATCAGGCTGGACTCAGACTTCTCCACTGCAACATTGAATGCCAGAAGACCACTTGTTAACGTCTACCAAGTTCTAAGGAGAAGAAAGTGTGACCCAAGAACATAAAGCCCAGCCAGGAAATAGTTTAAATATAAAGGCAAAAGCCACATATTCTCAAACATAAAAAAGAAACTAAAAAAAAAAAGAAAGAGAAGATTCAAATACAACTAATCTAAAATAAATGACTGAAGAATGGGAAAATGTAGAAAGGATTGTGAGTAATGGAGATTATCAGAACAATATAAAATGGACTAACAAATATCAGACAGAGAGGATGTAGAAGATGAAAAGTGACTTTTGTTCTCTTTTAAATTAGGGAACTGTCCATGTAAGATCCTCAATCAAATATATCTATAAAGACAGAAAGTGGTGACATTTTAACATTTTGAATCTTTTTTTTTTTTTTTTTGCCAGACCCGGGGCTTGAATTCAGGGACTGAGTGCTGTCCCTGAGCCTCTTTGTGCTCAAAGCTAGCACTCTACCACTTGAGCCACAGCACCACTTCTGGTTTTTTCTGTTTATGTGGTACTGAGGATTCAAACCTAGGGCTTCATGCATGCTAGGCAAGCACGCTACTACTACGCCACATTCTCAGACCAATGTTTTTAATCTTTAAAAAAAAGAATATCTTACGTGGTAAACATTAAACAATCTCTTTAAGTAAATTCAAGGAAGAGTAAATACTTTTTAAAGAAAAACCAGTAGTATAATCTCACTTAAAAAGTATTTTTTTGAGACAAGTCTTCCTATATAGCCAAAGCTGGTCTAACACTTGCCATCCTCCTGTCTCTGCCTACCAAGTGCTTATATTTAGGCATGTGCTACCATGCTGACCTTTAACAAAGTATTTCAATCAAGTTTTGCATCTACTTATATTTCTATATATGCGCACAGAGAGATGTTGGAATAATGTTTTTCCTGTTACACATATAGCCATTCCTAGCAGAATAATTTGAGGTAATATCTTTACTTTTATCTGTGTAACTATGTGTACATCTTGAGTTGTTTTTAATAAAACAGTATTTTTTTTCTAAACCAAGTAATTTTTCTTAAAACTGGAGGAAATATACTAAGACACTGTTAATTCTGCACTGCACAAGTAAGTCTCTGGCCTTTTTTTATGCTTCAAAAATTTTTGTGAAGATAAAAAAGAAAAATACAAAATAGCATACAACATATAATCCCATTTTGTTTAAAAACAACCTAGATAATAAAAATGTATTTTGATATACAAAGAAAAGGTTCAGGGCAACATATCTTAAAATGTTAATAGTGATTGCCATTTGGTTAGGGTGGTAGGATCTGAATGATGATATTTCCCTTACAATGTAATTCATGATTATATGTTGATTTAAGACAAAAGAAAAATTTTCCCTTATGAAGAGATTCCACATAGAGATGGGGTATCACTAGCCTTATTCTCACATCTGGTTCCTTTTCTTCATGTATTCTAGAAATACAGATATTGTTTTATAACCCTCTACTGAATAATCACTTTTTAAATGCACAAATGACATGTTATCTCAGCAACACCACTTAGCTTCCTTCTGTAAAGAAGAAGTCTGATTATCTGTAAATAAGAGGTCTGATTATATAAGCATATAATGTGTCATATGTTCATTTTTCTAGGGAAAAAAGAAGGTATGGTTTTCATAACCATTATAAAGGCACATGAACCTTCCCAATCCTCCCAAAAGGCTAAAAAGCATTAAATTTCAAATGATTACTGTCAGTGCTAAAATTTTCTAATTTGATGTAAATATTTCTGCTTTATAAAACTGGTACATTTCAGTTCATGTATATTGTAAGGTTTAGTTTTCCCTATATCCACACTTATAGGAAACTACATAAGGGGGCCAGGAACATGGTCTAGTGGTAAAGTGCTCGCTTCATATACATGAAGCCCTGGGTTCGATTCCTCAGCACCACATATGTAGAAAAAAGCCGGAAGTGGCACTGTGGCTCAAGAGGTAGAATGCTAGCCTTGAGCAAAAAGAAGCCAGGGACAGTGCTCAGGCCTTGAGACTGGCAACAAAAACAAAACAAGTAAACAAAACTACAAAAGGGGGCTGGGAATAAGGCTTAGTGGTAGAGTGCTTGCCCTGCATGCATGAAGCCCTGGGCTCGATTCCTCAGCACCATATAAACAGAAAAGGCCAGAAATGGCCATGGCTCAAGTGATAGAGCGTTAGCCTTGAGCAAAAAGAAGCCAGGGACAGTGTTCAAGCCTTGAGTCCAAGCTCAAGGACTGGCAAAAAAAAAAAAAAAAAAAAAAAAAAACACAAGAAAACTACGTAAGTTCCACAAAAACAAGGAAGTTAGAAGGAAAATGTATGAGACCTATAGTGTTGGAGACATTAAAAAAATATTTACAGAAAACTAAAGGTCTAGAATTCAGTTAAATAAAATGAGTATGTTTCAACATACAATACAGTATAATTGCCCTCAAGAAGTTCACAATTTCATAGAGGGCATAGTACAAGTATAACATGGTAGAATGCATTAAGTGTAACAGAGGTACAGAAAAGCAAGAGACGTTCAAATGAGGAAAAGAACAGTCATGTGTAAGGAAGAAAACCAGGAAAGGTTTTTATGGAGTTGACTACACTATTGAAGTGAAACAACTGGATTTCAGCCAGTAAGAAGGGAGGAAAATAAAAGGGATAGCAGTTCAAGTTAAGGAAATTGAAAAAGCAGAACCACAAAAAGGATGAGGAAAGAAAAACAAAAAACAACTCTGACATTGATTAGAACATGGGTAGCCCAGACTAGGGATTTGGTTCATATAATCTCAACAATTCATATAATGTAATATAATCTCCACATTTGACAGATGAAAATTTTGGTGGTCAATTAGGAAAACATTTTTAAAATGTCTCTTTAAAACAGCCACTCTCATGGCTAGCCTAGAAGAAATATGTACATATATATGTATATGTATATATATTTTTCCCCCAGTCAGGTATACAACTATAACTCTACAACTATAACTCTAGCCACTCAGGAAGCTAAGATCTGAAGATCTCTGTTCAAAGCCAGCCAAAAGCAGACAAATCTGTGAGACTCTTATCTTTAATTAGCCAGGAAAAGCAGGAAGTAGAGGCTCAAGTAGTGTACCAGAAAGCAATGGAAAAGGCCAAGCATGAAGCCCTAAGTTCAAGCCCCAGTACTCAAACAAAAATTAAATAAAAATAATTAATAAATAAAATAAATAGCCAGGTGCTGGTTGCTCATGCCTGTGATCCTTAGCTACTCAAGAGGATGAGATCCGAAGACTCAGGTTTGAAGTCAGCTGGCACAGGAAAGTCTGTGAGACTCTTACCTCCAATCAGTTATCAAAATGCTGAAAGTAGAGCTGTGGCTCAAGTTGGGAGAGTGCTACTGTTGAGCAAAAAAAACACCTCAGGGACAGCACCCAGGCTCTGAGTTCAAGCCCCAGGACCAGCACAAAAATGAATAATAATACAATGTTCACTCCATGCATTTTACCCATTCACTAAATCCAAATGTAGAGTACTGTTGACCTCTTGTCTAAAAGAAACAGGCGGGGCTGGGGATATGGCCTAGTGGCTAAAGCGCTTGCCTCAAAAAAAAAAAAGCTAGCGTCCTAAAGAAACAGGCAAGGGGGCTGGGAATATGGCCTAGTGGCAAGAGTGCGTGCCTCATATACATGAAGCCCTGGGTTTGATTCCCGCGGTTCGATTCCCAAGCAAACGGCCAGAAGTGGAGCTGTGGCTCAAGTGGCAGAGTGCTAGCCTTGAGCAAAAAGAAACCAGGGACAGTGCTTAGGCCCTCAGTCAAAGGTCCAGGAAAGAAAGAAAGAAAGAGAGAAAGAAAGAAAGAGGCAAGAAACAACTGTTGCTCTCCTCTCCTCCCTCTCAAGTCCAGCTCTGACGTCCCAAAAGCATACAAAATCAGTTTACCTTTGATAGTAGTCTTGGAAACAGGACTATTCAGCAATAGATCTGTTCATACCCAATCACACAGCTTTACCATCCATAACACAAGAAAGCACATTTACTAGGAAATAAGGCTAAAAGCCAGTTATAGTCATGCTGGAAGGATAATGAAGAATATTAAGTTGGCATTTTAATTCCACTGGAAGCAGGGAACAGTTGTACTGGAAGACTAGAAGACTGACAAACCAGAGTTATGTTCTTGGAAGATTCTGCTTACCATTTTTCAGGAGAACAGTAAATTAAATCAGGGAAAACAAGTCAGCAGAACATAGAAACAACTCAGGAGAGCCAAATGAGGATCCCAATTCTAGCAATTCATGAATAGAGGAGGAAATGATCTGGACAAAACAACATCTATCTGCAGAACTGGCCACTTGCATAGATTCAATGATCTGGGGTCATATGATACACAGACCAAAAAACCTATTTAGGAGACACAGGAGGTTCAAGGTGGGGGGAGTGAGACTGAACTAGAGACAGTGCTCAAGAATCATCCATGGAAGTGAAAGATGAATCCCAGAAGTCAACCACTCCAAAACAGAAACTAAGAAAACAGCAAGATAAAGAAATCTTAAACAGTTACGTTTTGCAGAGGACAACACTGCCAAAGAGGAACTGCTGGCAACAGACTCAGGGAAAGAGTAATCAGAAGATCCAGATAATTAAATATCATCCCAGAGGAAAGTACTTCAAGGAGGACATTATCATTGTATTACAAAATAAAAACACAAACAGAGGGGTGAGTTTTGAGAAATAAGCTATCACTAGGAGCCTTTAGTAATATAAAATTCATATTTGTTGAAGTTAGAACACAGTCCCCAGGGCTGGCAAAAAAAAAAAAAAAGAATCCCCACCAAGATTTCTGTTCTGCTAAAACATGACATAGCTCAACTTAACAAAAAAGAGTTATCTAAGGTTCCTCTCTCAAGGACTGACAGCTCTCTCAATGTCTTATTTAATGATCTTGGTTATGACCTGTGTCTTAGTAACAAAAGCAAGGTCAGTTTTTGAATTTTTTTACCTAAACACTTAATATCCACGTACTTTCTGTATACACATACATATATATGCATATATGTACATACACATACACACATACAGAGTAATTCAATAAAAACCTTTCAGAACCAGTCATATTTTCTATCCAAGTAAAGTTTTACCTGTTGTCATAGATCCATAACACGGCAGTATTAACAAGCCATCTAGAGTGGTATCTTGAACATCATAATCATAATCAACAGACTCTGCCATTTGAAAAAGTAACTCACAACTTTTTTCAATTTCAAACTGGCCTGAAATGAGAAGGAAGAATAACTTCAGCAAGTGAACAGCAAAACTCATTTAAAAAAAATTTAAGTTTGCACTAAAATTAGTCTTTCCTAATAGTTTCAATTAATCAGTCATTTGATCTACAGTACATAAACACTTTAGATGTACCAAATCTCATCAATAAAACTGAAAGCATCTGGGAGCCTGTGATTCATGCCTGTAATCCTACCAACTCAGGAGAGGCTAAGATCTGAGAATCCTGGTTCAAAGCCAGCCTAGGTTTGTAGGACTCATTTCCAATTAAGCACCAAAAACAAAACAAAACAAAAAAACAGAAGCAGAGCTGTGGCCCAAGTGATGATAGTCACTAGCTTTGAGCAAAAAGCTCAGGGATAGTTCTCAGGTCCTGAGTTCCAGCCCTAGAGCCAGCACATACACACTCATTCCCTCTCACATACATATACACACACACACACACACACACTCACACACACACACACACACACACACTACCTGAAATCAAAACAAACACTAGTTTCCATGGATACAATTTCTAAAGAAATAAAAGCGTTTATCACCTTCAAGCTTTACACCTTGATAAGACCAAATTTGAGGAATATTTACCTTATTGTTTAGATAAGGCAAACATACAGGAGACACTGAATTTAGGTACTTCAAATAAGTAGCAGTAACTTCCAAAAGGAAAACAAATTGTTATAATGTCTCACTTCTGACATTAATACAAGGCAGAATAGGAGACGAATAATGATATGACTCAAAAATATGACTCAGCCAGGCTTTAGTGGCTCACGCCTGTAATCCTAGCTACTTAGGAAGCTGAGATCTGAGGATCATGGTTCAAAGCTAGCCTGGGCAGGAAAGTCCGTGAGACTCTTATCTCCAACTAATCACCAGAAAACTGAAAGTGGCCTTGTAGTTCAAGTAGTAGAACACTAGCCTTGAGCTGAAAAGCACTGGGACAGTGGCCAGGCCCAGAGTTCAAGCTCCAAGACTGGGGGGGCGGGCGCGGAGGGGAGACTCACTCCTGCTAGCAGGACAATGCTACTTAAAAGTTACACTAGGGGCTGGAAATACGGCCTAGTGGTAGAGTGTTTGCCTCGCATACATGAAGCCCTGGATTTGATTCCTTAGCACCACATATATAGAAAAAGCCAGAAGCAGCGCTGTGGCTCAAGTGGTAGAGTGCTAGCCATGGCCAAAAAGAAGCCAGGGACAGTGCTCAGGCCCTGAATTCAAGGCCAGGACTGGCAAAAAGAAAAGTTACACTACTTTAGGATTTAACTATTTCTAGAAACTCCAAAGAATGGCACAAGTTTCTCCATAATACATGGATTCCATACTTAATGTTCTGTTATTACCCAGTATCATCCCACTACTCAAAGACAGAAGCTGGTAGGATGTCACTTACCAGTTAATTTGTCTCTACAAAAGTGTCGGTGTATTTCACATTTTTACTAACAAATCTGACATTTTATATACCTTCTATCTAGTCTATCTAGATAGTCATAAACAGGGCAAAAGTTAAGAAGAGAGTATCCATCTCAACAGAAGTAACACTCTACTTTAGTGTCACACTTACTATTTACAAATAGTAAGTACTAGCCAGGCATAACAGTGTACACGGCACTACCAGGTCCTTGGGAGAAGGAGGCCAGAGGACTACTTGAGCACAGAAGTTCAAGGTCAGTCTAGACAAGAGAGAAACTCCTAAACTTAAAATACATACATACACACACACACACACACACACACACACACACACACACCATTATACAACTGGATACAGAATGCTCACCAGTCAGAAAAACCAAGATGTCTCCAGCCATTTCATTCAAATGAATATCCATGGTCACTTTCACAATCTAAAACATTATAAAGAGAGAACAAGTGAATTACCAAATTACACAATTAACAAAAATTACAAATACAAGAGGCATAAAAAAGATGTCAAGTAATACCGCTTGAATATATGCAGTATTTTCTCTGTCTCGTGGGCCAATCAAATTGCAGAATTTCTCTCTGACTGGATAAAGCCTTCCAGGTATATCAAATATGGGACAATTTCCAAAGAAAGTAGAAAGCTTGGCTAACTCCATAGTTGCTGACATTATTACCACCTTTAAATGTTCCTTCCTGTTTGGAGACTTCTCTTGAAATAGTTTCTTCAATAAACCAAATAAAATATCCTGAAAGAAAAGTAAAGTCTATAGAGTCATAAATACACTTAACAGTCTATTTATTTCAAGTTTATGGAAATCCTAATCAAGTAATTTCTATTTCAATAGATTGCAATGTAAGAGGTGCCAATTCTCTGTACAATATAAGCTACCCAAACAAGTGAACAACTTAACAAATTGTTAATAAAAACAAACGAGCAAATATTAATACTCACTGTAGTTAGAGTTCTCTCATGAGCTTCATCCAAAATTATGACACTGAATTTGGTAAGATGTGGATCTCCCAAAATATGTTTCAGTAAACACCCATCAGTCATATATTTGATTGCTGTTTCCTAATGTTCAAAAAAACAGCAGAATGAATCAGTTCTCAGCATCAAAACTATGCAGCACTACTACCTCAATTAAATTCTACTCCCAAATGTAGACATTAAGTGATCGAACCAATATGACTGAAACAGGCTCATAAAATAGTCTAACAATTATGGTCAATTATGAAACATAATTTATATAAATACGGACCTAAGGTCTTTAAAAACAAAAATAAAAGCTTGACTTTATTAAGTTTTCAGTTTTCCACTGACTTCAAGAATATAAGTAAACTGATATGATAAAATGAAATGCCTTTGTAAAAGTAAAGATAATTTTTAAAAAGGAAAAAAGAGGGGCTGGGGATATGGCCTAGTGGCAAGGGCACTTGCCTCCTATACTTGAAGCTCTGGGTTCGATTCCCCAGCACCACATATACAGAAAATGGCCAGAAGTGGCGCTGTGACTCAAGTGGCAGAGTGCTAGCCTTGAGCAAAGAGAAGCCAGGGACAGTGCTCAGGCCCTGAGTCCAAGGCCCAGGACTGGCAAAGAAAGAAAAAAGAATATAAACACTAGATGAACTCTGAAACATGCTAAGTGAAATAAGCAACACAAAATACAAAATATTGTGCAAATTCACTTATAAAATTCCTGGTATAGGCAAATTTCTAGAAGGTAGGCTAAAAGTTAGAAAGGCTGGGGAATGGGAAGCTTTAATATATTGTTGTTAGACAGACCCATTTCGTCTGATGATAAAGTTCTGAAAATAGTGGCAACACAACATTGAATTATGGACGTACTTAATGCCATAGAATTGTACACTCACAAATGATTAAAACAATAAACATTTAAGAATATAAAAGAGAATTTTAGGTTCAAACATAACCAACATACCAAGGATCTTTATGGCTTAAAAATGTGAAATAATAGAATCCTAGGAAATAAATGTTATTGTCACTTATGAACTGGAGAAAAAAACGGGTTAAATATCAGATACTTCAGAGACAAAGTATTAACAATTCTTTAATTCTAATATACAGCTTTGTTTCTTTAAAACAAATATAGAATTTTGTACTTTATTGTATATGTCTATATATGGAACAATGAAACATATTGAGATTAGTTTAAAATGTGAGAAAAAAAACAGGGAAATTTAAAATATAAAATCTTTGTTAGGGCTGGGGATATGGCCTAGTGGCAAGAGTGCTTGTCTCGTATACTTGAAGCCCTGGGTTCGATTCCCCAGCACCACATATACAGAAAATGGCCAGAAGTGGTGCTGTGACTCAAGTGGCAGAGTGCTAGCCTTGAGCAAAGAGAAGCCAGGGACAGTGCTCAGGCCCTGAGTCCAAGGCTCAGGACTGGCAAAAAACAACACAAAACAAAAATCTTTGTTAAAGGCCAGGCACGGTAGTATAAGCCTGTAATCCCAGTTTAAGGAGGCAGAAAAAGGAGTATCAGGCCAGCCTGGACTACATATTGAGTTCAAAATCAGCCTGAGCTACATGATAAGATCCTGCCTCGAAAAACTAAGAACTGGGATGTAGCTCAGTGGGAGAGAGCTTGCTTAGCCTTCTCTAACACTGCCAGAAACATATATGTATCTACTATATACACATATATATGTATGTGTATATTTTTTCACACACAAAAAAACCCTTTCATAACCTTTCTACTTTTTAAAGTCATAGTACTTAAATATAAACAACTTTTATACCTTAGAGCTGCAATCATCAAAACGAACTTGGTATCCTACTTTGGATCCCAAAGCACATTTCATTTCTTCAGCAACCCTCTGAGCAACTGATATGGCAGCTACTTTTCGTGGCTGAGTCACACCAATCATACCATGCTGTGAAAACCCTACCATAACCAGAAGTTTAAAAAGAAAAGCAAATAAATAAAGTTAGTGATATCTTTTTCCTAATAAAACAGAATTATTTCTGGTCAATCAATACAAGTTGTTTGAATGCTTGCAAAAGAAAATCCTAAACACTGTACTAACTACAGATATTTAAGTATTAATTCAAAACAAGAATACACAATCGTGTGTATAAGACAAGGATAAGGAAACTCTATTGTTGACGTTATATTTAAAGTTCTAGGTGAATTTCCTTTAGCATACACCACGTGGCTACTGTATATGATTTTGGTACACTGGGTATTGTATATATGCCTACCTGATCTAGGGAAGGGAAAGAAAAACGAGGGTGTAAGATATCACAAGAAATGTACTCACTGCACTATTATGTAATTGTGCCCCTTTTGCACAACACCTTGTCAACAAAATTAAAAAAAAAAAAGAATACACAATAGTGGCAAGAGGCATAGCTCAGTGGGAGAGGTGCCTAGCAAGTACAAGGTCTGTGTTCAAACCCCAGTAATCCCCCCTCCCCACTTCTATTCTAAATCTACTTATTTTTCTCAGTCCTGCGGCTTGAACTCAGGGCCTGGGCACGGTCCCTAAGCTTTTTTACTCCAGGCTGCACTCTACCACTTCAGCCACAGCACCCCACTTCCAATCATTCTACCCCAGCTTCCTGAGTTCTGGGATTATACAGGTTTGCAATACTGTGCCCAGCTCCTTTATGAGTTATATGTTAGCTAGCTTGGTGCTGGCAAAGTCAAGAAATAAGTTATCTGATAATGTTCTAGAGAAAGAACTAAGAAAAACCTAACGTCAGAAACAGATATCAATATATTTCTTCCTCCTCAATATTATTTCAATCCCCAATAGCTACTGTAAGACCATAGTCTATAGAAGAACATTAACACACTTTCATTTTCCTATTATTACTGTAATTAAAGTAGAAAAAGCTGTCATCCCTGCTAATTCCTGAATTTGAAATAAGGCCATAAACAAGCAAAGGACTGTAATCTCAGCTTCTCAACAGGTGGAAATAGAGAAGATTATGGTTCCAGGGCTAGTCTAGGGGGAGGAGGGGAGAAGAACTAGTAAAAGCCTATCTCAGAAAATAAGTTAGGCATAGTAGTGTGCACTTTTAATTCCAGCTAGGGAGGAGCATGTCAATAGGAGGATCAAAGTCTGAGACTAGACTAGGTAAAAAAGGATGAGATCCTACCTGAAAAATAACCTAAAGTAAAAAGACTAGCAAGCATGATGTCCTGAATACAAATCCACGTACTACTACTACAAAAAAAAAAAAAGATGGGGGGGGATCTTGGGAGGGGGAAGGTGGGAGAAAAATGAGGGAGGGGGTTAACAAGTTTGACAAGAAATGTACTCACTACCTTATGTATGGAACTGTAACCCCTCTGTACATCACCTTGACAATAAAATTAAATTTAAAAAGAAAAAGAATTAACTAAATAAGAGAGCTGCAAAGGAGATAATATAAGAGAGGTAGAATTATAAAACAACAATAGGCATTTGCACAATACAGAAGTCCTATTAACCTTAAAATGGGTATTTAAAAAAAAAACAACTTCGAAAGCTAATCAGAATAAAATTACCTGCTTCATATAGATACTTTGGGAGTTGAGTTGTTTTACCACTTCCTGTATTTCCAGTAACAATAAGGAATGAATTGTCCCTTACAGCTTGAATAAGCTTTTTTCTTTGTTTCTGAATAGGAAAAGTTGGAGTAGTTCCTCCCTCTTGTGATGTGCATCCTTTCTCCTCTGTTACAACAGAAAAACAATTGCACAATTAAAAGACCTATAAAGATACTTGATAATTTCTCAGAACTACAAAGACATAGAATTCTAGGGTTGGAAGGGATCAATCCATGACTTTCCAGTTACATCACTATAAGCTTGGAATAACTTTCTAGTAAAATCAAACTTCAGCCTTTGTTAATGCCTAATTCAAAAGTACTTGACGAAGTGGGTCTGGCACAAGGCAATGCATGCGCAAGCAATACCTACACAGAAGCACTAAACTCAATTTTCTTAAACAATAGACCAAGAGCTAGAACACCGCAGAAAACTCTCAGCTGAATTGGAAGGCACCTGTGTTTGCTTCTGATTCATGGTTCAAGTTAGGTCCCTGTTCAGAGTGACTGATATCCCAGAAGGCCAAGTGGTGGGTAACCATGGAAACTGGCTCCTGGAAACTGGCTCCCTTCATACCGTACCCAAAGGCAGGCTGGCGGCCCGAGGAGGGGGGTGGGGGGGGATATGAACGGGTAGAGAACAAAGGCTTTAGGAGTCTGTTTAACAGCAGAACCCATATCGGCGTCTGGGGTTCACTTTTTGTCCCCACCAGTAAGATTTTCTCCCAACTTGGGCTTGGGACCGCCCCCTTCGAAGGCAAAGTGCTCACTGGACTCAAAGTTCGCCTCAGGCTTGGAGGAACCGGAGGACGCCGCAGCTTCGAGCCCCCACCCCTCTTCTTTTCAGCCTACCCAGGGCGGACTTTCAGCCTCCCAAGCTCCGGGCCATAACAAACTCCTGCTGTCCTCTCCCAGTGCTCCCCCACCCACCCACTCCGCTCCCCGCCCACGGTTCGCACCTCTATCCGCGATGGAAACCACCGACGGCCGCTCTTCCTGGAGCTCCCTCGCCCGCTCACCTTCCTCCTGCCGCCTTGGCGCCCTGCCCGCGACGGCAGGAAACCGGGACATAGACCTGGCCCCGAGCGGAGGTGAGCACGTCCAGCGATGTGAGGAGATGGGAGGGGGGGGGGGGGGAGCGAAGTCGCGCCCTGATGACGTCGGGCTGTTTACTTCCGCGCGTGCGACTGGAAGCGAAGGGAGGGAGCGCGGCTCAAGCATGACGTGACACGCGAGGGCACGCCAGCCGAGGCTCCGCCCCCAGGCTTTCCCGCCAACTGCCACGTGCCTCCGGCCTCGAAGCCATACTAAGCGCTCTTAGGCTCCCGTCTTGCCTCGCTCTTTGTGCCATGGCTGGCTTCTCACCGCTTGACTCGACAGAAACGTTTGTTGGAACCCAGCTAGCGTCATCCTACAAGGTAGCCTTTTGCAACGTAGGCTTCATCTGAACTGTTCCAAACACACAGTTACTGGCTGTTCCTCCAAACATCTGCTTATTGGAGGATGCAAAACTTAGGTTCTCCCAGGCTGCTCCTGCACAGAACCCTACATTCTCATTGGTTGGCAGACTTTCCCTTCCCCCCTTACTAGACGCTAAAGCTCCACCAGAGTCAGAAATTCAGAATACAACTTCACACCCAGCAAATTGTGGATCAAGCTGTCAACATTGCTTGAATTTGCTGGCTTTGGATGAATGGATAATTGATCTCCTTAGAAACTAAGCCTAGTTTGAATAGGTGTGAATTCCTTGGAAACCAAAATAGCAGAAAAGTTCCATAGATATATGACATCTGAGATGGAGTGGCTTTTTTTTTTTTTTTAAAGCGACTTAGAGCTGGGCCCCAAGTGGCTCATGCATATAATTCAAGCTACTCAGGTCAGGAGGTTGAGATCTGAGAATTCCAATTTCAAGCTGTTATTGGGGGGGGGGGGGGAGATTCCCTGTCCCTCCAAGAGTCCACCATGCAGAGACAGTCTCAAGCAAAAAGATGAATTTATTGGGAAAGTTCCAGATGGACCTGTCTCAGGTTTCAGAAAAACATATGGCACAAAAATAGGACAACGGCATAGAGACTTACTTCTGGAAGATTAAATGCCCTTACCAACTGACCAATTCAGCTCTGATGGAGAACTTTATTGGGACGACATGGGGACAAGAGACAGGACACAGGACATGAACATGGAGACATGTAGCATGGCATAATGGTGCCTGAGCTGGCCTGGCCCTAAATAGTCAGGTCAGGGGGCTGGGTCACAGGAAACTCCCAGTCCCAAGCTGACTGACAGGCTCAGTAACCTATAGGACAGGTGCCCATCCCTGTCTCTTGGGATTCAGGAACACCCATTTCCTGGGGATGGGACTCTCCTTCCTGTAGGAATCCAGGCTCACCCATCAAAAAAAGATGCTAGATACAACTTGCCATGTGGCCAATATGGTGCTGGCCAGATCTGACCTCCATATTACAAAGCAAGCCTGGACAGAAAAGTCCATGAGACTCCTATCTCCAATTAAAGAGGAGGAGGAGGGGGAGAATGGGGAAGAGGGGGGCGGGGAGGAGGGGGAGGAGGAGGAGGAGGCACTCTAGCTTAAGTGGTAGAGCATCAGCTTTGAGTGAAAAAGCTAGACCCTGAGTTCAAGCCTTAGTACTAGAAGAAAAAAACGTACTTTGAGGGCAGATCTTCCCGTTATTGAAGCTGCAAATCTGTGAAAAGAGTCAAATGTAACAAAATTAGTACAATGTGAAAATAATTGTTTATTAATTTGTTTTTGAGACAGTCTTGTTAGCCCAGATAGACCTTAAATTTGTAATCCTCCAGTAATTCTGAGATTATCAAATGCATGACCTCAGATTTTTCAATGATTTCTACTGTTAGAATTAACCAAAATTTACTGCCAAAGAAAGCAACTCAAAGCTGTCACTTCACCATCAACTAGAAGTCCCTACTCTGATCAGGTATCAAAAGACATAAAACTGGGGCTGGGGATATAGCCTAGTGGCAAGAGTGCCTGCCTCGGATACACGAGGCCTTAGGTTCGATTCCCCAGCACCACATATACAGAGAAAACGGCCAGAAGCGGCGCTGTGGCTCAAGTGGCAGAGTGCTAGCCTTGAGCAGGAAGAAGCCAGGGACAGTGCTCAAGCCCTGAGTCCAAGGCCCAGGACTGGCCAAAAAAAAAAAAAAAAGACATAAAACTACTGAAATAAAAAACCCTGCTGTGATTTAAATTTTACTTATACCATCCTGTTTAAAATTGAACTGATCTCTCTCTCTCTCTCTCTCTCTCTCTCTCTCTCTCTCTCTCTCTCTCTCTCTCTCTCTCTCTCTCTCTCTCTCTCTCTCTGCCAGTCCTAGGACCTGAGCACTCTCCCTGGCTTCGTTTTGCTCAAGGCTAGCACTCTGCCACTTGAGCCACAGCGCCACTTCTGGCTTTTTCTGTTTATGTGATACTGAGGAATCAAACCCAGGGCTTCATGCATGCAAGGCAAGCTCTCTACCATTCAGCCACATTCCCAGCCCCTGATAAACAACTCTTAAAAGTTTGTCATAATTTGAGTGGTACTAAATTATGTGTAACTTGCTAACAACCAGGGCACTACACCACACAGAGACATAGATTTCTCTTTTTTACTAGGGCTCTTAATGCTCTCAATTCCACTAGGAATTCAAAATACTATAAGACAGGAACACAAACCAAAGAAAAAGGCAGAAATATGCTTTTATTATAGGCAAGGAAGGGATTAGTGACCCTAGTATTTTAGTAGAGGGCCAGCTATAGCAACATAATAAAGTCTAAGAGAAGAAGCAGAATCATTTGAAACCAGTAGTAGCTATCATGTAGTAAATAATAGATAAATGTTTGATGTAAATGATTTCCTTTACTCCTTGCAAAAACTCAGAGTATTCGGTTATTATTTCTCTCGTTTTCATATATGAGTAAAAAAAAATCCCAGAAACTTGCTCATGATGACAAATCAAAGAGCTAACAGGAATTTAAAAGTTACACTGATTACTATTGTAATAGGAGGTTGAATTCTCTCCCTCTTGATTCTTAAATATCTTTTCTCCCAACATTTGTAACTCATAGAATTGATTCTAATCTTTTGTGAGAATCACCTAATGAGAGCATCCAAAACAAAAACTGCAATCTGACAATGAAGGAAAATAAAAGCGAAAACTCAAATGGTGTTTAATGTCATTCTTTTTCATTATTTTTTACAACCAAGGACACTTAAAACATGTTACCATTAATAACCATGTGCTTCAGGCTATTCCAAATTGAAAGATTAACAATTATTTCCTGCCCAGTGACCTTACAAATTGCAGTGGCAAACCAGACACAAACACAGAGCAAAAATAGAAACTATGTGGGTGGAATCTGGAAAAAAGGTCAGTGTCTCCATCAACACTGTGTCTGTCTTTTTATCATTGGAATCACACACAGAAAAAATGTGAAAGAATTGCATTTAACTAGATCTGATAAGAAGAAATTACATTTGAATCAAGACTTTCAACATGTTCTTGAGTCCAAGCAACCTGTTTCTGAGCATCCAAAAGAGACAAAAAGGAGGCTCAACATTAAAGATTCATGAAAATGCAATAAAATGATGAACCCACCAGCAAACAAGTCTATGACCATGCTGTGATAGTTGAAACTAATATGTAGAGGCTGGGCATGATGACTCATGCCTGCAATCAATCCTAGCAACTCAAGAGGCTTAGATGAGGACTCTTAAAGTTTGAGACCAGCATAAGCAAAAAAGTTGTGAGACCTCATCATCTTAATAAAAAGTTGAAAGGGGTGTCATGCCTGCCACCCCAGCTACACAGAAAGTATAAATAGGATACTAATCAATGCTGTCCCAGCCATGAACACAAGTCTTTATTCAAAAAATAACTAAAGCAAAATGGGCTGAGGGTGTGGTTCAAGTTACAGAGTTCCTGCCCAGCAAGCAAACACAAGGACCAGATTTCAAACCACAGTACCATCTAAAAGAAAGTAACTGTGCTCCATAGCTTAAGTTTGTAAACCTAGTTTCCTGGGAGGAAGATTGGAGATTGAAATAATCCTGAAACCCTAGCTACTCAGGAGGCTGAGATCTGAGGATCATGGTTCAAAGCCAGCCCAGACAGAAAAATTCAGAAGACTCTTATCTGCAATTAACTACCAGAAAACCAGAAGTAGCATGGTGGTTCAAAGTGGTAGAGTATGGGGCTGGGGATATAGCCTAGTGGCAAGAGTGCCTGCCTCGGATACACGAGGCCCTAGGTTCGATTCCCCAGCACCACATATACAGAAAACGGCCAGAAGCGGCGCTGTGGCTCAAGTGGCAGAGTGCTAGCCTTGAGCGGGAAGAAGCCAGGGACAGTGCTCAGGTCCTGAGTTCAAGGCCCAGGACTGGCCAAAAAAAAAAAAAAAACAAAAACAAAGTGGTAGAGTACTGGCCTTGAGTGAAAAAGCTCAGGGAAAGCACCTAGGCTCTGAATTCAAGCCCACTACCACCACCACCAACAACAAAAAGTAACATGTATAGTTGAAATAAAACTATCCATGAGGGCTGGGAATATGGCCTAGTGGCAAGAGTGCTTGCCTCGTATACATGAAGCCCTGGGTTCAATTCCCCAGCACCACATATGCAGAAAACAGCCAGAAACAGTGCTCAGGCCCTGAGTCTAAGCCCCAGGACTGGAAAAATACATACATACATACATACATACATACATACATAAAACTATCCATGAGATTATTAACACAATAACAACCAGAAAGTTGAAAGTGGTCAATAGTTATATAGACAAATCTAATTATTGCTCACAGAAAAAACTAAGGTACATAGATTTAACAAATTTATTACTTTTCACCAAAGTGCAGAGAAGTAGGAAAAAGCCAGATTTTAAGTAGATGAAAAGAGAATTCGAGAGCAAACAAAGAATACATTTAAAGATGTCTAATTAGTGTTAATGAAGGTAATTTAAACCAAGAAAAGTTAAGACGTTACTTTTACAGGTTAATATGGTAATTAAGATGAATTGGTACTGGATATGGTGGTGTGTGTTGTAATCCTAGCCACTCAGGCAAAGTTAGAGGTTACTGGAACAAAAAGTTCATGAGATACCCATCTCAAGGAATAAAGTAGTTTCTTTTTCATTCTGTCCTTCCCTCTTTCTGTCTTGTCACATGACCAAGATTTATCAATAAGAAAGTTAATGGAAACTTGAGTAAGCACAGAGGCTTTGGTCAATATTGTCTGTGGATCTTTGTTTCTACTTTAATATAGGTTAGGGATGAGGGAAGGCTCTTGGTTTACCATTGAGGTACAAAAGGAGAAGAAAAATGAAGAGAAGCAGGTTCATAGATCAAGATACAAGTTTGCCACAAACGCAAATCTGTCATCCTAATCTGAACTGAAAGAACCCTTAAAGTGGAATAGAGTTAAAATTTTGTTAGAAAAGCCTAACAAATTCAAGAAAATGAACTCAAGTGTAGATTGCCTCCATTTAAAAAATAAGACTAAACCAAAAACCTATGACCAGTTTATTATTTAGAAGTCCTAGATGCATGCAGACTGAGAAGAAGGAGGAAGAGAGAGAAAGAAAGAAAGAGGGAGAGAGATGAAATACATGTATAAAGAATATCCTTCTCTAAACCAGATGAACTCTACAGAAAATACCAGAATTTTTTTTCCAGTTGTGGGGCTTGAACCAGGCCCTGGGCACTGTCCATAAACTCTTTTCTTCAGGGCTAGTATTCTACCACTTTAAGCCACAGCAGCATTTCTTGTTTTTGAGTGGCTAATTGGAGATAAGAGTCTTGGGAGGACTTTTCTGCCCTGGCTAGCTTCAAACCATGACCCTCAGATCTCCTGAGCAACTAGGATTACAAGTGTGAGCCACCAATGCCTGGAAACACTGGCAATCTTTACATGAGTCAGGGGCTAGATACCACCACTGTTACATATTCTATTAACTTGTCCAATGCCTATCAAAGATTTAGAGAACAAAAATCAGATGGCTTTGCTGGGACTATGGCCTTCTGGCAAGAGTGCTTGCCTGTATACATGAAGTCCTGGGTTCGATTCCCCAGCACCACATATATAGAAAACAGCCAGAAGTGGTGCTGTGGCTCAAGTGGCAGAGTGCTAGCCTTGAGCAAAAAGAAGCCAGGGACAGTGCTCAGGCCCTGAGTCCAAGCCCCAGGACTGGCAAAAAAACAACCCACCAAAAAATAAAAATCAGATGGCTTTATCCTAGAACTTAGAGACCTGTTCTACCTTTCTGTCCAAAAGTAAAAAAAAAAAAACAACATAAAACTATATTACTAATCACACTTTCTTCTCCTAAGTAAAGCCAAGTGTTGATAGATCACATTTCCAAGCCAGCCTGAGCAGGAAAGTTTGTGGAGCTCTTACTTGCAATTAACACCAAAAAGCTGGACATGGAGCTGTGGCTCAAGTGGTAGAGCACTTGCTTTGAGCAAAACAGGTAAAGCACAGCATCCAAATCCTGAGTTCAAACCCCAGAACACACTAAAACAACTTTTTTGAGTAAATATCACAGGTTCAGTCACTAGGCAGACATTAATTGTTCTTTGCCTAAGAGGCTAATAGAAATTGAGATACTTTTTATCATTGTTGGTGAAACTGCCACCCTGAATGAATGCATATAATCTTGGATAAATATGTAAAATTCTCACAAATTAACTAGTAAAATAAAACTTCTTCCAAATGAAAGTACCATGTTCAACCCATTTTCCAGAAGCATATAAAAATGTGTGGAAGCTTGAAGATGAATATAGTTGAAGTGCATAGTTTGCATGTCTGAATATGGAACAATGAAAACTGTTAAACTTGTTTAGGAAAAGGAGAGGAGGATAGGGAGAATGATACAGGGGGTGGGTGAAATTGAATGAAGTACAACATATATATGAGTAGAATATGACAATGAAGTCTCCACTGGGTAATTAATTATGCTAATTAAAGTGTGTGTGTGTGTGTGTGTGTGTGTGTGTGTGTGTGTTTAAAAGCCACACATGATCATTACCTTCAATGAGATTACATGGAATCAAGAGATAAAACTAGGGCTGGGAATGTGGCATGCCTAGCATGCATGAAGCCCCGGGTTCAATTCCTCTGCACCACATACACAGAAAAAGCCGGAAGTGGCGCTGTGGCTCAAGAGGTAGAGTACCATCTTTGAGCAAAAAGAAGCCGGGGGGGGGGGGGGGGCGGGGATATGGCCTAGTGGCAAGAATGCTTGCCTCATATACATGAGACCCTGGGTTCAATTCCGCAGCCAGACGTGGCGCTGTGGCTCAAGTGGCAGAGTGCTAGCCTTGAGCAAAAAGAAGCCAGAGACAGTACCCAGGCCCTGAGTCCCAAACCCCCCCAGGACTGGAAAAAAATAAAATAAAGGAGAGAGAAAACCAGCTAGAATGTCCTAGCTTCTTGGAGTTAGTGACATTTGAACTGCATTGTGAAAGTTGGAAAGACTCTAGTTAACGTGAGGCAGATTCTAGACTGCGCAAACTGCACAAAGGCACCAATAGAGTGATCAAGGTATTATTAATTATGGATTCTTGAAAATGTTGCGAAATTAATATTCTAACTATGATTTCTGTAAATCTTTCAGTTGCCTGAAGGTGGCAAGCTGGGTTTATTTGAGAAACTTCAGTATCAGCATTATTTGAGAGAAAAATGAAGCGGAACTATTTCTCGGGGGGGAAAAAACCCCAAACTTTCCTTGATATTTAAATCACAAAATCGGAAAGCGAAAGAGATTAAACATCAGTAAATAGTAAAATATTGTGCACTTTTAGTATCTGAAGGCATATAGACTTTGTATTGCAGCTACTTTTAATTTTAACATATTAATTACTACTGTCCTTGTTGATTTCTCAGTTCTGATGTAACTTTTGAAGAAAAAGAGTTTATACTTCTAAGTGTTTCCATTAGAATCTGTGATGAGTGGGTTGAGTGGCATAGCTGTGTATACCTATAATCTCAGCACTAGGGAGGCTGAGACAGGAGAATCATGAATTGAAGACCACTCTGAGCTGACTAGCAAGACATTGTTTCAAAACACATACCAAAAAAGATTACAATAAGTACTGTGAAATGTCTTTTTGGAGGGGTCTGATCTGGTTTATTGGGGTATAATTTTCAAGTGGTATCATTTTAATCTATAGTTTTATGAATTTAAAAACTACATATAGTTATATAATAATCACCACAATTAAGATGTAAAACTGTTTTATAACTCTAAACATTTCTCTCTGTTCTCCCCTTAAGCTATAGCTTCACATCCAGGCCCTGACAATCACTGATTTATTTTCTATCTATAGTTTGGTTTGCTAAAACTTCATATGAATGGAGTCATATAAAATGTACTGTTTTGTCTGAAGCCATTCAGTAAATTACTTTGTGACTTATCTATGTCTTAGTGTGTAGCAATAGTTTCTTTTTATTGAGGAATACTCCACTGTATGGAGCTATCCATCCATTAATTGAGATGTTTATATTGTTTCAAGTTTGGGTAGTTATAAATAAAGTCACTATAAACAGTTACATAGAGGATTCAAATATAGGAGACCATGTCTCAAGTATTCCAGTGATTGACTAGCAAATCCAAAACCCAGAGCTGAGTTAAACCCCAGAGCTGAGTTGTGTGTGGGTTATTCAGTCCTGTAATCCTTGTGACTCAGGAGGTTGAGACCTGAGAATCAAGGTGCAGAGCCAGTCTGGGGCAAATCAGTCTGAAGGATTCTTGTCTCAATTAACCAGCAAAAAACAAAACAAAATACAATGGAACTGAAAATGCGGCCCAAGTGGTAGAGCACCAGCTGTGAATAGGAAGAGCTGAGCCAGAAGCCCTGAGTTCAAGCCTCAGGATCAGCACAAAAAGGATAAAAATTAAAACTTCCAAAATATTAATTAAATCTCAGTAGGTAAGTCTACTTATGCAAATAAGTAATTTGGTATTTATTTATAGACATCTTCTCAACGACTGTGAAGACTTGGGAGCCTACAAAATTATCTTTCCCACATCAGTTGTTAGTATGGCCCATGGGAAGGGCTGTGTACTGCACTACATCTTGCATATTTCAATGACCCTTTAGCTACTACAGAGAAGAGGGAGGTAGAAGGGCCTTGAGATCCAAGACTGTATTGCTGTGCATTCAAAATACTTTCTTCATTAATGTTCATTGTTGAAAGTGAATTGTTCAATTCATTTGTTAAAGAAATGCAAGCACATAAAACTTACTTCCTATAGCAATCTCAGCACTTTCATCTTGCTTTACTGAATGCCCAGGGTTAGAGACAATGTGGGTCTTTTGTCAACCAGGTAAATTAAATGTGTTCCCCCCCCAGAAGCTGAGAAGTGAAAGAAAAAGGCAAAATAATGAAATGGGGAGGTGAGGCTGGGAATGTGGCTTAGTGGTACAGTGCTTGCCTGGCATACATGAAGCCATAAGTTCGATTCCTCAGTACCACATGAACAGAAAAAGCCAGAAGTGGCTCTGTGGCTCAAGAGGTAGAGTGCTAGCCTTGAGCATAAAAGAAGCCAGGGACAGTGCTCAGGCCCTGAGTTCAAGCCCCAGGGCTGGCAAGAAATAGAAAGAAAGAAAGGAAAGGAAGAGAAAGAGATATATAGAGAGAGACAGAGAGAGAGAGAGAGAGAGAGAGAGAGACAGACCCCATTTCTCCTCCCCCCCCCCTCACACACACACACACACACACACACAAACACACACACATGCGCACACACACCACATCAGTCATAGTGGTTGGCACTCTACCTCTTTGAGGCACAGCGCAACTTCTGGCTTTTTGGTAGTTAATTAGAGATAAGAGTCTCACAGACTTTGCTACCCAGGCTGCCTTCAAACATTGATCCTCAGATCTCAGCCTCCAGAGTAGCTAGGATTACAGATAGGAGCCATAAACTTACCCAGCTATCCACGAAACTCATCTCCAATTGACTACCAAAAAAGCCAGAAATGGAGCTGTGATTCAAGTGGTAGAGCACTAGTCTTGAGCAAAAAAAGCTAAGGGACAGCACCCAGGCCCTAAGTTCAAGACTCAGGACTGAAGCAAAAAAGAGAAGAGAGATGAGAGAAAAGAAAGAGAGATGGGTGGGGGGAGAAAAAAAGAAAAAGAGGAAGGAGGGAGGAAGGGAGGAAGGGAGTGAAAGAGGGAAGGAGGGAGACAGACAGACAGACAGAAAAAAGAAAGAAAGGAAGGAAGAAAGTAAAGAATAGAAAGCCCCCAATAGCACATGCCTGTAATCCAAGTGCTCTAAAGATGTAGGTAGGAGGATTGTGAATTCAAGGCCAGCCTAGGTTACCTAGTAAGACCTTATTATCTAAAAAATATTAAAGTTCTTCACATATGAATTAGAATATATTCTTTGTCAATGCAACCAATCTCGGTGTTCAAAGGATGTTGTTTTTTTTTTCAAAAGTGATTGTGAGGGGCTGGGGATATGGCCTAGTGGCAATAGTGCTTGCCTCGTAAACATGAGGCCCTGGGTTCGATTCCCCAGCACCACATATACAGAAAATGGCCAGAAGTGGCGCTGTGGCTCAAGTGGCAGAGTGCTAGCCTTGAGCAAAAAGAAGCCAGGGACAGTGCTCAGGCCCTGAGTCCAAGCCCCAGGACTGGCAAAAAAAAAAAAAAAAGTGATTGTGAAATTCCATTTTTCTCGGCTGGTGCTCCATAGTTTTTAACACCATGGCATATGTATAGGGTTTCGCCAGGCTTGCCTTGATAGAAATTGGAACAAAATTTATGGAAAATAAACATTTTATGAATCCCATTTCTTAAATGTCAAAAGCCATCCCTAAGGGGTTGGAGGCATGGCTCATTTGGTAGAGCACTAGCCAATGAGCAAAAGCATCATCAGGTATTGAGTTCAAGTCCTGATCTCAGACCAAAAAAAAAAAATCCCAAAAACCAATTCTAATGGACCTTTTCACAGTGCAGAAAAGATGCCCTGCTTACCATTATGCCTGAACTTATACTGCTGACCTTCTTCCAATGTAACAAGAGGATTAGAGAATACCTTACCAACAGAGAAGAAATGTGAAGGCAGTCCTGAAAAGGCAAAGAAGAGTTAGTGTGTCTTGAACATCTTTCTTCAGAGGAACTTTCCAGAGAAGGAAGAGGAGAAGGATAGCACGAAGAGAATAATGACTAGATCTTACTTCCATTTCCAGTGTTTGCTATAGTGGTTGTCCAGGTGAGACAGTGTAAGATCACTGCCTCAATCTCCCACCACCATTCAGTCTGCAGAGGATGGGGTGAGGAAGCCAAAATGGACTGGAATCCATTCAGAGGTAGCAGGGAAGCTGCATTTTGAACCATAGATGGCCCAAACCACATCAAGATGATGCCAGCACATCATAAAGGGCCCCAAAATGCAGCTAGCAGGATCTCCTCCATGTCTCAAGGATAAAGATGTATTTTGTGGCAAGATGTGTTCTTACCTGGAAACTCAAAAAGTTAAAGATGTGATTAGAGCAAAGACAAAGCACCTATCTTTGCATAACGTTGAAGCCAGACCCTCTGCCTTTATCCTATAAATACTCTGGGTGTCTCCTTGTGTCTGTCTCTCTCTCTAGGTCTGTGTGTGAGTACATGTCTCTCCATACATGGCTCTCTGCATGCTTGTCTCTCTGTGTCTCTATCTCCCTATGAAAGCACCCACATTCTGTTAGAATATGCCCCCTGCCCCTCTGTCTGTTTGTCTGCTTGCCTGCTTGTTTACAGAAAAAAAAACACCTCTAACAAGTTTTCTTACCATTCATTGTGACTTGTCCAGAAATTCTTATTCTGCCATCAAAGTCAAGGACCCTAAGTGAAGAGTCCCTACATTTAAAGGGAAGCTTCACTAATCCTCACCTCCACCCAGTGATACTCTGAGTACTTAGGATTAGCTGTGAGCCACCAGGGCTCAGCTGTCTGTAAATTTTTGACTCCATGATACTCATTTAATAGGATTTTTTAAATTTCAGAGTTTGACTTTTTTCCTGATGCTAATAGTCTTCCTTAATTTTCATGTGTACCTCTTTTTAGAATTAACTATAGTCTCCACTGTAATGACTAAGAAAGCTGTAAACTCAGTATCAGCTTTGTCTAGTCTGCAAATGGCAGGTGTAAAGCTTGAAGCAAGACACAGGAAGATTAAGAAAAGATGCTGTTCTTTGTAATCACAAGGAAATGCCCATCCAGACATTCTGCCATTCCTTTTCATTTGGCCCTTTTCTCTAGTCTGAATGCATTTATAATTAGAACCATACAATGCAACAAGCATCGTGACCACCCTTCCTCACCACTGTGACCATTCCCCAGAGTAAAAGAACATTTAATAAGCCTGTTCCCACATCTAATAACAAAGGAAAGACACGTGGCAGATCGTGATAATGATTTTGTGTCATTCTGTAATGATGAAAGAAAAAAATGCATCTTGCATAATAATCACTTTGTTATTCATGGAACTTCAGTGGCATTTCCTCATGAATTTTAATGTGCCATCCATTTGCTCACTATTTCTCTCCCCCTGTCTTTGTGATCCTTTGCAGAGCTTTGTTCTCTTATCTCTTACCTTCTTTAAGTCAGGGAGATCTTTGCTGGACATAACCAAAAGCCTTTACCAATGTTGCCTTTTTATTGCACCAGTCAGAGAACCTGTCTAGATTGGACTCAGTAATCTGGGACGCTCAAGCTGTACACTTAGGATTTCTGTACTTAAGATTTTTTCCCACGTTATGTATGCTACTTTATTTACTTAATTACTTATTTATATTTTTGTGCCAGTACTGGGGCTTGAACTCAGGGGCCAAGGTGCTCTCCCTTAGTGCTAGACTGTGCTCTACCACTTGAACCACACCTCCATCTCTGGCTTTTTGCTGGTTAATTGAAGACCTCAATCTTCAGATCTCAGCCACCTGAGTAGCTAAGGTTATAGGCTCCAGCCACCAGAGCCCAGATGATACTTAATTTTATGAAGTTTAATATATATATAATATGTGTCTATATTATATATATATATAGTTAGTTAGTTAGTTAGTTAGCTTTTCCTCCCCCATCTTCTTACACACTCTGCCACCTTAGACTTTTAGCAAAAACAAAACTGCCTTTCCCGGAAACCAAGTGACACAGGCACCTGAAAACAGGTGAAGTTGGTAGCTGCTATCATAAATGGCAGCCCTGCCCTAATGCAATTTCCCCTCTTGCTTGCTTTTGCAGCTACAACTGAAAATGTTAACCCCTTCCACTGCAGTGATCCATTCTCTGTTCCACCTAAACTCAGCCCTAGAAACGGTGCGTACAGCCCCACCCAGCTGCTGCTGTCTGCCTGAGAAGTAACCTGTCAAGTTACTGACATTAAAACTCCTTTTCCGGGGCTGGGAATATGGCCTAGTGGTAAAATGCTCGCTTCGTAAAACTCCTTTTCTTTCGTAGATGACCAAGTAAGTGTCTGAGTTATTTTCTTGGGTAAGCCTTTCCTATAGTATATATTGGGGTGGTAGGAATGGCTCAGTTGGGAAAGCACCAGCCAATGAGCGAAAGCATCAGATACCAAGTTTGAGTTCTAGTCTCAGACAATATGTGTGTATACATATATATGTATAAGATATCCTGTGATCACAAATTTATGCCTTTTTAAAGAAACCATAATTAATGGCATAGATAAAGGTACAGGATTTTGTTACTGTTCTCAAATTTCAGGAAGCATCAGAAGTGTTTTTCTTTCCTTCTTCTTCAGTGGGCATATTCAGATTGAAACCCACTTGTGACTTATGTGTTCACAGTGTAATCTCAAAATTACATAAAGCTAAAAGTAGATTTCAAGCTATGGGTCAAACTGAGTCTTACTTCCCTTTGTATTCTATGAAGTACCTGGCTCCAAGGTATTCTAAACAGAGTCCTCATAAAGATTGGCTTACTAAGTAGTATCATCTTTTGCTGGGCTTTGACTTGGTGGTTTTTCTTATTTTGCATGGATGGTCTGTTGTATGAATAAAGTAAATGAACAATAACTGAAAAAATACTATATTTTGCAAAAATAAATAGATAAATAAATAAAATCAGTGATGAACAGGGAACTGAAGGTAGAAGGAAACTTTCATGACCATCTACAAACTGCTTGTGGTTGAAAGCTCTGTCATCCACCTCTATATACCAATTAAAGAGAGGAACTCAAAAGGACCGCAGAAAAAGGAAATTTAATCCCTGCATCTAGGTAGGAAGACACGAGATCTCAGAGAGCCTGAGATTGTCTTTGAGGTATTGTCTTGAAGTTTTAAGGTTAAGTATATGGTTAGGGGCAGGGATCAGAGACTCATGTGCTTAGTCACCGATGGTCAAAGGTATGCTCTTGTTGACAAGGTGCCTCCCCATGATAAGAAGGCATTGTTGGGCAGAGGGGCAGTTTGGGCTGTGGTCATAGAGGTTTACCCATGATCCAGTCCTTCCTGCAGTCCCAAGGTGACTGTGGGGGAGAGAGACTCAGAACAAAAAGTTTAAAAAGGCAGAAAGAGAAAAAAAATGAGGTCTGTTCAGTGTCTAGGACCCTCTTTTTTGTTTTGTTTTTTGCCAGTTCTGGGCTTGAACTCAGGGCCTGAGCACTGTCCCTGGCTTCTGTTTGCTCAAGCCTAGCACTCTGCCACTTGAGCCACAGTGCCACTTCTGGCTTTTTCTATGTATGTGGTGCTAAGGAATCAAACCCAGGGCTTCATATATACGAGGCGAGCACTTTACCACTAGGTCATATTCCCTGATCCTAGGACCTTCTTTTTTTAATTGTTATTTATAAAAGTGATGTACAAAGGGGTTACAATTACGTAAGTCAGGTAATGAGTACATTTCTTCTTGGGCAATGTCACCCTTCCCTTGCTGTTTCCAAGTTTTTTCCTCCTGTCCTCATCCGCAAGTTGTCTAGTTCATTTTCAGCATAGTGTCTAGTGAGTACCACTGCGGAATTTGCCTACCTTTTGTCCCTCCATTTTTGTGCCCCTTCTTACCCTCCCAAAGACAGATAACCGAACAAGCAAAAACAAAACAAAACAAAACAAAAAAAAAAACAGCAGCAACAACAAATTCTTGTTTCCATTTCCTGGAGTTTAGGTTGGTAAATATTACTTTATATGGTCAGATGTGCATAGGCGTTGTGCCTTTGTGTTCCTCTCCTAAGAGAATCCTCCTTTGATAGGTCCTTCTTTTAGAAGTTCCTTCGATTTTGACTAGTTTGATTAATTTTAGAAAAGATTAACCACCAAGAATGTAGGAATGGTTCAAGGCTACATATTTTCGTTTAGGTTTTCCACAAATGTATTGTAAAAATAGTGTACACTACTTAATAAGTTGAAAACAAACTCAAAAGGATCCAGCTAAGCTTAAACAGTACAACAGATGCTCATCACTGAGCTTTCTGTACCTGTTGTCTTGTCCGCACAGAGTGCCCCCATCAGGTCAGTGTGGTGAGTGCTGCATGACAGTGGTTCTATGAGGGTACTATTAATCTCTAATGGCAACTTTGAGGTCCAGTTGAAAATGTTGAGATACCATGACATTTAGCTTTGAGCTTAAAAGCAAGGTATCCACCCTTTGGGTGACATAGAGAAGGGAATGGAGGAAGCTGCTGGAACAGAAAGGATCTGGAAACTTACTATCCGCTGATAAGCATAGTATCCTTTTTCTCAAGTGTGCTCTGGTAAAGTATTCTAAAGTAGGGCAACCTTTGAGCCTTACATGGCAGTCAGTTTCAAGAAAAGGACAGGAGTTTGAAATTTTCTTTCAATAGTCTACTGGGGAAAAAAGCACATATCTAAACAATAGTAAAAGCAAATAAAAATACATTTAAAAACTAAAGAAATAAAATGCAGTATATGCAGGTTGTTTTTCTTGAGGTATCTATATAAATTTAATCACCTGCCCCAAAGTACTCTTGTTAGGTTAAAACAAAATCCTTCCTAGCAAGCTAGGTGTATGGCATTATAATTTCTGAAAAAATACAATGCCTACCTTCATGTATGAAAAATGGTAGCAAATGATTTACTCTGTGTGTGTGTGTGTGTGTGTGCGCGCGCGCGCATGCGCGCGCTTCCTAGAGCTGAACTCAGGGCCTAGGCAATGTACCTGAGCCAGTTTTTGCTCAAGGTTGATACTCTACCACTTGAGCCACACAACTCCCATTCTAGCTTTACTTTTCTCTTTTCTTTCTTTCTTTCTTTCCTTTTTTTTTTGATGGTAGTTAATTGGAGATGAGTCTCATGGACTTTCTTGCCTGGGCTGGCTTCCAACGGCAATCCTCGGATCTCAGCCTCCTGAGTAAGAAAAGACATGAGACACCAGAACCAGACTGATTTACTCTTTATAATATCTTATGTAAGAACCAACTTGAGGGGAGTTAAAAATTAAATAAAAAACCAGGTGCCAGTGGCTCATGCCTCTAATCCTAGCTACTCAGCAGGCTGAGATTTGAGGATCATAGTGCAAAGTCAGCCCAGGCAAGAAAGTCCATGAGACTCTTATCTCCAATAAACCACCAGGAACCCAGAAGTGGTACTGTGGCTCAAGTGGTAGAGCATGAGCCTTGAGCTGAAGAGCTCAGGGACAACACCCAAGCCCAGAGTTCAAGCCCCACAACCAACAAATAAATAAATAATAGTTAACTACAACCATCAAAGATGTTTTGCCCTGGCCTTGCTCTAACTAAATTCTTTTTTTTTTTTTTTTTGGCCAGTCCTGGGCCTTGGACTCAGGGCCTGAGCACTGTCCCTGGCTTCTTCCTGCTCAAGGCTAGCACTCTGCCACTTGAGCCACAGCGCCGCTTCTGGCCGTTTTCTGTATATGTGGTGCTGGGGAATCGAACCTAGGGCCTCGTGTATCCGAGGCAGGCACTCTTGCCACTAGGCTATATCCCCAGCCCCTCTAACTAAATTCTTTATTCTCAGTTCAAAGCTAATTTTACAAACAACCCATGAGTATGCATAGTAGGATGAGTGAGATTTCCTTCAACTTCTACACAGATAGGTCCACATAGATGTGCCATGATCTGCTGTATGCTTTGGTTTCCTTCACAAGGAGGCCTTTCCTGACCATGCCACCTAAAAAGAGTATCTCATCACTATTCATACCTCTTCTTTATTTTTGTTCATATCATTGATTACTATCTGGTATTATATTGAATATTTTGTATTTACTTGTCATTTATCTCCCCTAATTGTATTTAAGTTTCTTTAGGGGAGGGGACAGTAAAGTGCTAGCCTAACATGCATAGGCCCTGTATTCAGTTCTCAAGACTAAAAGAAAGAAAAGAAACTTATGTATGTGAAAGGACTGTCTTTATTGGGTCTTGTATTAGTCAGCTTTTCATTACTGTAACAAAACACCTGAGACAATACATTTATAAAGAGAAAGATCCTAGGTTCAACCCTAGCACTGAAGTAAATGGTGCTTTACAGGCTGAGCATTTATTGGTCACAGAGCACTTGCCTAGCATGCTTGAGGAACCTGGTTTCCATTCCCAGAACAACAGCACAACTTAAAAAGGTTGAGTCTACATTTGAAGTACCCAGATCTTGGGAATATATCAGGCCAGTAAATCAGGCCCATGCTGGGACATATTGAACAAGAATAATTGGTGTCTCTGGTTCCAGTGGCTCATGCCTATAATCCTACCTACTCAGGAGGCTGAGATTTGAGGATCCCAGTTCAAAGCCTGCCTGGGCGGGAAAGTCCATGAGACTCTAATCTCCAAGTAATCACTGAAAAAGTTGGAAGTGGTGCTGTAGCTCAAGTGGTAAAGTGAGCCAAAGGAGCTTAGGGACAGCGTCCAGGCCCAGAATTCAAGGCCTAGAACTGGCACACACACACACACACACACACACACGCACATGTGCACGCGCGCACGCACGTGTGCACACACACAGAATAATGGATGTCATTGATATGCATTCACCTCTAAGATGGGCCACTCTTTTAAGGTTCTCTGGATAAAAAATTTAACTTCAATTCCTATCTGAAACCTAGCCCCATTTCCTGCAAATTAAAAATGCAACTGGATCATTTACATATCTCCTAGAAACCAAGGAGTTTTTATGTTATACCTGAAGTAATTTGGATGATGTTGTGGGTTGAGGTGTTTTTTTTTTTCTTTTTAAAATAATCAAGTCATCCTATCACTTCAAGGTGATAATTTTCTCAAGTATGCTCTCCTTGAAACCATTGGGTTTTATTTAGTATCCTACAGGGAAGAACTTTGACTCCTAGAGAAAAAATCTGAAAAAAAAAAAAGTGGGCATCTGTTATCTGAAGAGGAGTCTTTCTGACCCTTTTGTTTTGGAAGCCATCATCCACTCTATGGGATTCTGGTAGAACAATCTTCCACTCCATGGTGGGCCTGTCAGAGACAACCTGTATTCTTCTTTCTTCCTTCTTTCTTCTCACAGATACTAGCCCAAATCCCCAGATACACAAGTGGTTTACATAGAGAATTGCTCCAGGATCTGAAATAGTGATTCAACTATTTGTTCCTTTTAGCATTTCATTTTTTTTTTTTTTTTTTTTTTTGGCCAGTCCTGGGCCTTGGACTCAGGGCCTGAGCACTGTCCCTGGCTTCTTCCCGCTCAAGGCTAGCACTCTGCCACTTGAGCCACAGCGCCACTTCTGGCCGTTTTCTGTATATGTGGTGCTGGGGAATCGAACCTAGGGCCTCGTGTATCGGAGGCAGGCACTCTTGCCACTAGGCTATATCCCCAGCCCCTTAGCATTTCATTTTTGAGTTCTTTATATATTTTAGATATTAGTCCCCTGTCAGGTGAACAGCTGGCAAAGATTTTCTCCCATTCTGTTGGCTATCTCTTTGTGCTGATAATTATTTCCTTTGATGTGTAAAAGTTTTTTGAGATTTGATGAAATCCCATTTATATCAAGTCTGGCTATTATTTCCCGAGCTATTAGAGTCCTATTTAGAAAACTGTTGGGTATAGGGCCTCCTGCTGATAATCCTGGATGATTGAGATGCAGAGATTGGGAAGATCATGGTTTGAAGCTATTGAGATCCATCTTACTAAGTAAACTGGGCATGATGGTACAGGCCTGAGATTTAGCTGCACTGGAGGAAGAGGTAGGACTGATGTCTGGCCCAAGATAAAAAACAACAACAACAAAAAAAAAAACAACCAAAAAACAGGAACCCCTAACTGAAAAATAACTAAAAGCAAAAAGGGCTGAGGGTGAAACTCAAGTGGCAGATCACTTGCCTAGGGAACATAATGTGCTCAGTTTAAGCCCTGGTATGGAAAAAAAGAAAAGTTGTTACAACTGTTGCCTGTGAAGGCTATACCTTATATTGTTTTCTCAATGTTTTCTTCTAGTAGTTTCAAAGTTTCAAGTATTGAATTAAGGGCCTTGATCTATTTTTATTTTTTTTAAGTGAGACATTACACTGGAGGTAACATTCAGGGCCTTGGGCTTCATAAACTAAGCTAATCACACTCTCATTTTGAGTTTATTTACTTTTTGTCAGTTGTGGGGCTTGAATTCAGAACCTGGGCAGTGTCCCTGAGCTCTTCAGCTCAAGGCTAGTACTCTACCTCTTTGAGCTACAGTGCCACTTCCAGTTTTCTGGTTGTTATTAGAGATAAGAGTCTCACAGATTTTCCTGCCCAGGCTAGCTTTGAACCCAGATCCTCAGATATCAACCTCTTGAATAGCTAGGATTACAGGAGTGAGCTACTAGCAACCAGCTTGAATTTTTTTATAAAATGAGAAATAGAGATCTCACTTCAGTCTTGTATGTGTAGATATTTGATTTCCTCAGTACCATTTGTTACTGAAGCTGCCATTTCTCTTCAATGGATATTTTTAACCATTGTCAAGAATCAGATGTCTGTGAGCTTATTCCTAGATCCTTTATTCTGTGCCATTGGTCTACATATCTATAATTATGCCATACCATGCTCTTCCTGTTACAATGGCTCAGTAGTATAATTAAACTCGGTGTTATGACACCCTCAGCATTACTCCTTTTTTTTTCTCTCAGAATTGTGCTTTAAATTTTAGATTCTTTTTTCTAGTTCAGTGAAGCATGTCATTGGAATTTTGGTGGAGATTGAATTCAATCTACACATCTCTTTTTTGCAACATGGCCATTTGTTACTATAGCCTGGTTTTTGTTTGTTTATTATTATTATTTTTTGCCAGTCCTAGGGCTTGAACTCAGGCCCTGGGCACTGTCCCAGAGCCTCTCTGTAGTCAAGGCTAGAGCTCTACCACTTGAGCCACAGCACCACTTCCAGCTTTTTCTGCTACTGAGAAATTGAACCCAGGCCTTCATGCATGCTAGGCAAGCACTCTACCACTAAGCCACATTCCCAGCCCTGTTTATTTATTTTTCTTCTTGCATTAATTCTATATCTGTTTCTTGGTCCTATATATTCACTTTGATCTCTGTTTTTCATGAGAACTTTCTCACCTATTTCTAGTTAGGCAATACAAAACTGAGAAAATAGCCAGACACTGGAGGCTCACACCTGTATTCAGAAGGCTGAGATCAGAGGATCAAAATTCAAAATCAGCTCAGGTAAGAAAATCTATGAAACACTTATCTCCAATTAACCATCAGAAAACTAGAAGTGGCACTGTGACTCAAAATGGTAGAGCACTAGCCTTGAGCAAAAAGAGCTCAGGGACAATGCCAGGCCCTGAGTTTAAGCCTCACAACCAATAAAAACAAACAAACCAGACAATATGATTGACAGCTCTATCTGAGAGTACAAGACATAAGACTTTTCAAATGCTCACCTTTACTCATAAGGGGATTGAGTAAAATGTTAATTTCACTGGAGGATTCTTCCCTCCAAATTGTCTTATGTATAGTGTGGTTGCCAGGATTTATACAGGATGCTTCAGTTTCAAGGTGGATCTACCTTAATGTTAATTACAGTCAAGCTTCTCCCTGAAGCTGATACATTTTTACTTTGCATAACAAAATCAAATTAGTCAACAGCTGTCTGGTGTAATTTCTATCATAAAAGTGCTTATATTTGGAGAGTTGGAAAAACTAGACTTAATTACAAAGTACATATATACCAACTGTTATGAGTTAGAAAACAGTCTGGACTCCTTGCTTTTGGTACAACAACACATTCTTTAGGAAAATATAAACAAAAAAAATGGACTGGTAGCAGTTACGGATTTTTTTTTCCAGTCCTGGGGATTGAACTCAGGGCCTGGGCACTGTCCCTGGCTTCTTTTTGCTCAAGGTTAGCACTCTACCTCTTGAGCCACAGCGCCACTTCTGGCTTTTTCTATTTATGTGGTGCTGAGGAATCGAACCCAGGGCTTTGTGCATACTAGGAGCTTCTACCACAAAGCCACATTCCCAGCCCCTGAACAATTTTTTTTTTAATCTAGTGAGAACTGACTGAGCACAGCTGCAGGAAGACATGTGTGCAATTGCCTGAGAAGGAATAAATCCAACACATGCTTGGATACTTAGGCTCTTAGGAGCCAGTGGAACTATCCCATGCATAGAGCTGCATTGGGTTGCTGCCTCCAGCTGGGAGCAGTCTTGTAAATTTACCCAAAAGTGCTACTACTCAACTATTCCCATTGTCTTTGCATGACATGACATGAACAGGGCTGGGAAGCCATATTCTACTTGAGTATTTCTTTTTTGTTGGTGGTGGTGATTGTAGGGCTTGAACTCAAGGACTGGGTGCTGTCCTTGAGCTCTTTTGCTCAGGGCTAGTCCTCTACCACTTTGAACCACAGCGCCACTTCCAGTTTTTGAGTGGTTAATTGGAGATAAGAGTCGGGGAGGGGGTGGGGCTGGGAATATGGCCTAGTAGCAAGAGTGTGTGCCTCATATAAACGAAGCCCTGGGTTTGATTCCTCAGCACCACATATATACAGAAGGCCAGAAGTGGCTCTGTGGCTCAAGAGGCAGAGTGTTACCCTTGAGCAAAAAGAAGCCAGAGACAGTGCTCAGGCCCTGAGTCCAAGATGCCGGACTGGCCAAAAAAAAGAGCCTCACGGGAAACCATGCAACCTATGTTCTTTGGGTCTGGTTTACTTCACTTAATATAATTTTTCCCAAGTCTTTTCATTTCCTTATTAATGCTACAATATCATTCTTTCTGATGGATAAATAAAATTCCATTTTGTGTGTGTATATATATGTGTGTATATATATGTGTGTGTGTATATATGTGTGTGTATATCTCACATTTTCTTGATCCATTCATCCACTGAGGGTTATCTGGATTGATTCTATATCTTGGCTATATTTTTTTAAATGCTGCAATGAACATGGTTGTGCTGGTAATTTTAGTGTGACCTTGTTCGTGGTCTATTGGGTAAATGTCCAGGAATGGAATTGCTGGGTCATAGGGAAGCTCTATGTTTAGTCTTTTGAGGAGCCTCCATACTGATTCCCAGAGTGATTAAACAAGTTTACATTCCCATCAACAGTATAATGGCATTCCCTTTTGGCCACACCCCTGCCAGCATCTGTTATTATTAGTTTTCTTGATAATGGCCATGCTAACTGGGGTGAGGTAGAATCTCAGTGTTGTTTTGTTTTGCATTTCTTTTATGCCCAAAGATGTTGAACATTTCTTCATGTGTTTATTGGCCATTCTGACTTCTTTTCTTTTTTTCCCCTTGGTTGCAGTTTTTTATTTTTGGTCCTTTTGTCTTGTATGTAAATTTATCTGTCTTGGGGAGAGTAAGGGGGACCGCAGAAAGGGTGGGACAAAGGGTGAACTAATTCAGCAGTGATACTCACTAGACATATGTTCAAAATGAACTATATACTTGCGGGGAGGTGACACTGTTCAAAAAGAATCATAGTCATTACCTGACTTATGTAACTGTAACCTCCCTGTATATCACCTTTACCATAGCAATAATAATACATAAAATAAAACCACTCTCAGTTTAAAAAGAAAGGAAGGAAGGAAGGAAGGAAGGAAGGAAGGAAGGAAGGAAGGAAGGAAGGAAGGAAGGAAGGAAGGACAATCTCATGGGGACTTGTCTGTCCAGGCTGGCTTTGAACCATGATCCACAGATCTCAGCCTCCTGAGTAACTAGGATTATGGGCGTGAGCCACCAGCACCCAACAACTATCTCCAGTATTTTGTTGTAGCAACAGAAAACTGACTTTACTACTTCTCTAGTATTGTTTTTTTTACCAGTCCTGGGACTTGAACTCGGGGCCTGGGCACTGTCTCTGAGCCTCTTTGTGGTCAAGGCTCTAGCACTTGATCCATAGTGCCACTTCTGGCATTTTCTGTTTATGTGGTACTGAGGAATTGAACCCAGGGTTTCATGCATTCTAGGCAAGCACTCTACCACTAAGCCACATTCCCAGCCCCTCTAGTAAAAATTTTGAAAAACAACAATAGTGAATATAGTGGCAATCCTGGTATTATGGAAAATACTTGAAACACTGAAGAAATAAATAAGATCCTATCTTACTCTCAGAGAGCATATTGTTTAGGAAAAATAAAAGTTTGGAATAATCCAAATTCACTTTACTCTTCATAGGTTTGTTAATGTTTGGTAATAAGAAAAGACCAATTCTTTACTTTTCTTATTTGGTCTTTTAATATTTTGTCCTGTCCATTTATCTTTATTTACGAATGTGCCATAGAATTTGGAGAGGGGAAAACAAATGTCCTTTACCCTCAGTGAATAAAATAAAACAATTAGAACCTTAATTTTCATCTTTAAAACAACTCTATCAATGATAACCTAGTTTTGATGGCCTGGTATTTAACAGACAGCTGCCTTTATTTTACATGGAATTGCTTTTGTAGTGGAAGCTCTTCTCAGTGAACACCTTGCTTGTGAAATAAGAAAGCCAATTTGATGGTTGAATATTCATCTGATGAGTTGGATGGTGCCAAGATAATTTAGGTCAATAGAAAAAAGTTCTAACATGTTTCTCACTTAGCTAATTCTCAAAGTTGACAATGACTCCTACTTATGAGAGCTACCCACAAAAAAATTCCATAATTAGTTTTTTTAAACTGTAAATTTTACCCAGAACTCATAATTTAAAACATCACTAATTATACAAAATAAAATGAAGTGGCTGTATCTAAATAGATTTCAAAATTATCTTCTCAATGTGAATGAGCAATTATACCTACTTATCTAATTATTAAAAATAACACATAATAACATTGTCTTTCAGGCAGTATTAAAATAAGTAGGGCTATTTTCTAGATAGAATAAAGAATAAATGGGAGACTTTTGCAGACTCCAAACTTCATCTTTTCATAAGTTATTGGGAAATATTATCTCTAGAGAAGATTTTTAAATTAAAGTAACATCTGACTCAAATATATCAAATTTACATATGGAGGGGAGGGGGAAATGAGGGACGAGGTAATAAGAAATGTATGTAACAGTACAAGAAATGTATTCAATGCCTAATGTATGAAACTGTAACCTCTCTGCAATTCAGTTTGATAATAAAAATATTAAAACAAACAAACAAACAAACAAACAAACACACAAACACAGGGGCTGGGGATATGGCCTAGTGGCAAGAGCACTCGCCTCGTATACATGAGGCCCTGGGTTCAATTCCCCAGCACCACATATACAGAAAACGGCCAGAAGTGGCGCTGTGGCTCAAGTGGCAGAGTGCTAGCCTTGAGCAAAGAGAAGCCACAGACAGTGCTCAGGCCCTGAGTCCAAGGCCCAGGACGGGCAAAAAACAAAACAAAACAAAACACACAGATACTGTGAGGCAGACTGTAACTCCATTGGCCACCTGCGTGTGACCTGGCATGCTCTGTAAGTGTTGTAACCCCATTGGCCGCCAGCATGTGGCAGCTTTGACTATGTGATGTTTGCCTTTATAACTAGGCCTGGAAGGCCGCATGTGGTCGCAGTTTCAGCTCCCGAGTCTGGGCTGCGACCCTGGCCAGTTAGTATGCTTTTTACTTCCCCAATAAATCCATCTTTTTACTTGAAAAAAAATTTATATGTGGAAGATTACACCTTAAAGTTGAATTAAAATTAGTGTTATCAAAGCTGGGCATGGTGGTATACAACTGTAGTCCCTAAACTCTGGAGGCTAAGGCAGGAGAATTACAAGGTCAAGGCCAGTCTGGGCTACACAATAAGATTTTTTCTTTTTTTTTGCCATTCCTGGGCCTTGAACTCAGGGCCTGAGCACCGTCCCTGGCTTCTTTTTGCTTAAGGCTAGCACTCTGCCACTTGAGCTACACCGTCACCTCTGGCCGTTTTCTGTACATGTGGTGCTGGGAAATCGAACCCAGGTCTTCATGTATACAAGTCCAGCACTCTAGCCACTAGGCCATATTCCCAGCCCACCACAATAACATCTTAAATGAAAAAAATTATTACTGTATAGTCCATGTATACTTAGAATAATAGTTTAGCAGTACTAGGATTTGCATACAGGGCTTCACACTCACTAGGTGTGAAGAGCTTCATGCTCGTAGAGCCCTGATGTTCTACCACTTGGGCCTCCTTCCAGCCCTTTTTGTATTTTCATGTCCTGTTTATACTTCATGCCATTGCTGGGATGACAGGAATGCACCACTGTGCCCGGCTTTTTTCTGTTGAGATGAGGGTCTTCTAAGTTTGTTTCACACAGACTAGCCTAGACCCTTGGTCCTTCCAATCTTAGCCTCTAACATGGTTCAGAGGACAGATGCACATCATTGCACCCAGCTGTGGATTGAAATGGGAGTATTGTGAACTTTTTCTCTGAGCTGGCTTTGAACTTCAAATATCTCAATCTCATACTCATAGTAGCTGGGATTACAGTGTGAGTCACTATACTCAGTTTATAATAAGAACATTTTTAACTGACTAGAAATAGGCAATAATAATAGTAAGAGATAATGTTTATTCGGTACTTAGAATGTCTGATATTCTTTTAAGCACCTTCCCTATTTCTCTTATCATGAAAACCCTTTGAAGTAAATACTATTATTATCATCCCTACTTTATAGTTCTGAAATTACTAGCAGTGAAGCTGGGATCAAACTCCAGCAGCTGAATTTCAGAGCCAGTCCTCTGAGTCTGAATAAGAACCACCCTTGTGGGGCTGGGAACATGGCCTAGTGGCAAGAGTGCTTGACTCATATACATGAAGTCCTGGGTTCGATTCCCCAGCACCACATATATAGAAAACAGCCAGAAGTGGTGCTGTGGCTCAAGTGGCAGAGTGCTAGCCTTGAGCAAAAAGAAGCCAGGGACAGTGCTCAGGCCCTGAGTCCAAGCCCCAAGACTGGCAAAAAAAAAAAAAAAAAAAAAAAAGAACCACCCTTGTGTACAACAGAACTAAAAGAAATAGCAGTTGCCTATTAAGGGCCTTTGGTTGCAAAGAATATAAAGTAATTCTAGCAACTCACTAGAATTTACTAGAAGAATATGATAGATTTTCAAGAGTTCATGGGAAGGCTACACAAGCAGGCTTGGACACAAGGTGGAAACTACAGAACAGTAGATCAATAGGGTGGAGGGCAAGAGCTACCAAAAGCTTAAGGTACAGGTGTTCTGTGTATGACCCTCCTCTCAGCTGGGATGTGAAGTTTTCAAACATCTATCTATAGTCCTTTACACTTCTGCTCCAAACAGGAGTTAGAAACAGTTCATATTTGGTTGGCACAGTTTGGATCAGAAAAGACATAAGGAGCCTGATGATCATTTTAATAATTGGCTATCTTAGCCAGGTGCTGGTGGCTCACACCTGTAATACTACCTACTCAAGAGGCTGAGCTCTGAGGATCATGGTTGGAAGCCAGCCTAGGCAGAAAAGTCCTCATGAGACTCTTTTTTTGTTGTTTTTGTTTTTGGCCAATCCTGGATCTTAAACTCAGGGCCTTGGCACTGTCCCTGAGCTTTTGCTCAAGGCTAGCACTCTACCACTTGAGCCACAGCACCATTTCTGGCTTTTTTCTGTTTATGCGGTGCCCATGAGACTCTTACCTGCAATCAACCACTCAAAAACCTGAAGTGGTGCTGTGGCAATACGTGATAAAGTGCTAGCCTTGAGCTAAAGAGCTCAAGGAGAGGGGCTGGGAATGTGGCTTAGTGGTAGAATGCTTGCCTAGCATGCATGAAGCCCTGGGTTCTATTCCTCAGCATCACATAAAGTGGCTCAAGAGATCAGCACTTGACCTTGAGCAAAAAAGAAGCCAGGGCCAGTGCTTAGGCCCTGAGTCCCAAGCCCCAGGACGGGGAGAGAGAGAGAGAGAGAGAGAGAGAGAGAGAGAGAGAGAGAGAGAGAGAGAGAGAGAGAGAGAGAGAGAGAGAGAGAGAGCTTAAACCCTGAGTTCAAGGCTAGCAACTGACAAAATAAAAATAGGTCGGGTGCTGGTGGCTGACACCTGTAATCCTAGCTACTCAAGAGGCTGAGATCTGAATGCCGTTCAAAGTCAACTGGGGCAATAAAGTGTGAGACTTATCTCCAATAAACCACCAGAAAAAACGGAAGTGGTGCTGTGGCTTAAGTGGTAGAGCACTAGCTTTAAGCTGAAGAGCTCAGGAACAGCACCCAAGCCAAGAGTTCAAGCCCCATGACCGACATCATCATCATCATCATCATCATCATCATCATCATCATCATCATAATAGGTCATCTTTTCTTTTTTCTTTTGCCAGTCCTGAGGCTTGAACTCAGGGCCTGGGCACTGTCCCTGAGCCTCTTTGTGCTCAAGGCTAGCACTCTACTACTTGAGCCACAGCACCACTTTCAGCCTTTTCTGTTTATGTGGTACTGAGGAATCAAACCCAGAGCTTCATGAATACTAGGCAAGTACTCTACCAGTAGGCCACATTCCCAGCTCTAAATATATTTTCATTTACTTTTCAACAGTACTAGGGGTTGAACACAGAGCTTGGTGTATGCTAGGCAGTTGCTCGACCACTTAAGACACTCTGCCAGCCCAGCAATCTTCTTCTTAGGAGGCTAAGTGTTCACTCACATAGCTAGAATGAGGGGTACAGGTTATGTTTGTGATTGCTTCTTGTTCTCTTCTCTGCCCACGTTCAGCTATGATAATGGTGTAGTCTTGTGATGGGCTTGTCCCTCCTTGATAACTGAGTGGCCTTATTTGATTACTGCTGTTAATTGGTGGAAACTGTTTATCTTTAGTGAGTAGCTACAGGTAGTTGTAGGATACCAAGGCCATTTTCATTTCTCCACTTTCTCTGTCAGCTGTTCATTTTGGAGTTGGACATGTTCTTGAGTCTCCACATGGGATTCATCACAACACAGATGACAAAGAGTAACCAAGTACGGAAAGAGAGGTCTTGCTTGTTTCTGTATAGCTGTCATGAAATTAGTTTTAAGAGTTTACTGCCTCAGAAATATTCTTGGCCTGATGACAACATCCTCTTGGAGCTGGGGTCAGAGGTGAGAGGATGATGCTGCCCTCTAGTGGCTTGTCTGGTACTTACAGCATCAGTTGCCTGTCAAGCTTACACAGACTTCTGAAAACCCAGAAACCAAACAGGAAAAAAGCATACTTGCGTCTATAAGAAAAGCCGGTAACATTTCTGGGGTTACTCTTGATGGGGATCTCTTAGTATGGACAGCTTAGTGAAAGCTGTAAAAATATAGTTTACAGATGTAAGTTTTCATTCATTACATGTTGCCTTTGTAATCATAGAAGGTATATGTTGAAGAGAGAAAAATAAGAATTTAAACATTTGTAGCACCAGTGGATCACACTGTAATCCTAGCTAACCAGGAGGCTGAGATCTGAAGATCACATTTCAAAACCAATCCAGGCAGAAAAGTCCATGAAACCCTAATCCCCAAACAATAAGCTAAAATCTAGAAGTGGAAGTGTGGCTCAATTGGTAGAATGTCAAGATAGCACACAAGCCCAAAGTTCAAGCCCTAGTACTGCATGTGCGCACACAAGCACACACACATACACACACAATTAACATTTTATGGCACCTAAAAAAAGGGCTGTGCCACCTAGAAATAAAGAAAAAAATAAATATGAGCCCGTTATAAGATTTTTTATGTCAAATGTTGTTTGGAGTTTAATTTTTTACTTATGTTGAGGAAGGTGCTAAGAAAGTGAATCATTATACATTGCCAATGGGAGTGTAAAATAGTGCTACTAGTACAGAAAATAGTATGGTATAATGGTTCTGTAAGAGCAGATGGGATGGCTCATGTAATCCTAGGTACTCAGGAGGCAAAGACTAGGAGAATTAAGGTTTGAAGCAAGATGAAATAAAAAGTTTATGAAAATACAATTAGCTACAACATATTTCAGCTTTTCTATGCATACTGTCTTCTCCCCCTTTAAGAGTATTCTTTGTGTTGAAATTGTTCTCAGCAGAACAATTTCCCATCACTTATTTCTTATTGCCAAATTAGTAGAGCGACATCTTTTATAACTTCCCTTGACCATAACTTTATTTCTCCATTTCTTCCTAAGCCCACAACTAGAAAATTCTATTCCATCAAGTTTTGTCAAATTCACAAAGACATATTTTTCATGGAACTCTCTTTTTTTTAACCTTTGGGCCTCCTTTGGGTTCACCTATATGGCCTAACCCCAAATCTGTATTGCTTAACCCTAAATATTTCAAAAACTGTGATCTGCAAAAAAATAAATAAAATAAATAAAAATCATATTAAGCATAAAAAAAGAAATAAAAAGTTTAAAAGACCCTATCTTAATACAAATGGGTTATGTTGGTGAATACATGTCATCACGGCTGCTTGGAAAGGACAAACAGGAGGATCTTGCTCCAAGAAAAACAAGTCCCAGTCAGCCAAGAAATAAACTCAAGATCCTATTCAAAAAAGAAATAAAGGCTCTCGATTCAGACCTGCTGCACTGGTGATGATCGTGAGCCCAGTTCTGACACTTGGACTCAGGGCCTGAGCACTGTCTCTGGCTTCTTTTTGCTCAAGGCTAGCACTCTGCCACTTGAGCCACAGTGCCACTTCTGGCCACTTTCTATATACGTGGTGCTGGGGAACCGAACCCTGGGCTTCATGTATACGAGGCAAGCACTCTTGCCACTAGGCCATATTCCCAGCCTGGCCCAGACTTTTATAGATAAGAGCAGATTCCAACAACTGTTGCCAGAAAGAATGGTGTTGATCTACAACCAGCATTCTACCACTTAAGTCACACTTAAAAGTTTTTTTGTTGGTTAATAAATGGTAAGAGTCTTCTGGATTTGTTGCTCAGGCAAGTGAAGCCCATCTTTTTTCTTTTTTCAAATCTGACATTACTGTTTTACTTAGCAAAATATTCAAATAAGGATTTTTGGTTTGAATGATTTTGGATTTTCTGGACCTTGTCTTGTTTTGTTATTGAGATGAGAGTGTCTCATCAGATAGCCCAGGATAGCTTCAAACTCAGGTCCTCCTGCCTCTACATCCAGAGTACTGAACTTACAGGTATATGCCTCAACTGTTTGAGGGTTCACTGAGCCTGTCAGGCTGGCCTTGAACTCCCAATCTTCCTGCCTCAGATTCCTGAGGACTGGGACCAAATACAATCCTAACCCAAGGCTTTATTATTTTACTCTAAAGTAATAATTGTAAAAGAATTGCTTTTTTCTAGATAAATTATTTTAGAATAATAGACTTAAAAACATTAAAAGCAATTTAGAGGGCAAGTATACAGGTCAGTGGTTGAGTGCTTACTAACTATAAGCTCCTGGGTTTAATCCTCAATACCACAAAATAAAGGAATTAGAAAAGTTTTCAATAATAAAAATGCAAAGTGATACAACAAAAGGAAAATGTGGGTTATTATAAAAAGAAAAGTGGGCTGGGAATATGGCCTAGTGGCAAGAGAGCGTGCCTCGTATACATGAAGCCCTAGGTTCGAATCCCTAGCACCACATATATAGAAAACGGCCAGAAGTGGTGCTGTGGCTCAAGTGGCAGAGTGCTAGCCTTGAGCAAAAAGAGGTGAGGGACAGTAAGTACTCAGGCCCTGAGTTCAAGGCCCAGGACTGGCAAAAGAATAAAAAAGAAAAGTGTTGTTTTGAAATATTTCATGGTCTTGAAGTAATAATTACTGGATATTGAGCCAGGTTACAAAATCAGGACTCAAACAAATTTAAGATGACATGGAAATATTTCCTATCCAAATGAAGGAAATTGATGCATGTAACATGAAAAATATTATCTTTTCATTTGAAGCTCATTTTTAAATGTGTTACACATAATTCATAGGTTTTGAGTGAAAAATGGTCTTAGCAAAACAAGGATCTTCAAGTTATTGTAAGTCAGTATTAAGAGATTATCCTTTAGCTTTTGCCAGTGCTGACTTGAACGTTTTTCTTTAAAAGCTATGAAGTAGGGCTGGGTTATGGCCCCTATGGTAGGACTCTTGCCTAGCAAGTACAAAGTCCAGAGTTCAAATCCCAGTACTGAAGAAAACAAAAAATTCAAGTGCCTGCTAGGTTTTAAAGAATAAAAACCTATGAGGCATTATAAACTTGCAGTGAACATGTGGCTTAAATATACTCTATAACAGCGCGAATGGACAGAATAAATTTTGTACTAACAGAAGCATATCTTAAATCATATCAGATTTTTAAGTTGTTGTGAACAAGCTATTTATTCTTGAAATCAGCTCAGAGCAGTCAGAAGTCTTTTATAAAATGTATGACTGCAAAAACAAACGTAGTTTTTCTTTCTCTCTCTTTCTCAATGTCTTTCCCTCCCTCCCTCCCTTCCTTCCTTCCTTCCTTCCTTCCTTCCTTCCTTCCTTCCTTCCTTCCTTCCTTCCTTCCTTTGGGCACTGTCCCTGAGGTCTTTTTGCTCAAGGCTAGTGCTCTATCATGTTGAGCCACAGAGCTTCTTCCAGCTTTCTGGTGGTTAATTAGAGATAAGAGTCTCATGGACTTTCCTTCCCAGGCTGGCTTTGAACCGCAATCCTCAGATCTCAGCCTCCTGCGTAGCCACCTGCTGCCCAGCTTTCTCTTTTTTAGGTCCAATACCAGAACTCAAACTAGTACTTGACACATTCACACATTTGCTAGCTCTCTACCGAGTCATGCTTTTAACCCCCTTACTTTTTTTCCTATTAAAAATAATTTACTACTGGGCATACTGATACAAGCCTATATAGGAATCCCAGCACTTGGGGGGTTACAACAAGAGGATCCCAGGTTCAAGGCCACCCTGGGCTACACAGTGAGACCCTGTCTCAAAAAGACTGGGGATGTATTTCAGCAGTAGGGTGCTTGTTTAACAGGCCCAAGACTCTGAGTTCAGTCCCTATCACCATAGAATAACATAAACACTACTATATTTATTTTTTGAATAATTACTTATTTATTGTCAAAGTACAGATGTACAGAAGGGTTACAGTTTCATACGTAAGGCAGTGGGTACCTTTCTTGTACAATTTGTTACCTCCTCCCTCATTTCCCCCCTCCCCCCACTCTCCCTCTCCCCCTAACAATATTTACAACACACAAATACTATGTAAATATTTTAATAATACAGAAATGTGTAATATCTAAAACATCATGCAGATCTATTCATAAATATTATAAACAATGCAAACCTATTAAAAATATAAAAGCCATGACAGTTTAAAAAGCATCTCTAAAAATCTCAGTTCTTCACATGTCATTGGCAGGGATCTTCATTATCAGCCCCAGCTTTGTCTTCAGCCTTCTCCCTTGCTCTTTGCTCTGTCTGCATATTGTGTGTTCCCAATGGTGTCTGATTGCTCTCAGCATCCTAACTAGGTCACTGCTTGCCCATGTTTTCATGCCTTGGAACAGTCAGCTCCCTGCTGGGACTGATCACTGCTCTACCCATGCCTCCTCCTCAATTGCCACCTCTGAGAAGGAATCTTAGCTCCCCAGGCTGAGTGGACGCTGCACCTCCGGTTTTCACAGCTTCACACCAGTGCTTCCCAAATTGTCCTGGATATAAGACTTAACCATAATTCAGACAGACAGACAGACAGACAGACAGACAGACAGACAGACAGACAGACAGACAGATAGATAGATAGATAGATAGATAGATAGATAGATAGATAGATAGATAGATAGATAGGTAGATAGACAGATAGATCCACAATCCACAAAACAGGGCCAGAGATGTGGCTCATGTGTTAGAGAGCTTGTGAGGCTCTGAGTTCAAACCCTAGCATCAGAGAAAATATAAACAAACAAAACTCAGACTCACAGAACTTAAGCATCTCCACGGGAGATGGCTGGTGATGTACACATTTAACAACTAGCCCAGACAGCTCATGCTTGTAATCTTAGATACTCTAGAGGTTTAAACTAGTGGATTACAGTTGGAAGTCCGCCCAGGCAGGGAAGTCTGTGGGATTCTTTTGTTTTGTTTTGTTTTGTTTTTGCCAGTCCTGGGGCTTGAACTCAGGGCCTAAGCACTATCCCTGGCTTCTTTTTTTGTTCAAGGCTAGCATTCTACTACCTGAGCCATAGCTCCACTTCCGGTTTTTTCTATCTATGTGGTGCTGAGGAATTGAATCCAGGGCTTCATGTATACAAGGCGAGCACTTTACCACTAGGCCATATTCCCAGTCCCTGTGGGATTCTTATATTCAATAAACAAGCAAAAAGCCAGAAGTGGAGCTATAGCTAAATGGTAGAGCTCAAGCCTTGACTGAAAAAGCTCAGGGACAGAGCCCAGACCCCAAGTTCAATCCTCAGGACTAGCACATACAGGCTCACACTCAGGAACACACACAAACACACACACACACACAACTTGGAAGAGTCTGATTTTCAGAAAAGTGGAAATATATTGCTTTATATCATATTACATCACAAATGTTTGAATTATCTGTCTCTCAAGAGCTTGCAACCTGTCTCTGGTCAATATTTGTGTTCTTGGTCTCAATACAGTGCACAAGTCATAGAAGGAAACAGAACAGGGGTAAATAAAGATCCCGATGTGTGTCTGTGTATTTTTCTTATCAGGAGTTCTGGAAACATCAAGACAGCACTTTTTTGATCTCTGATCCTCTCTTTCCAGGTAAGTCTACCTTACCTTTGTGACACTGCCCTACTGTGTTTGTTCCTGTGTCTTAGCACCTCCTCCTGATTGATTTCCCCCATCCAGATGTTGCACATCAGCATGAGGCTACCAAAGCTAGGATGGAGCTTCAGCTTCCACTTAATGGAGTACAAATTTGTGTATGTATGTGTGTGGGCGTGCGTGCACGCGCGTGTGCCAGTACTAGGGCTTGAACTCAAGGTCTGGGCTATTTTGCTCAAAGCTAGTGCTCTACCACTTGATCCACATCTCCACATCTGGCTTTTGGGTGGTTATTTGGAGAGAAGAGTCTCATGGACTCTCCTGCCTGGTCTGGCTTCTCAGCTCTCAACCTCAGGAGGCTGAGAATTACAGAATTATAGCTATGAGAAACCAGCACCCCGCAGTCAGAATTTGAACAGCTCCTACTTTGTAGTTTTGTGTGTATGTGTGAGGTAAATGGAATAATATATGTAAAACACGTAGCACGTTGTCTAACATTAGGGAGTGCTAGGCAAATGTGGTAATAATAATGGAGAGCAGTCACACCATAGTCACTGGGGAAGATGTGATTGCCCTTGTGAGGAAAAAAAAATAGAGCAAGAAGCCCATCATGGGATGCGCTGAGTCACCTTGAAGGCCCATGGAAGACTTACACCCCTTTCTCCTGCTGTCACACGTCAACATCCGCTCTGATTCAGTTTCACATCCCCTGTCACTTTAATAACCCTCATTTCATGGCCAAAAAAAAAAAGTACTATCTAGGGAGACAGGAAGAGTCAGCATGTTAATGCAAATGCCCTATTTGGTCAAGTTTGTCCTTGAAGCTTTTCTCCAAGCTTTGTCCCTTGAAGCTTTGTCTCTCAAGTTGTTATCATCCTGTGCTCTTGTGCCTGTCCATAAACACTGATTCGCCCCCAAAATCAGACCCTAAATTCCTGGCATCTCTCCATGTTACCCCATATGACTAGGCCCATAGCCAGGGGAATCCGTTCCACACTCTACATAGAACTTAACTCTTTAACAAAACCACTGACTGTTTAAAAAAGCAATGCAAAGTGACAGAGGGGTTGCTTAACCCTGGACAAGAAAGGGGAGAAACATTAACTCTAAAGACCTCTGGCTATGCACCCAAGCTGCTTAAGTGATAATCCAGAATAAAGTCTCAACTCCAACTGGTTATTCCTACCCCTTTTCCAGTCTCCCTATTCAGCACATTCCCCCCATCCCCAAAGACCAATTTCCTTTTATATCTAAGCTTTAGCTACTTTAAATTTACAAGAGTGTCTGGGAGCTTCCTAGTCAACCTTTCAAACTGAACATTGGGTCAAAACAAGCTTTCAGTCTTTCCAGATCTTCACATCTGTTCCACCCTTTCCTGGTGTGACCCAGGGGAAGGTAGAGTCCAGGGAGAGTGGTCTCCCCAAAGCCTAGCCTAACTTAAATCTATAAATGAATGAAACTATAGAATCTATATGTAAGTACAAGGTATTTGTATTTTAATATGATTCATCTATAATGACAACACTAATCTGAACATATTATGACCCTTCTCACATCTTTTTTTTTTTTGCCAGTCCTGGGGCTTGAACTCAGGGCCTGGACACTGTCCCCAAGCCTCTCTGTGCTCAAAGCTAGCACGCTACCACTTGAAGCACAGCACCATTTCTGGCTTTTTCTGTTAATGTGGTACTGAGGAATCGAACCCAGGAATTCATGCATGCTAGGCAAGCATTCATATCACTCTGTGGTTCATGTGACCATTCCAGACTCAGAAAACATTTACTTAATACCTACTATACACATTGATTTTTCATCTCATTTATGGATAAGTCACAGTGAAGCTAAAGACCTGCCTCATTTTGAACATAATTCAAAATATTAGCCAGGCATGGTAGTATACAACTATACTTATAGCATGTAGGAAACTAAGACTGGAGAATCAAGAGTTCAAGGCCACCTGCATTAGCCTACATAGCAGTACCCTGCCACAAAAATAAATGAATTAATCTAGTGTTATGCCATTACTTCCTCTATACACACACACACACACACACACCTTGCACATAGAGGAATTGAGAAAGAAAATTTCATTTTCCCTATTTCCTCACCATTCATTTCCACTTCAGAAACATCTGAGGGAAGTTTATTGAGCACTTACCATATGCTAGACACTGCTCCAGACAGCGTGGACATGGTAGTACATGACACAGATGGCACCGAATGTAGCAGGGCTTGCATCTGAATGGGAGGAGACAAAAAATAAGCCAATGTCAATGGATAATATGTAAGATAACAAAAAGTGCGGTGAGTGCCACATTGCTCCATCCCACAGTCCTGTGCTCATTTGTCTTGCTTGTCCCAGCAGAGTACACTGACCGCTCAGCTTGCATGGCTCTGTGAAGCATTCTCACAGGAGAGCTGCTAGTGTCTTGCTCAGTTTTCCCTCCAATCTCTCTGACCTCTAAACATGGAGTGTCCCCCCAGGACTCAGGGCTCAAACCTCTTCTCTGCCTATCCTCATGTTTCTTTCAGTGTCCTCAGCTTTAAATGTCATCCTGCATGAATAGATCTGAAGTATAGTTCTCTCCCAGGCCTCTCCCGCAAATGTCTGAGTGTCAAATCTTGGCTGTCTAATGGCATGTGTTTCACCTTAAATCTTTTTTATTTTTGTTTTATTTTATTTTTTGTGCCAGTCTTGGAGCTTGAATTCAGGGCCTGGGTGCTGTCCCTGACCCCCCCTCCCCTTTTTTTTTTGGCTCAAGGCTAGTGCTGTACCACTTGAGCTACAACTCCACTTTCAGCTTTTTTGGTGGTTAATTGGAATCTCATGAACTTTCCTACCTAGGATGGCCTTGAGCCACAATACTCAGATCTCAGCCACTTGAGTAGCTAGAGTTACAGGCACAAGCCACTGGCATTCGGCTTTTCGTTTATTTTTAGATATGGTCTCATCAATATAAAGTTTACTCTTGCGCTTGACATACACAAGGAGTCACAGGTCACCTTTCTCAAATCATTCCCTGTGTTTGGGGATACAGTGCTCTGGTGGCCACACAGCCTGTGCTAGAGCTGAGGGTGGAGCCAACACTAGAGAATTCTAATGGAGGATAAAAGCTGTAATGCTGGGGCTGGGAATATAGCCTAGTGGTAAAGTGCTCACCTTGTATACATGAAGCCCTGGGTTCGATTCCTCAGCACCACATATATAGACAAAAGCTGGAAGTGGCGCTATGGCTCAAGAGCTAGAGTACTAGCCTTGAGCAAAAAGAAGCCAGGGACAAGGACAGTGCTCAGGCCCTGAGTCCACGCCCCAGGACTGGCAACAAAAACAAAACAAACAAACAAAATGCTGTAATGCTGGGGCTGGGAGTATGACCTAGTGGTAGAGTGCTTGCCTGACATACATGAGACCTTGGGTTCAATTCCTCAGCACCACATATATAGAAAAAGCCAGAAGAAGCACTGTGGCTCAAGTGGTAGAGTGCTAGTCTTGAGCAAAAAGAAGCCAGGGACATTGCTCAGGCCCTGAGTTCAGTCCCCAGAACTGGCAAAAAAAAAAAAAAAAAAAGCTGCAATGCTGTTAGTTGACTAAAGGTCAGTGGATGATAGCTCAGAAGTAACTGTATAAATCAGACTTGGTGTCTCATTCCTGGAATCATCTATTCAGGAGGCTGAGATCTAAGGATCATGGTTTGAAGCCAGCCTGGGCAGCAAATTCTTTGAGACACATCTCCAATTAACCACTAAAAAGCCAGAAGTGGAGCTGTGGCTCAAGTGGTAGAGCACCAGTCTTGAGCAAAGCAGCTAAGTGAAAAGTGTGAAATGCTGAGTTCAGGTCTCAATGCTAGCACACACTATTCTATCACAACCCATGTTCTGTATAATGTGTGTAAATCGTGTGTATGTGATATCCTAAACAGTTGGTAATTATAGGGTGCTGACCAAGGGCAGTGCAATGGAATCAGCACTTTACATTCATGTCAGTCTCCTGCCAACCTTTTGAGGAAGGAAATATTATCTGTGTTTGAGGAGGAAAAGCGCAGAAAGTTAAAGTAACTCACCCACTGTGTCACAGATAGATAGTGGCAGAACCAAGCATTCTCCAGGAAAGATCTCAGCCAAGACAGCACACAGCTCCTTCCTGAGAACATGTATCTTATCCACTTTTAGCTTGGGGGCAGGGGAGGGTGTGTTGTTTTGATTTGGTTTGAGGCTTGGGATCAAACCCAGTGCCTTGTATAGGTTAGATGAGCACTCTGCTATAGAGCTACATCCATGGCCTGCACCTATTTTTTTTGTTTGTTTTGGTTGTTGGTTTTCAAAGCTAGCCCAGGGAAGATGAAGTTGAGAGACTCTTACCCCCACTAGCCAACAAAAAGCCAAAAGTCGAAGTGTGGCTCAAGTGGTTACAGCACCAACCTTGTGAGAAAAAGCTAAGGGATGGCATGAGGCTCTGAGTATGGGCACAGGCTAGTATACACACACAGAGGCACGCATGCACACACACACACACACACACACACACATACACACACGCACACGCAATGACAGTAATAGAAATTTACCTACTTTCTTCTCCCAAGAAAGAATCTGAAGTTTGGCCTATCCTGTGACAGCCCAGAAGGAATGCCAGCATCTGGCCATTTCTGCTCCTGTTGGGTTGGCCAGTGTTATGTCAGATCTATATCGTGTTCTAAGGCTCTGTTTAAGTGGGCATGGAGAGTTTGTGCATATGCTGGAACACTCATTCCTACAGCTCTTACTGGTCATACATGGCAAAATGTTTCAGTGAGGGGAAATGTCCCAGCATGTACCCACTCAGCCTGCTGAAGATCACAGAGGGTAGGCATGGGGAATTATGGGAACAGTGCCTAGAAGGATTATGACTTGGTTATTATTTATGTGGATGCCCTACAAGGGAGAATAATTAGGGAAAAACAAAACAAAACCAAGAAAATTAACAAATAATTGAAAGCCGTCTGAAGGTCAGAGGATCTCCTTGGTAGTTTACAGAGACTTTAAGTCCTTCAGTGAGAGAAAACAAACAAACAAACAAAAAAACATCTGAAGCCTAAACTGTAGATTTAAGTAGAACACACAACTTCAATTGTGACTAAATGGTCAGTTGAGTCAATCTGTTATGCTGTGATCATGGCGCTGATAGATAGAAGCGGGGAGTCAGAAATATGCTAGCCAGAGAGGCTCCAGCATCAGTAAGAAGTTCAAGGGTAGATAAGACTGGAGGGAGGAACTGGCAGGACTGGCTCATGGTTGGCAATGGGCACAAGGTAGTCCTAAAGCAATAAAGGCCACCAGAAGCCATGACATCATAATTATTGTAATGATTTGCAATATGGCATGACAACCAAAAATATAGCACCTCCAAGACACAATGGGAAGAAAGACAAGGAGGATGCTGAGATACATCTATTTGTTGGTAACAGAGTTTGAACTCAGGGCCTTCCTTGCACTTATTAGGCAAGTACTACTGAACCATGCTTCCAAGCCCTTACATATATTTCTTTTTTTTTTCTGAATTTCGAATTTCATTTATTTATTTGCCAGTCTTGGAGCTTGGACTCAGGGCCTGAGCACTGTCCCTGGCTTCTTTTTTTGCTCAAGGCTAGCACTCTACCACTTAAGCCACAGTGCCACTTCTGGCCATTTTCTATACATGTGGTGCTGAGGAATCGAACCCAGGGCTTCATGTATACAAGGCAAGCACTCTTGCCACTAGGCCATATTCCCAGACATATTTCTTTTCTTGACATCATAATAGCCATCAAAATTTGAGATTAGAAATTAAGTCGGGCTTCTGTAACCAAATGTAAAACTATATGTGAGAACATGAAGCACAGTATGCATTTTCTATATCTAAAATTACTATAATAAAGGGTGGTTTATCCTTCTGTGTGAATTTTGATGTAGTACTCACAAGTCCATCACAATGGTTGTTCAGCTTTTCGATGATATATGTTTTCCTTTTGAAAAAATCAGAACTTTTCTTTTGATTTAGTTCTCCTGTATAAACATGTACACATCAATTTGGACCAAAATGTTTTGCCAAGGTAGAAATAGGAATACCATTAGGAACTTTATCTAAAAGTTGAGAAGAGTCTAGCTTAGTAAAACATAAATAAGTATACATATTTATTTACCCTTCCAGCAGTTATAAACTGCCTATGATCATGTTTGTGCTACTGTAAATCCTATCTGAACTACATTTATGGTGTAGGGCATTTATTAAAGTACTTTTTACTTCCTCTGGTGAGTGCTCTAACTGGTGGAATTCTAACACATATAACCTGAAGACTTTACTTCATTCCATTCTGCATTTTATTTTAATGAGGAAACGAATCATTACAGTGCATTAAGCCATAAGATAGAAATAAGCAATCTGGAGGAGAAAAGCTGACATTTGTTTATGTTTCATTTGATAATTTTTTTCTGACACACCTTTTTCTACATCTGCTGCATTTAAAATTAATTTTGAAGAAATTTCCTTACTGTAGGTGGACAATTTGAAGATGACAAATTCTTACCCTATGAATTTCTCACCCAGAGTACTTTATTTAACCTTTTCACTAAGCAACCACCACCCCCAGCTCAGATTAATGAATTCACAAGTTTGAATCCACATATTCTTTCTAAAATTAAAAAAAAATTATCTCCATTAGTCTGGCCAATTAGAATGAAATGATTGCCTTTTTCTGTGTCCTAAAATATTACCCTGAATTTCTGTTTTAACTACACACACACACACACACACACACACACCTGTTAAATACACCTGATTCAAAATAATAAACAGGTTGCCCTCACATATCTACTTCGAAGACACAAGCAACATTATTAACATTATATAACGGTATATTTCACAAATGTAAATTCACCAGCACACCGTGCAAGGTTGCTTCTTGTTTGGCTGTTCCTTCCTGCAACTGTTGAGAAGCCCTTCTTATCCCAATATTTGCTTCCAACATCACACACATTTTCTTCTCGTGCTTAAAAATAAATGTCAAGTTCTTGATCTTTTGTTAAAAATTCATTGCCAGCAACGATTTTGCAGCAGGAGACTTCCTCAGGAGGGAGCTGGCTCCCATTCCTGCTAAGAACGTAACCTAGGAATGATGGAAAAATAATTATAATCTATGTCAGAAAGCATCTGGGTTTCTACCCAGCAGCCTGCCAAGTGGGACCTGCATTAATCCTTTCCATTCACTATCAGCTGGTTGATTCTAGCAGACACATTCCTCATATTTGATAAAAATGAAGGTCCAGATCTTACACATTTCTCCCATATCCTAAAGGTTTCTAACTGAAAACAGTAAAAGCCTTGCATTTTCTTCAGCTTGGTTTCCATAAAAACCAACCTTTTTCTTATCGTTGAGTGTAGAATTGCCTTATTTCTGTCACATCTTTTATTCAGAGTGACCTATTAAGATCCATCCCCACCTAGTGAAAGAAATAAGGCCTTTTCATATATACAAGAAAATGCATTTTAAGGCCTGGTGCTTAATGGTGATATATTTCAGCTGGATCCACTCCAACTGTATGTGTCATTTCTAAAAGAGGAATAATACTGAGTTAATTAAATGGGAGCAGAAACACCTGGTGCATATCATTATGGACTAAGGTTCTGGGTGATTTAATTAAGATCTCTACTGTTACAAATTGGCTTTCCAAGTATTTTTCCACTGAATTTCTATTTTACTTTACCATCTATTCTGCTTCTCTTGAGAAATATGCCAGGTGGTATATAGTTATTTTAAGAGAGAATTTGCTGTCTGTGGAATCTCTGAATACAGGGGAATCAGAAGCAAATTTGAATTTTCCTTACAAGTGTCTGTGCTTCAACTATTTGAAAGCTTAAAGAAATGTCTTTTTTTTTTTAACATGGAAAGATAAAAAAATCCATCCTTTCCTATATGCATTCTGGTTACACAATGCAAACAGTAGACAGTAGGGATATTTTATTTTAATATTGGTGATTCTTGTTTCCAATGTTTGGGACTTTTTTTTTTTTTTTGTCAGTAGTGGGGCTTAAACTCAAGGCCTGGGTGCTATCCCTGAGCTCTTTTTGCTCAAAGCTAGCACTGTACCACCTGAGCCACAGCGCCACTTCTGGTTTTTGAGTTGTTAGAGATAAGAGTCTCATGGAGGCTTTTTTGCCTGGACTAGCTTCAAAGCCTAATCCTCAGATCTCAGCCTCCTGGGTCGCTAGGATTACAGGCTCATATGAGCCATTTGTGCCTGGTTTGTTTGAAACATTTTCAGCAAAGGGAAAAATGAATTGGAGATGCGACTAATGCATGCTTACAGGGAGCTTCATTCACAGATCTAGAGCTTAATTAACAGAATCACATTGTTTGGGAAGCTGCCTTTTGTTCTACTCCTCTTTGCTCCTATTGAAACATTCAATGTAGCTGTGTGAGCTTGTTTCAAGGCAAATTCCAAACTAAAGATTTGGGCGAGGGCTGGGGATATGGCCTAGTGGCAAGAGAGCTTGCCTCGTATACATGAGGCCCTGGGTTCGATTCCCCAGCACCACATATACAGAAAACGGCCAGAAGTGGCGCTGTGGCTCAGGTGGCAGAGTGCTAGCCTTGAGCAAAAGGAAGCCAGGGACAGTGTTCAGGCCCTGAGTCCAAGGCCCAGGACTGGCCAAAAAAAAAAAAAAAGATTTGGGCGAGAAGGTGTATGTTGGTAACGTGATTCCTGGAATCCATGTAAGCTGGCCCCAGCTCTCAGTGCTAAAATTGCAAAGATAAAAGGATAACCCTTCCTCAATCTGCTTTATTATCAGCTTTCAGGAAGATTTGCATTTCACTTCTTATCCCCGTCCCCCAACATATGTTTGTAAAACCTCCAATATGACCAATATCCCCCAATATAAACTTGAGTATAATTTGGTATTTGTAGAGTAAAATGAGTCAGCCTAGGGCATTCTCACACAGCAACTGTTCAGAGAAAGATGAAAACTGGAATTCAAAAACAAGTCTTTTTTGACACAGGAAAAAAGAAGCCATATAGCTGTGTTTTCTCTGAAACTGGTTTTGTTATGCTCAAGTCACGAGATGACCACCAAGAAGACCACCGAGAGCCAGACATTCCAAAATGCAAAAGCAAGGCTTTATTCAGGCAGGCTGCAGCTCAGGCCTTGTCCTACACTCCAACACAGCAGAGGTTAGGAGGAAGGCCCCGAGCTGAAATTTTACAGGGCTTATAAAAGCAAACCCACAAAGTTACAGCAATCAGGTGTTCAAGCAAGATTAGGATACAGGTACAAATCTGATTGGCTCAGGACTAGAGACATTTCGGGGCGGTTAGAGTTAAACATTCCCAGGCGGTTAGAGTTAAGCAGGGAGTTTCCTGACCGGCTGGGCCCTAATAAGATTGTTCTGCTAGCTGGGATAATTGGTGGCCTGGGTTACTTATAGTTTAAACAGTCAACAAAATGGCTACTGCCTCAAAAATGGGGTTTACTTCAACTCTACATTCCCCCCTTGATTTATGGACATGAAGCACAATCCTGTGGTTCAGGCCCAAAACTAAACTCCAACAACTCTTTGTTCGGGAGAGGTGTGTACCTACTTCGCTGTCAGCAACAGAATAATAATACATAGAATGGTAAACTTCTCAGCTGTGCTCTAAGGGCAGGGTGGCTACATCCGTATTCCTGAGCAAGCCCAAAACTACCAATGCCTTCTCGCTTGCATGGGACTTTACAGGACTCCTGCTCATCACATTTGGGAAGTCACTTATTCACGTTCGGGTCTGAGTGATCTGGTACATCCCAGTTGCCTGCGGCCAGGTCACATAAGTCTACTACTAAGTCTGGCCACCAGGTTCCTAAGGGGGCTTCCTTAGTTGCTAAAATAAGGGGGTCATCCCACTTTGGAGTGAGCTGCCAAGATAATGGGAAAGGCTGGGTGAGGGTTAGCATCAACATTAGCCAGGGTAGCAAGAAAAGAAGGCAAAAAGAAAGTTATAATAATAACCATATTCACGCTAACTTTCTTTTCTTGAGGCGAAGGTGAAGTGGCTGAGTCGGGTGCTTGGAGACCTCCCATGTTCCACCACGGTAGTCTTTGTCCAGGGCAAAGGGGTCAGCTGGCCTGGCGTGGGAACAATGGACCCAAGTGGCGATGCTGTCTACCTTGAGGGTGGTGGGTGTAGTCAGTAGCACCATGTAGGGTCCCTTCCACCATGGTTCCAAGGATTTTGGGTTATGCCTCCAGACGAACACCCAGTCCCCTGGTCTTCAGCTGTATTCTAGTCCCATGCTGGTTGGGTCTTTGGAAAATAGGTAGCAATCAAGGCAGAATCCGTGATGGGCGCTCCGGTGGGGCCGGGGACAAGTGTCTGGGCTGCTTCCTGGATATAATCTCTCTCCTTAGTGGTGAAAAGGACCTGTAAAAGCTGGCTACAATCATCCCGAGTGGGCTGGTGAGTGAAAAGTATAGTTTCAAGCAAGCGAATTAAATCCTGGGGTTTCTCAGAAAAGGGGGCATTTTGGGTATGCCAATTGTAAAGATCACTAGTAGCAAATGGCCAGTATTGGACTTGTTGTCCACCATCTGCATCCTCAGGACCTATAGAGTGAAGGGGAAGGGCAACAGAATTATGAAGAGGTGTAATTCCGCGGCGCCAGCAAGTTGACTGGGCGGGACCCTCCGGAGCGGAGGGCACAGCTGGAACATTTTCCTCAGAGTCCTCCTCTTATGCATTGAGTAGAGTTAACTGGGGTGGGGACTTTGGAGGAAGAAACATTTTCTCCTCCGTGCTTCCTCCCTGGAGGACAGGTGGGTCTCTTCCTTCTTGGTTTCTCTCTTGTCTTCTTTTTCTTCACCCTGTGTTTTTTGAACGAATATTGGGTTAGGGGAAGGAGTGGAGGAGGGAGTTGGTAAAAAAGGCCTAACCCAAGCTGGAGTGTCCCTGTCAACGAGTTCCCTCCATGTGACTATATAAGGAACCTGGTCTGGATGGCCCAAATGAGGGGTATAGATTAGGCATTGTAAAGTCCTGATCTTACCTGTGTCAAAGCTCCCCTCAGGTGGCCAATTAGCTCCCTCAAGGGTGGGCCATTCTGTCTTGCACAAGGTGATCCACTTTTCCTTCTTAAGGGCCACACCTTGGTTCTGAGCTATCTCCTTAACCTCCCTCCAGTGAGCTAGGGTCAAGTCTAGGGGGCTGGATGGGACATTGCCCATGGATATCAGTCTCGTCAGTCATTCAGTCCACAAAATAACAAGAGACAAAATAATTCCAATAAAACAGAAGACAATACATACAAGCCTGATATTTAAAAGACTTACAAAATGGAGACCTCTCAAGTTGATCCGCTGGCTTCTGTGAAGAAACAGAAGGAGCAGACCCAAGATCAAGGTGGGCTGGTGAGCCTCGGTTAGGAGGCCCTCCTGGTTAGTTCTGGCCAAAAACCGAACTGACTTGCGCCCTACAAGTATCAAGGCAGGGTTCCAGGGGTCCCCTTTCAAGGGTGGAGGATCTAGGACGTCTTCCAGTTCCTCCAGGATTGTTGTGCAAGCGCATCCGCTTCGACAACCCCTTCAAGAAATACCAGTCAGAGCAGCCGTCTTCAAGAAGAAAAATGAAAGCAAAACAGACAAGTGACAGGAAAAAAACAAATCAACAGTGCTGTGTTCTTACCTTCGGGGTCTAGGATCTCGGGGGGGGGGGGTCTCTGGGGCTATCCCAGATGAGCCCCCAACTGTTATGCCCAAGTCGCGAGACAACCACCAAGAAGACCACTGAGAGCCAGATGTTCCGAAATGCAAAAGCAAGGCTTTATTCAGGCGGGCTACAGCTCAGGCCTCGTCCTACACTCCAACGCAGCAGAGGTTAGGAGGAAGGCCCCAAGCTGAAATTTCACAGAGCTTATAGAGGCAAAACCCCACAAAGTTACAGCAATCAGGTGTTCAAGCAAGATTAGGATATGGGTACAAATCTGATTGGCTCAGGACTAGAGACATTTCGGGGCGGTTAGAGTTAAGCATTCCCAGGCAGTTAGAGTTAAGCAGGGAGTTTCCTGACCGGCTGGGCCCTAATAAGCTTGTTCTGCTAGCTGGCATAATTGGTGGCCTGGGTTACTCATAGTTTAAACAGTCAACAAAATGGCTACTGCCTCAAAAATGAGGTTTACTTCAACTCTACAGTTTGACAGAAGCTAGAAATGAAATTTGCCAAATACTGACTCCATATATTTTGTGAGGACCATATGCATATCATCAGTAGGCTTCATAGATAAGGGTAGAGGGGTTCTCTTTCTCTTGAGTAGGTTGTGCCATGCTTATTAATAATAAGCTAAGCTCTTCACCCACTCATTCAGCCAGGCTCCCAACACCCTCATAAATTGTGTTAAGTTTATTAGTAAGTTGATGGTTTAGAAATCAAAATTGTCTTTCCTTAGACACATGGTAGAAAAGACGGTTAAATTCTGAGAACAAACTCCAAATCTTATGACTAGGTCACAGGAGCAAAATCAGCCAAAGTTCCAGCTGCTGACAGTAAATATCTGTACTGGTTAAGCCTCACTATCACCTGCTCTGGGGTTCAGACAGCTGGGAAAGGAGCTGGGAATATGGCCTAGTGGCAAGAGTGCTTGCCTCATGTACATGAAGCCCTGGATTCCATTCCCCAGCACCACATATATAGAAAACCACCAGAAGTGACACTGTGGCTCAACTGGCAGAGTGCTAGCCTTGAGCAAAAAGAAGCCAGGGACAGTGCTCAGGTCCGGAGTTCAAGGCCCAGGACTGGCCAAGAAAACAAACAAACAAAAAACAGCTGGGAAAGGCTGACCTCTTACAAGTTGATTTATTGCCCTGGCTTCCTAGTATCTGGGGTTCAGTTGGCTTCAGTCATAGAGAGAAATGAACCAGGGATGGCAAAGTAAAAATGGATGGCATAATTCTTTGGCTGTTCCTGATGAGTTGCCACTAATCTCAAAATGACTATGTCTCCCAACATAACATGTCTAGCTGAACAGTCTCTTCCACTTACTAGGCTTTTACTGTGTTCTGGAAGCACTTTTCACATTTTTGACACCTCTCCTTAGTCTTTGGTATATAATGGCTTTCTGATTTTGCTAGTCTTTGAACATTCCGGTTCTCTAATCAAGTCTTCATTCCAATGAATAATCTTCTCATTAAAATCCTTCATTTGTACCATCTGAGCAGAATTTCAGCCATGGAGACCTGATTGAGTGAAGGAAGAGGAGGAAAATAACTTTCCTATTCTTTTTCTGGGAGCAAAGGTCACTGTCACTGGTGGAATTCAATTTCATGTAGCCTTATTCATGTACCTAATAGATATTAATTGTGCCTCATTCCTGTGCCATTCATTATGAATAAAGTATATCTAATATTTGCCCACAAGGAATTGATTTTCTTAGTTTGAGAGGCAAACAGCAAGTACAAAAATGGATAGCCACCTTTAATCCTAGCTATTCAGGAGGCTGAGATCTGAAGATCAATGACAGCCTGGGCAGGGAAGTCCATGAGACTCTTATCTCCAATTAACCACCGGAAAGCCCAGAAGCAGGGCTATGGCTCAAGTGGAAGAGTACTATATTAGAGTATAGCTCAGGGATAGAGCCCACGCCCTAAGTTCAAGCCAGGACTGGCACAAAAAGAAAGAAATGAAGAGAAAGGAAGGAAGGAAGGAAGGAAGGAAGGAAGGAAGGAAGGAAGGAAGGAAGGAAGGAAGGAAGGAAGGAAGGAAGGAAGGTCAGAAATGAATAGTCAAACAAATGACATGTTTTAGGAAATAGAATGCAGGAATAGGTGAGGTACCCTAATAGAATCATTGATGGGAGAGGGCAATTTTGTTTGGTTTTGTTTTTGTTGCCAGTCCTGGGGACTGAAATCAGGGCTTGAGCACTGTCCCTGGCTTCTTTTTGCTCAGGCTAGCACTCTACCACTTGAGCCACAGCGCCACTTCTGGCTTTTTCTATATATGTGGTGCTGAGGAATCGAACCCAGGGCTTCATGTGTACGAGGCGAACACTTTACCACTAGGCCATATTCCCAGCCCAAGAGGGCAATTTTCTTTTCTTTTCTTTTCTTTTTTTTTTTTTTTCTGCCAGTCCTGGGACTTGGACTCAGGGCCTGAGCACTGTCCCTGGCTTCTTTTTGCTCAAGGCTAGCACTCTGCCACTTGAGCCACAGTGCCACTTCTGGCCATTTTCTATCTATGTAGTGCTGAGGAATCGACCTCAGGGCTTCATGTATACAAGGCAAGCACTCTTGCCACTAGGCCATATTCCCAGCCCCAAGAGGGCAATTTTGGATGATGGTCTGAGAAGGCCTTGATAAGGAGGTGATATTTAACTGACACCTCAAGGTTGAGAAGAAAACAATCACCATGCAATGAGCTGCAAAGGCATGAGGGAAAGTTCCAGGCAGAAGGAGTGGAAAGTATAAAGAATCAGAGGTGGGAAAAAGAAATTGGTGGGAAGAATCAGGCAGCTGTCTGGCTGGAGGAAATTAAAGCCAGGTGTTTACAAGCCACAAGGATATTGAAGAATCAAATGTGTTTGGAGTGGGGCTGGGTGGACAGTAGTGGGAGATAGGGTTGGGCAGGGAGTACAAGAAGGAGAACAGGTCTCTTGTAGGCCTGGTAAAGACTATGGATTTTATTCCAAGAATAAAAGGAAGCCAAGAAAAGTTTTAAAGGGTAGAGTTACACGATCCAATTTATCTTTTCAAAAATCACTCTAGCTGCTCTACAAAGAAAGACTTGAGAAGAAAACACGTAGAAACAGAGAGAACAATCAGACGCCATCAAAACAATGGAAGCAATTGGCCAGGTGTGTGTTAAGTTTTTAAAGTAGGTAGCCGGTAAAGGAGAACGCCACGCGGTATTCAGGCCGGAGAGAAAGTTTATTACCGAACTGCTGGCCTATGGTAGAAATGATCCATAGCCGGAGAGAAGGGGGAGAGAGAGCGACCCCCACCCAGCCCTGCCTTATATCTAGGGCAGGGGCAAGGGGTGTGGCCAGGTAGATTAGGATGTGACCTCAGGGAAAGAGGAGGTAACTGCCTCCTGGTCTGCAGGTTACCCAGGTAACTGGGTGGAGACTTAAGGAGGTGGGGGCATCTACTTGGAGCCCTCAGGGAGAGGACCTAACAGTGTGGCTCATGCCTGTAACCCTAGCTACTCAGGAGGCTGAGATTTGAGGATCATAGTTGGAAGCCAGTCGGGGTAGGAAAGTTTGTGTGATTCTTATCTCCACTGAACTACCAAAAGGGCGGGAGGTGGAGATGTGGTCAAGTGGTAGAGTGCTAGCCTTGAGCCCAAAAGCTCAGGGACAACACCCAGGCCTAGAGTTCAAGCCCCCAAACTGGCACAAAACAAGACAACCAAAAAAACAACAATGCAAGCTATGCAAACAGAAGAGGAGCCTGTTCCTTTTGAAGTGGTGGGTGGGAGTAGATTGGGGATGAAGCATACCTCTCCCAGGTTTGTGTTTAGAAGAGCTGATGAGATTTGATAAGGATTGGGTATGTGGGAAAAGCCAGGAAATGAGAAAAATTAAGGTTGCCCCCTACATTTCTGGGTTGGCTGTGAGCCTGGATGGTACAGTTATTTGGGGAGAGGAGGAAAGACCAGGGCAAGAGGAAGATGGAAAGATTCAGATGAAAGTGTCTTTGAGATATCCAACAGGGAATGTCAAGTAGGCAGATGGCTGCCTAAACTTGAAGTTCAGATGACGGGCTTAGGTGGGGGAAATCTGCTTTTCCATTTCTCAGTGGTCCAAGAGACTTTGCAAACAAACCTGGCCTAGGCCAAAAGGGATACACTCAGGTCTGGATATACTTAGTAGAACTATATGTGAATCCTCAGTTTAAAAAACAAATACATTCTTGTTGGCACCAGTGGCACTGTAATCCTAGCTACTCGGGAACCTGAGATGTGAGGATTGCGGTTCAAAGCCAGCCTGGGAAGGAAAGTCGATGAGACTTTTATCTCCATTTAACCACCAAAAAGCCAGAAGTAGAGCTGTGGCTCAAGTGGTAGAGCACTAGACTTGAGCTGAAGAGCTCAGGGACAGCACCCAGGCCCAGAGTTCAAGCTCCATGACAGACAAAAAAAAAAAACAACAACCAAACCCAACAACAATACATTCATTCCTTGCTTTGTCATGTATACATGTTATCTTTGAAACAAGATTTGAGAATTCCTAGGTCCTTCACTAGCTAGCATTATCATAATCTTGCCTCTGGAGTGCCAATTTCAACATGACTTAATGGTATATTTAAAGAACAACCCCCAGAGTCCAGTTTGGCTAGCATACAATAATGTCCTTATGGGGAGACATGTGCCTATCGTAAGAGATAAGGTTCCAAGGCTTTTCATTTCTGGTTGTCATGGCAACAGCAGCCGAGTTCTGGAGGTGGGAAAGAGGATGAGGGAGAGAGAGGAGAAAAGCTGTTGTGGTTATTCATCTTTCGAAAATAATTAAAGGCAGATATTTGCAAGCTGTATGAAAAACAAGCCCGTACATCCAGGGTAGTTATAGGCACACAGTTATAAGTAGACAAATTATTCATTTTAAAGACCAGAAGTATACACAAAATATCAGACTGGGAGCTAGGATTGCATCATGCATCTGTTATACCTCTTCTTCCCAGAGGACTGCCTGGGGCTCCATGTACTTGAGTGAATGAATAAATGAGGTCTCAGAAGGAGAGTCTCTCTCTCTCTCTCTCTTTCTCTCTCTCTCTCTCTCTCTCTCTGTCTCTCTGTCTCTCTGTCTCTCTCTCTCTCTCTCTCTCTCTCTCTCTCTCTTTTCTGGTACTGGGGTTTAAACTCAGGCCCTCACCCATGCTCTACCACTGGAGTCATGCCTCCATTTTGGGCTTTTTGCCAGTTTAATTGGAGATAAGTCTCAAAGGGGATTTGTCTCTTAGGGCTAAGCTCAAAACTGCAATGCTCAGCTCTTTGGCTCCTTTTTCCTTTTCTTGCTTTTTCTTTTTTTTGGTGCCAGTCCTGAGCCTTGAACTCGGGGCCTGTGTTCTGTCTTTGAGCTTCTGTCACTCAAGGCTAGCACCCCATTACTTAAGCCAAAGCTCTACTTCTGGCTCTTTTGTTTGGGGGGCGGGAGGGGGATCTTTGGCGCATAGTTTATTGGAGATAAGAGTCTCACAGACTTTTGTGCCTGGGCTGGCTTAGAACCTCTATCCTCAGATCTCAGCCTCCTGAGTAGCTGGGATTGCAGGTGAGATCTATGAGGTTCTTGTAATATGCAGGTCATATCTGGCCAGTGCCATCATTGGCTGTTGAGGGGTGTCAGATTGACTTCATCTCAGATTAGATAAAGAGAGCAGAAGCCGACTCCATCTTCACTAAGGTCTCCCCCACCCTATCCAGGGAAGTTCCCTTCGCTGTGATAAGATTGTGTAAACTGCTTTACCACCTGAGTAGGAATGTTCAAGATTAAACCTGTGCCCTCCCAAGAGTAGGCGTATCCGCCTGCATCCTGTGAGCTCCATGTGAGCCCCGCCAAATCCATGCACCAATTCTAACTAGAATGATAGGTTGGTTCAAACAGTTGCTATGAGGCAGACTGTAACTCCATTGGCCATCTGCGTGTGACCTGGCATGCTCTGTAAGTGTTGTAACCTCATTGGCCGCCAGCGTGTGGCAGGCTTGACCATGTGGTATTTCCCTTTATAACCCAACTCCGAGCGTGGCCCAGTGCTCTGAGTCTGCGCTGTGTCCCTGGGCGGGCAGCCTGCTTTTTACAGTTGCGGTTCCAGCTCTGAGTCGGGGCCGCAACCCTGGCTAGTCAGTATACTTTTTGCTTCCCCAATAAATCCATCTTTTTACTTGAGACTGTTTCTGAGTGGTGGACTCTTGGAGGGATGGGGGAATCCCCCCTCTTTGGGCCCCATTACACTGTGGTCCCCTCCTCGGGGGGACCCCATTACAGTTCTTATCCCCAACTAACCAGCAAAAGGCCAGAAGTGAAGCTGTGGTTCAAGTAGTAAAGCATCAGCCTTTAGTGAAAAGAGAGGGGGGAGAGGCAGAGGAAGAGAGAGAGAGAGAACAGGCCAAAGGGCAGAAAATCCTGTCAACTCTAAAAAGCAAGAAGATTTGAGGAGTTAGAAATTTTTCCAGAGAATTAGTGTATCTATTAATTTACAAATATGGAGGCATCAAAAAGGGGAAATTTCCAGTGCTTAGTGACCCTTGGGTAGCCTATGTAAAATATGCCTCAAAATCTTTCATCTCTCATCTATCTTGCAACATCAGGCTTACAAACAATCAATATTTTAATGACTAACTTCTCTTTCCCTGTATGGTGATGGAGTACCCTGAATTAAACATATACATAGCTGATGACTTTAAACCTGTATTTCTCTCTCCAAATTCCACCAAGAATATAATTAAAACATCATACCACAATCCACCAGTCCTCAGGATTACCACTGAAGATCGCTTTGACCTCAGATCCAATCACTCACCCCCCCCTCCTTTGCACTAGACTCCAATCACACTAGTCTTCTTTGCATTCCTTCCTCAAATATTTCAAACTCCACCTCCCAGTCATTATCCTTCCAATTTCCCTGCCAGCCACTTTGCCCCCCTGTTCTCCTTTGCCTGGTTACTTCTTACCTTCCAATCAGGCCTCTGAATGCCACCTCCTCAGATAGATCTCCGTGCCTCATGTCATCTTTCTCCTTTAGCCTACCTACTCCTCCCCCACCCCCATTACAATCTATCCCTTAGCCTCTTTCATTAACATGTCTTACGAGGTTCATTGCTTATTATCTTGAATGAAGTGAAAGTTTGACACTGATGTAACCTCAGTACTTCTAGCACAGGTATTCAGCAAATATTTGCTTAATGAATAGAATGTGGAAAAGAGAGAAGAATGACTTAATGGCATACACAAAGTGGGAGCAGGACTGAGGTGAATGGAGACTTCCATGTGCCTACACTGTAGTATTTACAAAGCAGCCATCAGGTACCAGTCATTGCATATAGCTGGCCTTTCAGTCTTCCTTTCTCCCATTCCACTTTACACAGCAGACAACTTGGAGGCAAGGACCATCTTGTCATGTTGACATGACCAATAAACAAATTAATGTCTGTAGGAACCTTCAGCATCCTGCTGATAGAAATCTGAGATTTCTTTGCCAGTCCTGGGGCTTGGACTCAGGGCCTGAGCACTGTCCCTGGCTTCTTTTTGCTCAAGGCTAGCACTCTGCCATTTGAGCCACAATGCCACTTCTGGCCGTTTTCTATATATGTGGTGCTGAGGAATCGAACCCAGGGCTTCATGTATACGAGGCAAGCACTCTTGCCATATTTCCAGCCCCCCTGAGATTTTCTTGTGAATGAGCTTGGCTTAACTGGAGGAACTGGCACCTTCCAAAATGAGCAGTTTCTTTAAGAATCAAGAAGAGAAAAAAAAGAAGGATTTCAAAAGGGGTGGAGGAGGCAGACATCAGTGGCCTCACGCCTGTAATCCCAATTACTCAGGAGGCTGAGATCTGAAGATCACAGTTCAAAGCTAGCCTATGCAGAAAAGCCCATGACTCTCTTATCTCCAATTAACTATGAAAAAGCCAGAAGTAGAACAGCAGTCTTGCACATAAAAAGGTATGAGACAGTGCCCAGGCCTTGAGTTGAAGTCCCCAGTACTGGCTATGGGTACACACACACACACACATACACACACACGTACTGGCTATGGGTACACACACACACACATACACACACACGTACTGGCTATGGGTACACACACACACACACACACACAGTACATATGGGTACTGGAAACTTCAATAAACAGCCTACTCGATGTTCTTAGTCTTTCCTGTAGTCAACATCAATATCTTCCAAATTACCCCCCTCTTTTTTTTGCCAGTCCTGGGGCTTGAACTCAGGGCCTTGGCACTCTCCCTGAGCTTCTTTTGCTCAAGACTAGCACTCTACCACTTGAGCCACAATGCCACGTCTAGCTTTTTCTGTTTATGTGGTACTGGGGAATTGAACCCAAGGCTTTATGCATGCTAGGCAAGCACTCTACCACTAAGCCAGCCACTTTCCCAGCCCCCCAAATTATTCTTTTTTTTGGCTAGTCCTGGGGCTTGGACTCAGGTCCTGAGTACTGTCCCTGACTTCTTTTACTCAAGGCTAGCACTCTACCACTTGAGCCACAGCAGCACTTCTGGCTTTTTCTGTTTATGTGGTGCTGAGGAATCAAACCCAGGGCTTCATGCATGCTAGGCAAGCACTCTACCACTAAGCCATGTTCTCAGCTCCCAAATTACTCTTAAAAAGATTTCAGTCAGGGATTGAGGCCGCAGTTCAGTAATAGTAGAGCATGTATTTAGGATGTGTGAGGCCTGGATTCAATCCCAATTCCCCACATTTCTCTTATTCCAACTATATTGCTGCCCTGAGCTTTTCCTATTTAGAAATGCCAGAGCCATCTCTGTACACAGGCCATACAAAAACAAATCCTACTTGACAAAAGCCCAGGAAGGAGCTTAGGAAAACAGCACCGCTAAAGCAAGAATTTACAAAGGACCAGCATTTGACAAGAAGTTACTGGAAAGCTGCTTAAGGTTATATACATTGCCAAAAGAGTAACATCAGAGTGAACTTGTTATTGTAGCATACATACATACACATATATATATATATCTTGTTATTGTAGCTAATATGTGTGTGCGCGCATATGCACGTGTGCATGTGTGTGTGTGTGTGTATGTGTGTATCTTGGAATTCATTCATACAATATATAGTAGAGTTGAACTGATCCTGCACTCTGGATTGAAGTAGTCTGGTGTTAGCAGAAATAAAGAGAAACTAATTCTTTCACGGACCTTTGGGTGTGTTCTTTGCCACTGTTGCCGTTTTCACAAACATGTGGAAGCAGTAGAAAACAAATTGGCACCAGCCATGGGGCAAAGATGGCACCAGGCTGAAGGGAGGGAGGATTTTCATGAGAGGACTTCCCCTGGAAAGCATGCTCTCCTTCCTTGTATAGTATTGAAAGATTGGCTATGGCCATCATTCGGAAATAAATATATATTAAAAGGAAGTTTAATAGGCCAGATAATTACTCAGCTTTTATAACAAAACCAGTCATTTATTGTCTTGTCTAATTCATCATGTCCACTAACTGTGCATCAACTAGCTAATAAAGTTCAATTTGGGAGACACAGCAATTCTTTCTAAATATCTGCTCCATGTTTACTAGAATAACAGTTTTTCAGATCTGCTTTGAAAAGTAAAAGTTTCCCTGATCACTTATTTCAGGCTAAAAAACTCTTATTTTAATTTAAGAGTCCCATATCTCTTAGTTGGCTACCAGGGGCTCAGGCCTAGAATCCTAGATACGCAGGAGGCTGATATCTGAGGACCATGGTTCCATGCCAGCCCAGGTAGGAAAGTCCATGAGTCTCGTATGTCCAGTTACTCACCAAGAAGCCAGAAGGAGAGGTGTTGCTCAAGGGACTGAGTACCATCATTGAATAGGAAAAAAAAAAAAAAAAAAAAAAGCTAAGAGACAGAACCTGGGCTCTGAGTTCAAGCCCCAGTACCATTAAACAAACAAACAAACAAGAGTTTAAAAAATTCTTTTCCAGTCCTGGGGCTTGAACTCAGGGCCTGAGCAGTGTCCCTGGCTTCTTTTTGCTCAAGGCTAGCACTCTACCACTTGAGCCACAGCACCACTTCTGGCTTTTTCTATATATGTGGTACTGAGGAATAGAACCCAGGGCTTCAGGTATGTGAGGCAAGCACTCTACCACTAGGCTATATTCCCAGCCCTTAAATCTCTTTTGAAAAGCTACCTTTGGGGCTGGGAATATGGACTAGTGGCAAGAGAGCTTGCCTTGTATACATGAAGCCCTGGGTTTGATTCCCCAGCACTACATATATAGAAAACGGCCAGAAGTGGCACTGTGGCTCAAGTGGCAGAGTGCTACCTTTGAACAAAAGGAAGCCAGGGACAGTGCTCAGGCCCTGAGTTCAACGCCCAGGACTGGCAAAAAAAAAAAAAATAATAATAATAATAAAATAAATAATAAAAATAAAAAGCTACCTTTACATCATCTCCCCTCAAACTGATGTTTCTAGTAGAAATAAGCACTAAAATCAAATCTCTAAGGGATGGAGGAATATTTTAGGAATGCTTGTATAGTAGACATTTAGTGTTTTTACCACGTAATATCTAACATTCTTTCCCCATAGTATACCAGGTGGCTTGGAACCAAGATCCTCATATCTCAGCCTCTTGAATAGCTAGGATTACAAGTTTGAGCCATAGGCACCCTGCTGTTTTATTCCCTTAATACCTACAAGCAATCCACCATCTGTAGATGGTAACTTAGTTTATTTAGTTGTTTATGACAGAGTTTCTTGTTGCATTGGGTAGGGAAAAACTATTTCAAGAAAAGAGAATTATCATTGGATTTTATTTTTCTGGCCAATATTTCTCTTCATTCAGCTATTTATTTACATGCCCAGTGAAGGTTGACATTTTCTCTGGATTGGTTTGATTCCACATGAGTTATATAAACATATTTCCATTTCTATGGTTTCATGCAGGCCTTTATTAGAAGTAAATGAGCCAGGCATTCTATTCTTTCGTATTCTCAAAAAGAAATTCGTATTTCATGCTTAACTCTCTCTTTGATCTTTAAAATTCAAATGGGGAAAGTTCAAAGAGTCATGAGAAAAACACTTTTAGGTTTTTAGATAAATATATTTGCCATTTGTTTTTTGCCAAGATACAACCCCTACCAGAGGGGGTAAACAAAAATTCAAAGCAGACATTCTCCAAGAAAATAAGTCTTACAGATATATATCACAGTTTCTGAAAAGTAGTACCTTAATAATGAAGGGTTTAAGCTTTATCTTTTGGTCCTGAAAATGAGATATTTTATTTGCTAAACAAGTGGTATCGGGAATTCACTTCCACCAGGTGCTAGCATCTTAGGAAACACTTATTAAACATATTTTATTCTAAAGTGCATTTAAATTTTAATTATGGTAGATGCTGCATGCTATTGCCAAATTTCAATAATTTTATTCAGGGTGAAATAAAGCAATCAAATAATATATATTTTGGAGCTAATGCTAGTATTCTAACAAAACGCATTTTTCTAAGGGCTAATTCAGCATTAAATTTATGCCAGTAATAAACCAATAGTTTCAAAAGGTAATTTAGCACATAGATGTACACTTGTAAAATAAGCAAGGATTTGATTAAAAGTCAATAGATTATGCCTAAGCATCAATTCATTTTTGCCCTGGGACATGCAGCATTTCTGTTTAATAAAAAAAAAGCACTTTATTTCAAAGTATTATTTCTTCACTAACTCACCATGTGTGGGAAAAAAATCCATTCTTGGTACAATATGTTATACAATGAGGTCTGATTACTTACACACGCCTCTGACATTTACAAAACCTGCACTGTCCTCAGAAAGTAGAATGGAGTATATTAGGTTATAGACTGCACACAATGGAAAAAAGTTGGTTTACAATTTGAACAGAGTAGAATATGCAGCCAGGGAACAATGGAGATGTTCCTTTCTTGTGGTTTTTAGAATGTAGTAAACAACTGCCTTTCAAGGATGGATTGCCAACCAAAAACTGTAACTAAACAAAATGTTAAGAAAGCTTTGCAGAAGAAAAACTAATGCATGAGCTGGGTAATTCAAAGGAAAAAAAAAGGCAAAGTTGGGCTGGGAATATGGCCTAGTGGTAAAGTTCTCATCTCATATACATGAGGCCCTGGGTTCAATTCCTCAGCACCACATATATAAACAAAAGCCGGAAGTGCCACTATGGCTCAAGTGGCAGAGTGCTAGCCTTGAGCAAAAAGAAGCCAGGGACAGTGCTTTGTTCAAGCCCCAGGACTGGCAACAAAAACAAAACCAAACAAAAATGTGGTAAAGTTGAAAATCTAACTTTACCTACACTAACAATGAGAAAGCTAACTTTATATGTACTTACCTAGTACTAAAGGGATTTGATTCGGTTATGATGCAGCCTTAAAGTCGGTGAATTTAAAAACAAGGTCAAATGCAATTACAGTTTTCTCTGTTTTCTTCACTCCTCACAGCTAACCACCCCATTATTGTGTTTCCACTTCGTCATTCTTTGCTCATCAAGGACTTTTGATTCACTTTTAGTCAATACTAATTTAATTGACAATGATGCTGTTATAAATACCAAATTGCTCTTCATGAAAGTATCTGCTTTATAATAACTAAATGTCACCATTAAATCCTAAATCGACTTCCTTTATTTAAAAAAAAAGCTGCCTTTATAGAATGAGTCACGTTTCTTTCAGAGTTTCTTAGGGCTTATTTTCAGTCATAATTTCAAAAAATATCAGGACACAATTCTAGGTCTCAGTTTTATTGAGAATTTAAGTCTACTCTATTTGTGAGTTGGTTGTGCCCATGTCACAGTTATTTTCTTGGATGTGGGTTTTAAAAGTAATCAGTTAAGAATCGGAAGTGCCGCTATGGCTCAAGTGGCAGAGTGCTAGCCTTGAGCAAAAAGAAGCCAGGGACAGTGCTCAGGCCTGAGTTCAAACCTTAGGACTGGCAAAAAAAAAAAAAAATTAGACCATGTTTTTAGACACTGGCTATAAAAATAACAACACATTTTCTATTTATATACCTATATATTTCTAGAACATCTGTTTTTTTTTTACTATTCACTTGTAGAACTAAGACCTTCATTTATCTCTGAGAGTATTTTTTTCTTAAAAGAAGATCAAAACACTTAGATGTTTAATATTATACACACATATACATATATATACATACATATATCACACATATATTTGAGCTAGGAATGTGGCTTAGCATGTATGAAGTCCTGGGTTTTGATTCCTCAGTACCACATAAACAGAAAAAGGCAGAAGTGGCACTGTGGCTCAAGTGGTAGAGGGCTAGCCTTGAACAAAAGAAGCTCAGGGAAGCCAGGTTGCTGGTGGCTCTTACCTGTAATCTTAGCTACTTAGGAGACTGAGATCTGAGGATCATGGTTCAAAGTCTATGAGATTCTTTCTTATTTTCAAATAACCACTAGAAAACTGGAAGTGGTGCTGTGGCTCAAAGTGCTAAGAGTGCTAGCCTTGAGCTGAAGCGGGGAGGGAGAGGGAGAGGGAGAGGGAGAGGGGGGGGGGAGGAGGAGGAAGAGGAGGAATAACTAAACTCAAGAAGATGTGGAGGTTTCTTTGCCCTACACTCATTTACTTACAACAGTGAATCCTTTGTTCATATCTGGTAGCAATGATCAACATCCTATAGGAATCAATCCAACATGCCTTTACTGAATGGCCTTTTTGAATGTGGTTTGCATGCATTAGGTGGGGAGAAAAAGAGGATATGTCTAGAAAGAACTAACAAGGGAAGAAATAAATTCCTGAGATATAAAGTTCATATACATGCATCCTAATGATTTAAACATTATTCAGCACATGTGCTTGTTGGCTCAGGTTACTAAATGAATATAGGTCCCAGAAGATTAATAAGTAAACATATCACCATTGGAGAATTCTAGCTACAGGTCAGCCATTTCCTCTTCCTGTCCCTACTTCTCAATAAGTGACTTCTGTTTCACATTATCCAGAGTGGTCAAATTCAGCTTAAGTAAAACATCATGCCTCTTAATGAGATGAGTTTTAAATGTATAATGTGACTTCTAGCTTTCAGTGAATAGCTAGGGCAAAGGGCTTATGTTAAAAGGGTTATGTTTTCTTTACAGTTAGTTCTTTCCCTGGGACTACAGCCTTTTTGGTTAAGGATACTATATTGAGACAGACTCCTTCATCTTTAAAAAAAAAATGGAGGGGAGGGGGAACAAGTTCTGCAATGTTTGTATAATAATTCAGGCTGAAGGCAAATGAATGTTCTATTTTTTTAGCCAGGTTATTGCCAAGGAAAGAGTTCTTTATTTAAACTCTGTTTGGATGGAGTTCTTAGAGGTTAAAAAAAAAACAATGAAATATTTGTCTATTTTTCTCTGTGTTGGTACTAGGACTAGAGCTCAAAGCTGAGGCGCTCGCTGTCCCTTAGCTTTTTCTACTCAAGTCTAGTGTTCTACTACTTGAGCCACAACTTTGGCTTTTTGGTGGTTAGAAATAAGTCTCATGAACTTTCTTGCTCAGGCTAGCTTCCAACAGTGATCCTAAGATCTCAGTCTAGTAGCTAGGATTACAGGTGTAAGCCACCAGTGCCTGGCTGCCTTCATATTTTTGAACAATTTGTTACGATTACAGCACAACAAATTACTCTTAAAACTTAATGGTGTGAAACAATGATTTTTTCTTTTGTTTTCTTTTTGCCAGTCCTGGAGCTTGAACTCAGGGCCTTAGCACTGTCCCTGGCTTCTTTGTGCTCAAGGCTAGCACTCTACCACTTGAACCACAGCACCACTCCTGGCCTTTTCTATATATGTGGTGCTGAGGAATTGAAGCCAGGGTGTCATGCATGCTAGGCAAGCACTCTATCACTAAGCCACACTCCCAGCCCCCAATGATTTTCTTTTTTGTTTTGGTTTGGTTTTTTGCCAGTCCTGGGGCTTGGACTCAGGGCCTGAGCACTGTCCCTGGCTTCTTTTTGCTCAAGGCTAGCACTCTACCTCTTGAGCCACAGCGCTCCTTCTGGCTTTTTCTATATATGTGGTGCTGAGGAATCAAACCCAGGGCTTCATGTATATGAGGCAAGCACCTTACCACTAGGCCATATTCCCAGCCCCCCCAACAATTTTCTTTTGCTTGTGATTTTGTGAGTTGGGAAGCTGCAAGACTACTGAAGGGTGATTTTTCTTTGGGGATTACTCTAGTGACTATAATCAGATATTGCTTGGGGCTATGGTCCTGTAAAAGCACAGCTGGGCTCCCTCACAGAGTAGCTGGTAATGCAAGGTCTTCTGTCTCCTGGATTGCTTATACCTGGCTTCTCCAGCAGGTGGTCTCAGGATTGTGAGGCCTCTTACGGGGCCTAACTTCTTACAGACAGGCGGGAGGTTGCAGAACTACTATGACCTAGCCTCCAGTCATACCCCAATGTTAGAAGGAACAGGTAAAAATCAAGGAGATTGTACCTGGAAAATAGAATCAGGAGGAATATAGCGATCAAACAGGACACTGATTTTGTTATTCAGAGTCATTGTATTTTGTAATCTCATTTCCTACTTTGTGTGATTTCAAACTAAGTCCTCTTCTGGAACTATCCTATCCCATCTCACTGGACTGCCCCAATCTTTCATGGAATAATGGTTAAGATCTTGAATTCCCTGATTCCGTCCCTGCTGAGCTACCTGGGGACTAGATAACCAGGGGAAGTTACTCTCTGAAGGCCTCAGTTTATCTGCTCGGGGAAGTAGAAGAATACCTCACTCACGGGTATAGAGATGAAAAGAGATAATCTTTGTAAACAGTTAAGTTTTTGAAGAAATATGTGTTAGGATTATGAAGAAGCAGCAGGGATGCTGTGAGAAACCTCTCCTAACTCCTAACTAGAGAAATTTAACACAGCTGTGATCCTGGGCAGGTGAGCTGGAAAAGGACATTTCTAGAAGGCCTTGAGGGACTAGCTCTTTCAAGGTAAGCCCTGGAGGTTTATGCAAAGAATAAGACATATACCCTGTCTTCAATTGACCTAGAACAAAAGGCACACACATGTAGGTAGTGGATAAAATACAGACAGAACAGAGAGTATGTTCAACGTGAGTTAGCATGTTCAAAATAAGTTTGCCACCATTCCTCATGTGGCAGCAGTTGTTTAATAAAAGAGCTTTTTTGTTGGTACCAGCCCTGAGGCTTGAGCTCAGGGCCTGGATGCTATCCCTTAACTTTGTGTGTCTGTGTGTATTTGTGTGTATGCTAGTCCTGGGGCTTGAACTCAGGGCATGGGTGCTGTCCTTGAGCTTTTTCACTTAAGGCTGGCACTCTACAGTTTTGAGTCACAGTTGTACTTCCGGCTTTTTGGTAGTTAACTGGAGATAAGAGTCTCACAGCCCTTGTTGCCTAGGCTGGCTTCAAACTTTGATCCTCAAATCTTAGACTCCCAAGTAGCTAGGATTGCAGAAGTGAACAACTAATAGTGCCCAGCTAATAAGAGGGCTCTTAAAAGTGGCTGCAGGGACTGGTTTACAGCTCAGTGCTACAGTGCTTGCCTGGCAGAATTAGGCCCTAGTTGGATCCATAGTCCTACAAATAGTGTTTACTTTTTCTCTAAAGCAGATGTCCCTTCTCAACAATAGGATTAAAGGCAGGGAATGTGCTATCTCAGCCCCAGGGAGAATCTTGCAATGTGTAAGATTGCTAAACTCCCTATAGCTAGTGTTTCCTGGTTCCCATTCCAGGCAGTGCTGGACACACAGTCCATAATAGCACTGGGCTGGCTGGGGAAACTATCAACAAGAAATGAAGCTGAGTCAGAGTCTGATGGATATCAAAAGAGTAAAGAAATCCTGTAATTAAAAGTTAACTTTACACAAAGGAAGGCCTGGCCTTTGCCCTGGGCCAGGGAGATGTGATCTCTAGGCCTCTAAATGTCCTGCCCAGTAGGAATGTCTTTGTTTACCTAGGGGTTTGGGCCCTGGAAAATCTAACATGTGATTTATGATGGGAGCTTTGGGTTAAAATTGTATCAGCACTGCCCTTTGGAAGGTGCTAGACACTAAGTCAGCATGTGGGCATCATGGGATTAAACTTCCATACACACTCAGGACACTGAAAACTTGCGTGGTCTTCCCTTGTGTCTAGTAGGGAAATGCTGTGTGGCTATCACACTCTGTGGCCCAGACTTTAAGGGTCCATGAGGAAAGGACAGTCAGGAGTCCCACATGTGGACACATTCTGAGCTCTGCCTTTACATCTCTTTGCCTGGCTAACTTTGATTTGTATTCTTTGCTCTAATAAAATTGTAACTGTAGCTGGGCACTCGTGGCCAATGCCTGTAATCCTAGCAACTGAAGAAGCTGAGATCTGAGGACCCTGGTGGGAAGCCAACACAGACAGAAACATCTGTGAGACTCTTATCTTCAATGAACCAGCAAAAAAGTTGTGGCTCAAGTGGCAGGGCCAACCCTAAGTGAAAAAGCTAAGGGATAGTGCTCAGGCACTGAGTTTAAGCCCCTTTACTGGTGTACACGCACACGTACCTAGCTGCCTCACCCCCCCCCCCCCAAATCTCCCCTCCAAACCACAAGTTTAGCACTTTTCTGAGTTCTGTGAGTCCTCTGAATTTGTAGCCAGGTAGTCTGAAGTGAGAGTGGGCCTGGAAACCCATCAACATGACACTCATGTTTAAAGTGAAGGCAGTATTGTGGGAACTGTTTATCAGTTTAGCTGCCTGAGTGTTTTGGAAGTTCTAGGACAGAGTAGGAATGGCAAGTCCTTATTGGTAGCTATCAGATCCTGATTAATTCTGTAGGCCCTACTGTGGCTCTTTCTCCACATCTGTAATTACACCCAGCACCCATCTCAGGCTCAGTACCTCTTCCCTGTGCTCCAAGCTCTAAGCTTAGATTGCAGGGCTCTACAAAGCCCTGACCCAATGCCCTCCATCTGGGCATCATCACCTCAGCAGGGACAAGCTGGTGGAATAGTCAGAATCATACTAGAAAAAAAGTAATTCAAGAGGTACCTATTATAAAAGGATTTCTTATAAAAGTGAGAATTCAGGGAAGGAAGGGGACAAAGTGAGATTTCTCAGCAACCACAGGAATAGGGCCGGAGCAGCCCTAGATTTGACAATGTAAGAGAAGGAAATAGAAGGGGAGGATTTTGTACAGGAAGCTACTTAGTGGCACAGCCAGCCATAAGCATCCGCTCCTTTCTTCCCATTTATCTATGGGGTCTCCAATAACAGACCCAACTGGCAGTGGGGTCAAGGGAGGCTGTTGATGTAGCCCATGTAGATCAGCCTTGGGTAGAGAAGAGCAGACCACTGATAGGGAGGGACAGGTGGAAGATATGTGGCACCAGGGCTCAGGTCCTTGCTCTGTGTCTTCAACATGTGGTCGTCAATATGTCACAAGAGCTCAGTAGGCAGGGATTAAATGAAGAAAAGGCACATGAAGTGCTTGGTGTAGCACTTACTTGGTAGGAAGCACTCAGGAGACAGCAGGCAGAGGTTCTAAGTCAGATTGCTACCCTGGCTCAGGATGTATGGCCTGCTCTATTTACTGGGCCTCTTACTTGCCTCTGAAACCTAGTCGGCCCTAAGATCCTATTCTGATCCTTGTGTCCAGGTTGTTTTCATATTACCAGGGGCTCTGTCTTGTTTTGTGCTTAATCCTGGGGGCCTCCTAGGAACAGAACCATGCTGCATGCTAAGAGGTAACCATGGAAACTGCCTGCCTTTAGCAGATAAGTAAAGGCAACTTGGTAGAAGCCTGAATGCTGACAGAGAGGAAGGCTGAGAACAAAGACACCCCCCCCCCTTTTGTTTTTAAAGCTGTTAAGTAAAACCTGTCCTTATGACTTGGGGTTGAATATTTTGATCCTCTAGGAGTTAGCAACCAACTCTCCTTTGGGAACCCTCTTGCTTCAATCTCCCTGCTCATGGGGCTCAGTTTGCCTTCAATGTAAATTGAGTTCAGGTTTCCATGCCACTCTCCTTGCTGACTTCCAAGGAGCTCTGTGTCCCTGAGAGCCTGGCAGGAGCCATTTTTATTGACAAGCTGTCCGCAGCTCCACCTCCTCTGAGGTTCAGGAAAGCAGGATTGAAGTGGCTAGCAAGTGGCACCAAGCAGGTCTCGCATTTTAGAGAAAAGGAATTTGTTAAATTGCTAGGTGGCTGTCATCAAATACCATCAACGGAGTAGCTTCAATAATAGAAATGTATTGTCTCACAGATCTGGAGGTGAGAAGTCTCCAGACTGAAGCGCCAGCAGGGCTGAATCCTCCGGAAGAGCCAGGCCTCTCCCTCAGTCTCCAGATGCTCGCTGGAGTGCTTGGCATTCCTTTGCATTGAAGCATCATCCTAGTCTCTCACTTCATCTTTATATCATATTCTCCATGTGTCTCAGTGCTCACACTTCCCTGTTACAGATACCAGTCATACAGGGCCTCACCTTAAGGGCATCATCTTTACTAATTATAACTGTAATAATCGGGCTGGGGATATGGCCTAGTGGCAAGAGTGCCTGCCTCGTATACATGAGGCCCTGGGTTCGATTCCCCAGCACCACATATACAGAAAACGGCCAGAAGTGGCGCTGTGGCTCAAGTGGCAGAGTGCTAGCCTTGAGCAAAAAGAAGCCAGGGACAGTGCTCAGGCCCTGAGTCCAAGGCCCAGGACTGGCCAAAAAAAAAAAAAAAAGTAACTGTAATAATCCTAGTCAGGACACATTCTGGGATACTTAAGTTTAACACACACACACACACACACACACACACACACACACACACACACACTCAACCCATAACCTGGGAGAAAAGAGAGGAAGGAAGAAGAAGAAAGAAGAAGCTGCCTTTGATGTTGAACCTTTTGCCTATCTAGTCTTATCCAGGTAGACCTGTTCTACTTTGGCAAGTTCCACCTCTAGGCCCCCCAAACCCCTAAACTCCTGATGCATTGCTTTTCTGCCTTTTTTGAATCCTTTGTCAGCCCGAATAGACTTCCTCCAAGTTCAACTTGTTTTTCTTAGTACCAGCTTGACCTTGAAGAGTGCAGCTAGTCAAGCCCTTGTTTGTTTTTCTATGCCCCAAACCCTGCAGGTAGCAGGGCCAAACCCAGCTGCAGGGTCAAGGAAGTTAGCCATGATTGAAATCCATGGAAATGGGAGCAAGAAGAGGGCATTTCCACCTAGGCAGGAAAACACTGCGAAGACACAGGTAAGCGGGGTTACAGTGCAACCTGGTGGAGGTCAGAGTATTTACTCTTGGCTTTTCCCAGCATGGATGGCCCAGGCCCACAAGGCCAGATGTGGCCACAGAAAGGTCTAAGATGAGTGCTATCCTACAGGAAAGCAGTGACAGACTTTGAAGTCAGGTCCCACTTTACCATGTGAACCCCACTTTACCACGTGAACCTGAGATAAGCAGGCCCTGTGAGCAGACCCAGGACAAGCCCATTAGGGCCCAGTCGGTCTAGAACTCTAACCGCTGGGAGTGCTTAACTCTGACCACCCCTAGAATGAATGCCTCGAACCCTGAGCCAATCAGATTTGTACCTGTGTCCTAATCTTGCTTGCTTGAACACCTGATTGTTGTAACTTTGTTTTTTTTGCCTTTATAAGCCCTGTGGAATCGTAGCTCGGGGCTTCCTCCTAACCTCTGCTGTGTCGGTGGGTAGGACGAGGCCGGAGTTGCAGCTCGCTTGAATAAAGCCTTGCCTTGCTTTTGCATTTCGGAACGTCTGAGTCTCGGTGGCCTTCTTGGTGGTCGTCTCGCGACTTGGCATAACAGCAGGAACAGTTAGGGTGGTTGGGAGCACATGCTTTGCTCACTTACCCTCAAGTTCTGTGCCCATAAAATAAGACGTGTAGCAAAACTTATTGTGTGGGACTTTTGTGGGGATTAAATGAGTAAGAATAAATAGCTTTAACCTAGTGCCTGGTACAAAACAAGCATTCCACATATTAACTCTGTGCCGGGATGACCACTAGAAGTATATACACTATTTTTTTCTTTCCACAAAATTTCATGTTAGCCGCCATTGATGGTCCTTTTTTCTCATATTAATGCACTTATACAAATTAGACTCTTGGGAAAACAATGGCTTTTCTTTGGGATATTTCTACACAATTCTATGCCTGTGTTTTGATCATTCACCCAAGACAAGAGCTATTGATTTGCCATCTATACATATACATGTGCTTTTTTAGGGGGTGCTGGGGCTGGAGCTTGAACTCAGGGACTGAGCACTGTCCATTAGCTCTTTTTGTTCAAAGCAGGCTGACACTTTACCACTTCCACTACAGCTACGCTTCTGGCTTTTTGGTGATCAGTTGGAGACAAGATTCTCATAGGCTTTCCTGCCTGGGCTGGCTTCAAACCATGATTTTCAGATCTCATCATTGAGTAACTATGATTACCGGCATAAGCCATTGGTACCTAGCCACCTTAATATTTTCACCAGCTTTTCTAACATGAGCAACTATCTTCTTTCCTCCCCAGGAAGAGAAGAAGGAATCTGTGAGCTCCCGCAATTTTTAACACTGGGCTAGAAGTAGGGCCTCTAAGTGCTAACAATTATCCTACACAACTTCCTAAGTTAGCTCGCGAAGAACAGGGTCAGGAGCACCTGATCGTTTTGAAGAGATAATTTCCTCTGATGAGACAGAACCACATGAGTAGTCATTATGTGTGTTCTCTCCTGCCCCTTACAAGCCAGTGTGTGATTTAATGTATTTTAGGAACTAGAGTTCAAAATGTGAATTTTCTGTGTAGAGAAAAATCATCTCTCAGAAGGCACATAGGAAAAGGCAGAGCAGACAGCTTAAACATATTCAAAGCATTTAATCAGTTCTTGGTGCTCTTTTCTGTTTTCCTCAACAATGTCACTCAAGCTCCAGCTTTTGAAGGAGGGTCACCCTGCCTGGGGTCGTGGCCTTGTCTGCCCTCTGGACAAAGAGGGTTTCTAAATCTCTACTGCACAGGAGAGCCACCTGCAATTGGAAAGTCAAAATATCTCAAAGGGAAGCGATGATGAGGTACTCTTCCAGGCAACCTTACCTCCTTCTGTCTCACTCTGGCCTTCTTTTTTCTTTTTCATTAAAGATACTACCATCTTGTTAGTCATCTAGGACTGAAACAGGTGAGTCAGTGGTTCTTAGCCTTTTCTGAAGTTTCAGACACTTTGGAGGTTAAATGGAGGTATGGATTCACCCACTAGAAAAAGAAGTATCTGGCTATTCACACCAATTTTTTCACTCCAAATGTCAAGGGTATTCAGGAGGTTCTGTCCCACTCCCACCCCATTCCTGCCTGCAAAGCCATCTCAGTTCTTCTTTCGTATTTCTTAATACCAACTGGTCCAAAAGCTTTAATGCCTACAAACTGTCAAGATTAATTAAATACGTCTATGTTCCTTCACTTGTTGCTTAGACCAAACCATGGTCATTTTGTAGCCTATCATTCTACAATAATCAAGTTAATATGGGCTGGGATGTAGCTCAGTGGCAAAGCACTTGTCTAGCAAGCACAATGTCCTGGGTTCTATCCCCAGGACCAAAAAAGAAAAAAAATCAAGTTAATATATGAGCAAATTCCTACCCGGCATAACTTTTGATGTTATGGGGATCCTATGAATGGATATTGCTGTCCTTTGTTTCAGCCCTCTATTACCTCATTTGTTCCCTTATTCTTCCCCTCTTCTATATTTCAGTATAATTGCTTTAAAATTATGGGGTTGTGGCTGGGAATGTGGCTTAGCCATAGAGTGCTTGCCTAGCATGCATGAAGCCCTGGGTTTGATTCCTTAGTACTATATATACACAGAAAAAGCCAGAAATGGTGCTGTGGCTCAAGTGGTAGAGTGCTAGCCTTGAGCAAAAGGAAGCCAAGGACAGTGCTCAGGCACTGAGTTCAAGACCCACAACTGGCAAAAAAAAAGTGTTGGGGTTTTTGTTCTTCAGTTTTTGTAAAGACATGGTTTCCCTATGTAGCCCAAGGTTGGCCTCAAGCTCTCAAACCTTCTGCCTCAGCCTCAGTGCTAGGATTACAGGCATGTACAACCATTCCTAACTTTCTAAGCAATTTTTTTTGCCAGTCCTGGGGCTTGAACCCAGGGCCTGAGCACTGTCCCTGGCTTCTTTTTGCTCAAGGCTAGCACTCTTCCACTGGAGCCACAACGTCACTTACAGCTTTTTCTGTTTATGTGGCACTGAGGAATTGAACCTAGGGCTTCAAGCATGCTAGGCAAGCACTCTATGGCTAAGCCACATTCCCAGCCCCCATTCTTAACTTTCTAAATTGGTGGGTTAAAAAAAAATAACTTAGGAGACTTCCTTTCAGCTTCATAACTCATTTTATGCAGCGTTGTACAACTGTTGTCAAAGTTGGGTAACCTCTATCAAATTTGTAGTGGAGAGGAGCTATAATCTTTCAGAGCATTTTGTGTTTTCTTGGGGAAATTATCTTAAGTATTCCTTGATTTGACAATAACGATTGACTGGTTTGTTGTTGAAATCCTTTATTTATTTTAGTAGCAAATTCTCAGTGCTATGTTACTTTCATTGATGTCAGTATTTCATATCAAATCAGCCAGAACTCAACATCTGTTTCTGAGGGTTTCCTGTTCTTCCATTTTCATTGACTAGATTATCAAACAAACTAGAAATTTATTTATTACTTCTTTTCATATTTTGTCACTTCTTCTTAACACATTAGTGCAGTAAGAACCGAAATTTTGTTATCATATAAATCACATCTCAATGGCAGAGTGTTTACTGTTGATGTTACCACTCAGGCTTATCATTCTGTTACATATTCTATCAATTATTAAAAATATTTATTAATAATAGTACAAGGGGATTTAATTATGATAGCTACAATATTTTTCTTTGTTTCTGTTTTTTTTTTCTTTTCTTTTGGTCATTCATGGGGCTTGAACTCTGGGCCTGGGTGCTGTCCTAGTGTTCTACCACTTTGAGCCAAAGCACCACTTCCAGTTTTCTGGTGATTAATTGGCGGTTAAAGTCTCATGGACTTTCCGGCTCAGGCTGGCTTTGAACCTCAATCCTCAGATCTCAGCTTCCTGAGTACCTAGGATTACAAGGGTGAGGCACTGGCACCTGGCCATCTTTTTTTTCTTTTTGTATCAGCACTGGGGCTTGAATTCAGGAACTCCCACATTGGCTTAGCTTTTTTGCTCAAGGCTGGTGCCATGGGCACCCAGCAATAACTACTGATTTATTTATTTATTTGTTTATTTATTTATTTATTTATTTATTTGCCAGTCCTGGGGCTTGGACTCAGGGCCTGAGCATTGTCCCTTCTTTTTGTTTAAAGCTGGCACTGTACCATGTGAGCCACAGCGCCACTTCCAGCCTTTTCTGTTTATGTGGTGCTGAGGAATTGAACCCAGGGCTTCATGCATGCTAGGTAAGCACTCTACTGCTAAGCCATATTCCCAGCCCCATAACTACCGATTTTTTTTCTATTTATTGTCAAAGTGATGTACAGAGAGGTTACAGTTTCATGTGTTAGGCCTTGGGTACATTTCTTGTACTGTTTGTTGCCTCCTCCCTCATTCCCCCAACTACCGATTTTTAATCTGAATTTTTTATAAGTTCCTTCAGTAATTATAAAGATTTGGGGGAGGGCAATTGTAAGGCTTGAACCAAGGGCTTCACACATGCTAGTCAAATGCTCTACTACTGAGCTGCACTGCCAGCCCCCACTTTTTCTTTTGTGGTCCTGGGTTTAAATTTAGGTTCCAGTACTGAGCCATACCCCAGCACAAACAAATGTCCTTCATATCCAACTCTGGAATTGGTAACCACTTGCTTTAAAAAAAAATCCCAAAATGTCAAGCTAGGTACTGGTGGTTCATGGATATAATCCCAGCTACTCAGAAGCTTGATCTGATCCTTATAGTTTGAAGCCAGCAAGGGAAGGAAAGCCTGTGACTCTTGCCTTAATTAACCACCAAAACACTGGAAGTGGAGCTGTGGCTCAGGTGGTAGAGCATCAACTTTGAGCACATAAGCTAAGGGATAGCACCAGGCCCTGAATTCAAGCTACCGTACCAGCACCAAAAACAAAAACAAAATGCAAAACATACCAAAAAATGGAAGGTTAGAAACTAAAGAACTGTCTCCAGTACTCAAACTTGGCCTATCACAAAGTTATATATCTACCGTGTGATCCAACTTGATAAGATTGAGCACAACTCTTCCTATCAGCAGTGTCTAACATAGTCCATAGAAACTGAGATGGAGGTGGGGGTGGGTTGGGTGAGTGGGGAAAAAAAATGAGGGCCAGGGCAACACTATTAAAAAAAAATGTACCTTACTTGTGGACATGTAACCCCTCTGTACCTCACCTTCACAAAAAAGAAAAGAAAAGATAGAGTTGAATTGAAAGATCTCTGCTAGATCTCATTAAATGTAGAAGCAAGTGTAATTGTTCACAAATCTAGCAGAAAAGAGAGAAAGTAGATTTTATTCACATGGTGATTAAGAACTAGGTCTCATCCTAATTCATCAGGGCCTTCTACTTTCTGTAAAAATAATAATAATAATAATAAAATAAATAAATTTAAAAAGCAGGACACAAGATGAGAGACCCAAGGTGAGGTGTTTTTCTTTGACTCCAAGTACAAATGAGTCAGCTGCTGTCGGTGTGTTGGAGACAAGCAGGTAGGCACATTTCTGTCTTCCTCAACAGCTTCCATGGGAACCCTTCCCTGTCGTGACTGGGGAAAGTGAAGCTGTCTGCGTTGGCTGCCTACTGTATCCGCAGCTGCTGACACAGGAAATGGCTCATAAAGAGCCAGCCATATTGAAGATCAATGTACTATTCTCCAAATAGTGGATCTGGGAAAGGAAATTAATATTTGTGGAGCACCCATGGGCATCAGTACTGGACTAAGAACTGGGCATATCGTGGTAGCTTCAGAACAGTTACATAAGACAAAATGATAATGGAGAGGCCCTGGTACTTGTTCTAACACTGTTAAGAATTTCAAGATGGCCTAGTGGCAAGAGTACTTGCCTCATATACATGAAGCCCTGGGTTCAATTCCCCAGCACCACATATACAGAAAAACGGTCAGAAGTGGCGCTGTGACTCAAGTGGCACAGTGCTAGCCTTGAGCAAAAAGAAGCCAGGGACAGTGCTCAGGCCCTGAGCCAGTCCCCAGGACTGGCAAAAAAAAAATTCAAGATGAGGGCTGGGAATGTGGCTTAGTGGTAGAGTGCTTGCCTTGTATGCATGAAGCCCTGGGTTCCATTCCTCAGCACTATATACACAGAAAAAGGCAGAAGCGGTGCTGTGGCTCAAGTGGTAAAGTATTAGCCTGGACCAAAAAGAAGCTCAGGGACAGTATGCAAGCCCCAGGACTGGCAAAAAGAAAAAAAAAAAGGGAATTTCAAGAGAAGCCAGGTGCTGATGGCTCACACCTGTAATACTACCTACTCAGGAGGCTGAGGTATGAGGATGGTGGTTTGAAGCCAGCCTGGGCACAGGAAAGTCTGTGAGACTCTAATCTCTAATGGTAGAGCACCATCCATGAGTGAAAAAGTCAAGAATGAGGGCTGGGAATGGGGCTTAGTGGTAGAGTGCTTGCCTAGCATGCATGAGCCCTGGGCTCAATGTCTCAGTACCACATAAACAGAAAAAGCCAGAAGTAGTGCTGTGGCTCACATGGTAAAGTGCTAGCCTTGAGCAAAAAGAAGATCTGAGTCAGCACCATTTCTTATTTTCTGGTGATTAATTGGAGATAAGTGTCTCACGGGCTTTCCTGCCTGCACTGGCTTGGAACTGTGATCCTCAGATCTCAGCCTCCTGAGTAGCTAGGATTACAGGCATGAGCTATCAGCAACTGGCTTTTGTGTATTTTTTTCTTCTTCTTCTTGGTTCTCTGGTGCTAGAGATGAAACCCAAGGACTTGTGCATGCCAGGCAAGCACTCTATCTGTGAATAACCAGTCACTTACAGAACTTTTTTTTTTTTTTTTGGCCAGTCCTGGGGCTTGGATTCAGGGCCTGAGCACTGTCCCTGGCTTCTTTTTGCTCAAGGCTAGCACTCTGCCACTTGAGCCACAGCGCCACTTCTGGCCATTTTCTATATATGTGGTGGTGGGGAATTGAACCCAGGGCTTCATGTATACGAGGCAAGCGTTCTTGCCACTAAGGCCATATCCCCAGCCCCTCACTTACAGAACTTTTACCTTTTATGTAATGTGTTGAAATCCATTACTATCACATTGTTTTATGTTAAACTTAGTCTATATTTGGCAAGTGAGAGCTCTACAATGAAAAGATCTTTATAATAATCTAATGCATATGTCACAAAATATGAAATGCTGTCTAAAACACTGAATGTATTCATATATTTTTAAACTACAACCTGGGTAACTTGTTGGCATGACATGTTTACTACCTAAAACAAGTCCAGAAGCAATCTGCCGACAAGCCCTTTAATTTCCTTAGAAGCTATATGGCAGAACATTTGCTTTGAACTTGATGCTGGTGTATTGTAATAGCACTCTTCCTAAGAGAGTCAGTCAGTTTTGATCTTTATATGTTATTTAAGTTTGTAACAAGATTTTAAAGTACTTTAACCTTTTAAAGTAGCATGGGAAGAATATAGGAAGTAATACAACTGCACTGGATGTCAGGTTTCTGGTCCATTTTCATACCCTGATCAATGGTGATGAAATGGAAGAATAGTGCTTGTCCAACATGCATGAAGCCCTGGGTTTGATTCCTCAGCATCACAAACAGAAAAAGCTGGAAGTAGCACTGTGGCTCAAGTGGTAGAGTGCCAGCCTTGAGCAAAAAGAAGCCAGGGTCAGTGCTCAGGCCCTGAATTCAAGCCCCAGGACTGGCAAAGAAAGAAAGAAAGAAAGAAAGAAAGAAAGAAAGAAAGAAAGAAAGAAAGAAAGAAAGAAAGAAAGAAAGAAAGAAAGAAAGAAAGAAAGAAAGAAAGAAAGAAAGAAGAAGGAAGGAAGGAAGGAAGGAAGGAAGGAAGGAAAGGAAGGAAGGAAGGAAGGAAGGAAGGAAGGAAGGAAGGAAGGAAGAAAGGAAGAAAGTTGCCATTATCTCTACCTACTACATATTAGGTTCTCAATAAATGCTTTCTGAGTTATTGGGTGACTACAAGGCTTTCCAGTTGCATATAAAACCAATAAACTAGCTCTTTCTGTAGGACGTTTAGGTATGATATTCAGTTGTAACAAACCTAAACCCAAAGCATTTCCCACTTCCCCCATTTATCTGGTACTCGCTTGTCAGCTTTATAGTTTGTTGTTGTTGACAGAGACCACATGCCTTGACAGGACCATGTTAGTGCCTCAGGATTCCAGAACGCAAATTGCTCTAGATCCAAGTTTTCAGAGTTTAGCTTTTGGACTAAATATGTCTCACTGACATATTTTATTTGGCCCATACAGTGCTGTTGTTTGTTTTTAAGCAATATTAGCTGCCAACATTTGAAACCAAAGAGATTTCACTTAATAATCCAGATTTCCTGGTAATTCAGGCATACCGTTTTGTAAAGCCAGGGGATGAGTGGCTGTTGTTTCTGTAGCTGAGGTGAGTCTTCTCCAGTTTACCACAGTCTCCATACCTCCTATAGTCTCACTCCTGACTGCCCCCATCCCGGTACCTGATCTATCAGGTCCTTCTACAGAGATCTTTGGGATCCTTTAAAGGGGCTTCATTTACTTTGAAGGCTCTGGCTTATGACTACGTATTTGTTCTAGTTTTTGGTTTGAAAACTGACTTGTAAGCCAGGCACTGGTAGCTTATACCTGTAATCCTAGCTACGCAGGAGACAGATCTTAGATCACTGTTCAAAACTAGGCCAGGCAGGAAAGTCTGTGAGACTCTTGTCTCCAATTTACCACCAAAAAGCTGGAAGTGGAGCTGTGGCTCAAGTGGCAGAGCACTATCTTGAGAGAAAAAGGTAAGCTAAAGAACAAAATCCAGGCCCTGAATTCAAGCCCCAGTACCAGTACACACACACACACACACACACACACACACACACACACACACACACACCATTGTGCCTCTAAAGACATAACAGGAAAGAATGACAATGCTATTAAGACAATTACCTTCATTCCAGTTAACTTCATTCCCCCACCCCGTCTTTGCTTTGTCAAACCAGCAGGAGGAATATTCAGCCTTCTTTCCTGTCAGCTACTCAGCTCCTTACACCCACTTCATCTCCAGGAGTTGTTTTCCTTAAACCCAAGGGTCCTGTCTCTCCACTTCCCTCCTTCCTGGCTGTCTTTGCAAACGAACATCTTGGTCCTTTCTGTCTTGGGGATTTTTTTTTTTTTTTTTTTACCATTAATCACTACAGAGAAACAGGAAATAACAGTAAGGAGGAAATCACAAAGTTTAGAAAAGACATTAATGTTCTTCTTAGTCATAGCCCCTGGTTCCATTAATGAGGAGGCACCTGGAAGTACATTATTTTTTATTCTGTTTTTCTCTCATAGCTGGTGGATTGGGTAGAGAAGGGCTTGAAGATGCGGCAGCTCATAAGCAATGCAGAACAACATCGAGAGTATAATAACCAGTAGGTGGCAGCACAGGGCATGTCTTTTTAGATCTTACTACAACAGGTAGGCCCAGGTGGCCCACGAATTTTCTAGAAAGAGATATAACCTAGTGCCCTATCAAGGTAAGCCTTCTGACTGAGACTAATAAAAGGCTCAATAGAGCTGAACAAGAAATTCCTGGTCCAAACACATTAGGCAGTGGTGGAGCTGTTGTCTCTTCCTTTCCCCTGGTAGACAATTAGTACTACAGACTTCTATGCTGATAAAAAAATAAAATAAAATAAAGGCCTTTCAGCCCAACACACTCAGAATATAGTCTCAAGTCTGTGGTTTCACTCAGCAGCGAATTGTGCTTTGCCCTCCAGTTTGAAAACATTTATCAAAATCTGTTTAGTATAGCTAAAGACTAAAATGTCCCCCTACATTCAAAGGTGAATGTAGAGTTCTTTGCCACTCATGGAGCAGAACTCTGAGAAAGAATTCTTTCTTCCCTCAGTGTGGCCTACCCCACCTGGGAGAAAAGGACAGATGTATCCCAGTCCACAAGTCCTCTGCAGGGCAGCTGGGTGTGCCTCTTCAAGGGACTAGTTGCTATAATTATGGCTTTTATCAAGAGTGGCCTAGCATTACAGGGCTGGGCCATGTACTCCTCAAAATAACTCACCAATCCTCTCAAATGACATTAGAAAACCAAATGTATTTCTAGAACTTAAGCACAGAATCAAACAACTACACTATGACAAAGTCACTTGCCCAGATTTCAGTTAACTTAGGGGACAGTCTAGTGATCTAACAAATCACTATGAGGTTCCTATGAGGTAGCACTGGCTAAAAGGGCTTCAATCTCATGGGGGAAATGTTCCTAGGAACTTTTACCAAACTAAAGCTTTACTGGTTTATGTTGATGTATTATAGTAGGTCTTGCTATTCGATTTATTATTATTATTACTATTATTATTATCTTGTTTATGTAGTACCAAGGAATCGAACCCAGGGCCTCACACATGCTGGACAAGTAGTCTACCATTAAGCTACATTCCCAGCCCCTGGGCCTTACTGTTCAAAGTATAGTTTCCTAGCCAGCGGCAACACCTTGGAGCTAGTTGGAAATGTGGACTCCAGGCCCAACTTGTCTTACTAAAGCAGTGTCTGCATTTTAGCAAGATCCCCACATACAGGGTAAAGTTCAAGAAAACACTTTTAGGATACCCAAGAGAAAATGCCACCACCAACAAACACCAAATAGTCTTGCCTCAAGACTGGTCTTAGACTAGTCTTGCCTTAGACTGGTATAGGAAGACAAACCAAATGTGATATATGGTCTAAAAATGATCAGTAAAACAATATAGCATTGGGCTGAGTGGTGAGCAACTAGGAGATAGAAAAAAGAGGATTAAGGTTTGACACAGCCCCAGGCAAAAATATGAGACCATAATGAAAAACAAAATAAAAAGCAAAAAAGACTGAGGTATATGGCTTAAGTGGTAGAGCACTTGCTTATCCAGCATAAAGTCCTGAATTCAATCTCTAGTTCACAAAAAAAGAAATTTGTCATATGCTCCTCTCCCAGGGCTGGGTGTGTAGGTCAGCGGTAGAACACCCTGGAGGAGGGAGAGAGGATGGGACATATTGACAAACACTTTTGGAAGGTATACAAAGGCAAAATTACAGTTCAAAGGAGTCTAGTCCTGAAGGTGATGAGGTATTACTTGGTCCTAAAATAAGGTGGTAAGTAAATATGACGAAAATGGAAAGTACAGATGTAAGGTCCACCCCCAGGAGGGCTCCATGCAGATGCCCCCCACCTGTTTAGGTCTGTGCCCAGTACCTGTGTTACCTCGGTAACTGGCACACCTGGAAGCAGTTACCTCCTTCATCCAATCCACCTAGCCATACCTCCCGCCTTTTCCTATATAATCTGGCTTAACACAAGTCCCTGCTCTCTTTCTCTTTCTCTCTTCCCTTTTCTCTCTTTCTCTCTTCTTTCTTCCCCTCTGTCTCCCTGCCCCTCCATCTTGCAATGGGCTGGCAGTTTGCTGTCCCCTGCAATAAACTCCTCTTTGCCTGAATCATGTGGCAGGTTTCCTTTCCAGTAAACCTTACAGCAGGATGGGCATTTCAAGTGGACAGAGCAGGATAAATCTGGGAGGAGGAGGCAAAATAAACCTGGAAAAAGGCATACTAGAAATTCTAGGCAACAGCCTACACATATATCATTTTATGAATGTTTCCAGACTTTTATTGGATCCTTCCAGCTATCCATGATGCTGGAGCCCCACACCCAAATAACTCTTATAAGTGGTGTCTTTTCCTTAGGCAGTGGTTCTCCTGGGAATTCTTCAAAAACTCAGGAATTCTTTAAAAATGTAATCCCCAGTATGGGTGTATGCACCTTCCCCCCCCCCCTCCCCACACACAAACTTTGGGTTGTCAAGTTCTCTTTCTTATGCTTTAGGCTGAGGGTTGTTTTTTTTTTTGTTGTTGTTGTTATTTTTGTTGTTTGTCTGTCTTAGGGCTTGCACTCAGGGCCTGGGCCACTGTTCCTGAGCTCTTTCTGCAGGCTGAGTTTGCTAGCTCTTCTTTTATCACTTATTTCATAGTAGGGTAAAAGGAAATTTTTTCCATGCATATCCTTCTCAGTTGCTAGAGCCTTTCCTAACCATGGTGCAAATATTCTATGTAAAGCTCTTAATCAGATCTCATAAAAGATTAGCCCAAATGTCTTTTCAGTTTCTAAAGTTAATCATCCTTGAAGGCTGGGAGCTAGCCTAAGAATGGAGAACTTGCCCTTCTGTCTCATCTGGAGGTCTAGATTTACTTTGCAAAGTCAGAGTGATTTCCACAGAAGGTGAAATGCAGAGTTCTAGTGTTTGTCTTCCAAATGAGCTGCCATGGCTGTAACCTCATCTTTAACACACACCCTGAGTTGTCCCAAAGGTGAACCAGTGAGGATGAAATGGAGTGTTGCAGCGCCCCCACTGGCTGCCTAAGGGAAAGCATACAAGAGGCTGCTTCAGAGAACTGCCATCATTTGAGAGAGATATATGATTCTTTGTGGAATCTTCTGTTCAGGTACTCTTCCCTTTGAGCTCCGATATGAGCAGGGTGGAACCCCTAAGTCTGATCCCTGCCCCCATCAGTTTCTTGGCTTTCAGAGCTGTTGATGCATCTGTGTAGCAGCACTCTGACAAGGAAGCCAGGCCTCTCTTGCCCAACACCAGTAGACCATTCATCTCTGTCATAGCCTATCAGCAAGCAGCTAGCTACCAGCTGCCCACTACCCTGGAAAAAATGGTTCCCGTATTCACACAGATAATTTGGGTTGATAGGAATAGCATCGGGAAAGAGAACGGTGTCACCAAATCGATACTTGAACTTCAAAAATTAATGTCTTGGCTCTAGCTCTGAGTTTATATTCAGGAGGCTACTGCTCCCAGACAGAGACACTAAATGAAACAGACATTTTGCTCCCAACAACAGTGAATTCCCTTTTCTTAATAAGCAGTCAACTAGAGGCTTGATGTATTAAAGAAAATCCATGGTGAATTTCTATTAACTGTGAATTTTATGTTTATTTGGCAAGCCTTTAGGAAATCATAGTAAACTGGGAAAGGGACCTGGATGCCTGAAACAAATGCTGGTTATAAGAATGACTCTTGAAGCCAGGTACCAGTGGCTCATACTTGTAATCCTAGCTACTTAAGAGGCTAAGCTCTGAGGACTGTGGTTCCAAGCCAGCCTAAGCGGGAAAGTCAGTGAGAATCTCAGCTCCCATTAACTACCAAAAAGCCAGAAGTGAAACTACGGTTCAAGTGGTAAAGAGCAAAAAAAGCTCAGGGACAGGGCTCAGGCCTTGAATTCAAGCCCCTGGATCTGTACAAAAAGTAATGAATCTTGAGCCAAGTATGGTGTCACATGCCTGTCATTCCAGCTATTTACTCAGAAGGATGAGATGAGGAGGATCAAGATTCAAGGCTAGCCCAGGAAGAAAAGTTTGTGAGACCCTCATCTCAACCATAGAAAGCTGGGCATGGTGACACATGCCTGACAGCCCAGCTATAAAGAAAGTATACATAAAAGAATCATGGTCTAGGCCAGCCTGAAGAAAAAACAAGACCCTGCCTAGCTCCTCGGGAGACTGAGATCTGAGGATCTCAGTTCAAAGCCAGCCCCATCGGAAAAGTCCATGAGACCCTCGTCTCTCCAATTAACCACCAGAAAACCAGAAGCGGCGCTGTGGCTCAAAGTGGTACAGCACTAGCTTTGAGCAACAGAATCTCAGGGATAGGGCCCAGGCCCAGAGTTCAAGTCCCACGACCGATCAAAAAATAAAATAACCAGAGCAAAAAGGGCTGGAGGTGTGGATCAAATGGTAGAGTGCCTCCTTAGCAAGCATGAGTCCCTGAGTTCAATTTTTAATATAATTCCCCCACGCCCACCCCCCAAAAAAGAAAAATGAATGAATCTTAAGCTGGGTATGGGGGTATAGGGAATTCTGCTATAACATGAATGAAATGAAAGAAAGAAAAATGCTCTAACAGTGGTAAGCCTTCATAAGTTATAAGAGAGATAAGCCAACCACAAAAAGACAACAGTTGTATTATCCTACATATATGAAGTGTATAGAGTAATCCAAGTCAGAGACAGAGGTACAACAGTGGCTGTAAGTGACTAGCAGAGGAATTGGTGATAGGGAGTTATTTAATGCATTTTGGAAAGATGCAAATACTCTGGAGCTGGATGGTGATGATACTGTACAACAATGTCAATATACTTAGTGCTATATACTTGAAGCTGCTTAAGATGGTAAATTTATATTATGTTTTTTTTCATAATATGACAAAAAAAAGAAGCTTTCACTTATCAGCCAGAGAGAAGGCCATTAATTTAATTGGATTATAACATCTGGGCTCTGAAGCTATTTCTTTTTCTTTTGCCAGTGTTGGGGCTTGAACTCAGGGCCTGGGCCCTGTCCCTGAGATTCTGTTGCTCAAGGCTAGTGTTCTACCACTGGAGCCACAGCTCCACTTCTGACTTTTTCTGTTTATGTGGTACTAAGGAATCGAACCCAGGGCTTCATGCATGTTAGGCAAGCACTCTACCACTAAGCCACATTCCCAGCCAATCTGAAGATAGTTCTTAGAAATGTTTAGAAGAGTAGAAATGGTTTCACTCTTGATCAAGTTTACTTTTGGGCAAAAATTTGTAATCCTACAGGTTGACAAGTGATTGTGGATCAAACAGTCATGCACAACACATCACAGATTGCAACAGTGACATAAGATTTACTAACCAGGCAGTTTTCCTATCTTGTAGATCAGAGCTTTTCAAACTTGAATGCTCATGAGAATCAATCAGGCATCATTAAAAATGCACATTCTGATTCAGTAGGTTTAGGGTGGGGCTCAAGATTTCTGTTTGTCTAACCAGTTCCTAGGTGATGCTGATTCTTCTGATCCAGGGAACCCCATTTTCAGTTCATGCTTTGGAGATAATAAACCCTGCTTAAAAGCAGACCATAGTGGGCTGGGAATGTGGCTTCGCAGTAGAGTGCTTGCTAGCATGCATGAAGCCCTGGGTTCGAGTCCTCAGCACCACACAAATAGAAAAAGCCAAAAGTAGTGCTGTGTCTCAAAAGGTAGAGTGCTAGCTTTAAGCAAAAAGAAGCCAAGGACAGTGCTCAAGTCCCCAGTCCCAAATTCCAGGACTGGCAAAAAACAAAAACAAAACAGAACACAGAGCCAGGCACTAAAGGCTTATGCCTGTAATCCAGCTACTCAGGAGACTGAGATCTGTGGATTGAGGTTCAAAGGCAGCCCAAACAGAAAATTCCTTGAGACTCTTATCCCTAATTAATGAACAAAAATACCAGAAGTGGGTGTGTGGCTAGAGTGGTAGAGTGCCAGCCTTGAGTGACAAAGCTAAGGAAAAGTACAAGGTCCTGAATTCAAGCCCCTACACTGGCCCCCAAATAACCAGAACACATACATCTCCCAATGTTGATGGAAAGAGAGGCTCCAGGGAATACAAATGATTTCTAGGATCTCTCTTCCTGCTTCTTATTGCCATTAAAAGCCAGCTTTCAGGGATTTACAGCTATAATCTTTATCCTCACCCCAAAGCATGGACAGACATAAGTAAATCCTTTGCCCTTCTCGTCAGGTATAGGCCAGCTCAGCTACAATTTCCAAAAGCAAGCAGAAAAAAGAGGACAGGAGGGAAAGAGGAAAGGAAGAAAGGAGGAAGGAACAAAAGAAGGAAAGAAGGAAGGGAAAGAGTAGGTGGAAAGGAGAAAGAGAGAAGAGAGAGAGGGAGGGAAGTTTGGGAGACATATTTAATACATCAGAAGCAAAGGACTTCCTTTGAAATCCTCTTCAGCCACGTGCTGCTGGCTCACACCTATAACCTCAGCTACTCAGGAAGCTAAGATCTAAGGAATGAAGTTCAAAGCCAGTCTGGGCAGACACATCTGTGCGACTCTTATCTCTAATTAACAGCAAAACGTCGGAAGTGGAAGTGTGGCTCAAAGGGTAGGTTGCCAGCCATGATTGGAAAAGCCCTGGGTTTAAGAAAGAAATCAAGGAAGGCAGAGTGATAAGGAGGGACTGAAGTTCAGATCTTTTAGGAGGCACCATGGTTCCTGATGTGGGGCCCCAGGGCCCAACATGTGAACTTCAAACCCTCTTGCATCACCTGTGGGCATTGCCTGTTCCTGATAGGCTTCTGTGATCAAACTATTGGCCTGCTTTCTACCTGTCTTCAGGTGCCCAGGCTGACCTCAGTAACAGCATCTTTCCAGTGGATTCCCTCATTTGCATCTCCCCATGAACTGGGAGCTCTTTGAGAATGGCTTTGTCCCTAGCACAATCTCGATGATTTGAGATATTTAAGCAATGGTGAAAGAATGAGAAATGCAAAAGAAGTGTTATATTGTGTGACATTTGAAGACACTGTTTAGTTCCTAAAATGTCATGGAACTGCCCTCAGAATGACTTTTCTAAATGGCAAACACACTGATGCCAATTTAACTGCTCTGTTCAGATAAACTATATTCCTACAGTTTCCTCATGTTACAGCATTAACTATGTGTCAGTTCCTGAAGACTAAATGCAAAGAAATACACAAGGTGGCAAAAGCTGTGTTTTATGGACAAAGAAGGTTAGAATCTTTTTGTTGTATTCTTCTTGTTACTAAAAAAGTGTTGGGGGAGGTATAGAATTGATCAAAGAACATTATAAGTATATATGGAAAATCACAATGAAACCCTTCTGCACAATTAATATAAAAAAGAAAATGTATATTAACAGACATACAGTATTAATAATATATAATGTTCCCTAATAGTTCTTTGTAAATTAAATATGTCCAATAAAATATACATGGGAAACAAGAGAAATCATTAAACATGTTTATATTTCTAGAACCAGGGAAGAAAAGAACAAAATAAAGAGGGAAATAAGTAAAGGGCTGGGAATGTGGCTTAGTGGTAGAGTGCTTGCCTAGCATCCATAAAGCCCTGGGTTTGGTTCCTCAGTAGCACATAAGCAGAAAAGGCTGGAAGTGGTGCTGTGACTCAAGTGGTAGAGTGTTATTGAGCAAAAGAAGTTTAGGGACAGTGACTAGGTCCTGACTTCAAGCCCCAAGACTGACAAATAATAATAAATAAGTAAAGAAATAAAGAAACTTGCACTGTATCCAAATTTAGGGTGTGTGGGCAATTACCAGTTACTCCAAATTGCTACTGTGTGTTTGTATGTATTGTCACTAGACTGTTGGGTAGACATGCTTGCCTTACACCAAGTACTATGCCAAGGACTCCTCCTATCAGAGGCTTTCCTCTTTCATAGGGAAATGTCACAAATGCTAAACTTGAGTTCTCAGCCACTCTGACCTACATACAATACTACCAGCTCTTAACTGCCATAAGCCCCCTTCTCCCCTGGTTCTTCTGGCTCTTCTCTGGAAGAGCTTTGCTAACTTCTTTGCCTTGGCCAGTCTAGATTATATTAAAGTTCTCTAAGATTTGTCCGAGTGCCTCCTCTTCCTACTCTTCAGCTCTACCTCGTCTGTGCCATTTTAAATCCAAGATCCTAGAACCCATCACTAACTCCTTCTCAACTCTAAACCAATATTTCTCTTTCTTTCTTTCTTTCTTTCTTTTTTTTTTGCCAGTCCTGGGGCTTGAACTCAGGACCTGAGCCTCTTTGTGTTCAAGGCTATCACTACCACTTGAGCCACAGCGCCACTTCTGGCTTAGTTTATTGTACATAGAGTCTCACAGACTTTTTTTTGCCTAAGCTGGCTTTGAACCATGATCCTCAGATCTTATATATCCATTTATTTATTTTTGTGCTGGTACTTAGGGCTTGAACTTTGGGTTTTACACTCTCACTTGGCTTTTTCATTTTTGTTCAAGGCTGGCACACCTCTACTCTAAGCTTTTTTTGTGGTTAATGGGAGGTAAGAGTCTTGAAGATTTGTCTGCCCCAGCTGATTTCAAACCCACAGTCCTCAGAACTCAGCCTTCTCAGGAGCTACGATTGCAGGCATGAGCCACTGATACCAGCTAAACCACTGTTTCTAACTGCCCATGAGACATATCCATTGAATGTCATGCAGACTTCTTTTTTGTTTTGGGTTTTTTTTTTCCCTTTCCTATACTGGGATTTGTACTCAGACCTTTAAGCTTACTAGGCAGGAGCTCTACCACATGGGCCATGCCCCAGCCACATGCAGGCATTTTAAACCCAGCATGTCATTATTTTTCTTTCCCTTCCTTTATTACCTCCTGTGGAGACTGGAGGCTTCATTTCCTCTGCTGCACAGGTTAATGATTTTTAAATCATTCTTAATGACTTTCCCACGTCTCCCACTCAACCAATTACCAAGTCTCACTGACTCAGTCTCTCAATCCTTTCTTTTTTTAATTTAATTTAAATTTTTTTGCCAGTCCTGGGGCTTGAACTCAGGGCCTGAGCACTGTCCCTGGCTTCTTTTTGCTCAAGGCTAGCACTCTATTACTTGAGCCATAGCATCACTTTTGGCTTTTTCTATATATGTGGTGGTGAGGAATAAAACCCAGGGTTTCAGGTATGTGAGGCAAGCACTCTACCACTAGGCCATAATCCCAGCACCCATGTCAACTTTCTTTTGGTGTTTAATTGGAGGTAAGAATCCCACAGACCTTCCTTCCCTGGGGCTGGCTTCAAACCTTTATCCTCAGATCTCAGCCTCTTGAGAAGGTAGGATTACAGGCTTGAGCCACTAGCATCTAGCTTTTTAAAAATTATTAATTTTTTTTTTTTACAGAGGCCACTATGTCACCCAGCTTGGCCTGGAACTTCATGTGTAGCCCAAATTGGTCTTGAACTCATGATCCACCTGCCTTGGCCTCCTAGGCACTGGCATGGCCATGCTTGGCTCAATAAGTAACGTGAATGAATACATTTCAAGGGGAAGGAAAACCTACAAACTCTCCTCTCCCCTCTGCTTGTTTGACAGCTAAGAAACCTGGCTTTCTATTGGAAAATTACAATGTGGTTCATGAAACCAAATCTCACCCCAAGCCAAGACTTTTCCTAAATACCGAGAAATCCTGCCATAAACATGTTTGTGTTTTGTGCCTTTGCCCTTCTCTATGAGTCTTAAATGGAGCCAGAAGATATCAATACTGAATAAGAATCAAAACTAACCCTTAGCAGGGCACCAGTGGCTCATGCCTATAGTCCTAGCTACTCAGGAGGTTGAGATCTGAGAATCGCAGTTCAAAGCCAGCCTGGGCAGCAAAGCCCATGAGAGTCTTATCTCCAGTAAACTACTCAGAAAAAGCCAGAAGTAAAGCTGTGGCTCAGGTAGTAGAATGCTAACCTTGAGCAAAAGAAGCTCAAGGACAGCACTCCACTGAGTTCTAGCCCCAGGATGGGCACAAAACACAAACAGACAAACAAACCTAGCTTTTATTATAGATCAAAATTGATATTAGGGGGCTGGGGATATGGCCTAGTGGCAAGAGTACTTGCCTCGTATATGTGAGGCCCTGGGTTCAATTCCCCAGCACCACATATACAAAAAAAAAAAAAAAAAAAAAAAAAAAAAAGGCCAGAAGCGGCGCTGTGGCTCAAGTGGCAGAGTGCTAGCCTTGAGCAAAAAAAAAAAAAAAAAAAAAAAAAAAGAAGCCAGGGACAGTGCTCAGGCCCTGAGTCCAAGCCCCAGGACTGGCCAAAAAAAAAAAAAAATTGATATTAGGGGCTGGGAATGTGGCTTAGTGATACAGAGTTTGCCTAGCATGTACAAAGCCCTGGGTTCAATTCCTCAGCACTACATACACAGAAAAAGCCACAAGTGGCTCTGTGGCTCAAGAGGTAGAGTGCTAGCCTTGAGCAAAAAGATGCTCAGGGACAGTGTTTAGGTCCTGAGTGCAAGCCCCAGGACTGGCCAAAAAAAAAAAAAAGTGATATTAGAGAATATGTCTCATAGTGTGAAGCAAAAGAGTATGCCAATACTCAACTTCAGGGTCTGTGACACACCAGAACGAGCTCCTGCTTCTCAAACCATGAGGGCAAAGCTTGTGCCCAAGAAGAAAGGAAGAGAGGATGATATGAGCCCAGTTTCTCTCTCTTTTTAAAAATTTTATCAGTCACATTAAACCCTTCCTCATTCTCAGGGAGGAATGAGGAGGTGGAGAACAGCCAGGAAACAGTGCTAGCTGGGCTCCTTTCAGGAGGAAGAAAAAAAAAAATCAGGAATGGGAAAGCAGGTGTGATTCTGTCCAGTCAAATGATTCTGCTTGGTTTTCAATCCAAATGAGCTCTCTTTCATCATGTTGGCATTTTACCATCTCAAATATCCATTTCCATAGACTAGTTCACATACTCTGGCAATCTCAAGCTTCCACAGGAATGAAGAGCTCGTGTTCATTTAAAACCATGCAAAAATGCAAAGGAAGAAACAAGAATTCATGACACAATTACACAACCAGGGGCACTAGGTGGCAATCATCCCTGTGCTTGCTCCTGGAGCCCATCAAAGGCATTTCAAGAGCATGGAATTCTCGCACCCTCCCACGCCGACTGTCAGTTTCTTTCCTGATGATCTCAGAGCCACACAGTGTATATTAGTCACTGGCAGAACAGAAAAAAAAGTTTAACTCCTGATGGCACAAGGGGAAATAACACTTCACATTAGATTCCAGGAAATCCAGGGAAATACCCAGACATAGGAAGTCGGCTTCCCAATTTCCCCCAATGTCAAGGTTGAGGCTTTGAGCATTGTTTAAAACAAACAGTTCAGTAATGTGTCTGCCTGCTTCAAGCTTTTCGCTTCACTCATCCGGGTAGTTTTTCCTGCGGGAATTTTGTTTGGTTTTATAAGGTAAACATTTACCAGTCAGGCTTCAAGAGACTTCCTCAAATAAAAAATCATTGTAGCTTAGAAATTTGGTGGATGAACTAATTACCAGCTCAACTGGACAATAGTGATACATTCCTTTCCTATCTGCAGATTAGGGCTGGGAATATGGCCTAGTGGCAAGAGTGCTTGTCTCATATACATGAAGCCCTGGGTTCGATTCCTCAGTACCACATATATAGAAAACGGCCAGAAGTGGTGCTGTGGCTCAAGTGGCAGAGTGCTAGCCTTAAGCAAAAAGAAGCCAGGGACAGTGCTCAGACCCTGAGTCCAAGGCCCAGGACTGGCAAAAAAAAAAAAAAAAAGATTGTAAAACCCTATCTGCAGATTAACCTTTACTGAAAGCTACAGTTTGGGTTGCTTAATGTAATGGTCCAGGTAGAGCCGGATGCTCTGAAGCCAGCATGGATCTGGGCTCCTCTGTTCAAGCTGCAAAGGCCAAGCTTGGTGTTAGTCCTGCACACCTCCCTAGTGGGCCTGCTGCTGGAAGTGACTCTGTAGACTTTGTTGGCCAGTCCCAGAGGAAAAACCCAAGATTACAATAGAAATCTAAAGACACAACGGATTGAGACATTATGTTCTCATCTTCTCCTCTCAGATGTAAAGCTATTACCTGCCTCTATTTTTACCATCAGAAGCTTTCCAATGCCATTTAAGCTATCAATAATTGGCAGTGAGCTTTGCAATTAACAGCTGCACAGAATCAATTCCAAGGATGATACACAGAAACCACTTTCTAAAAAAGCTGATTGGAGATTACTCAGCCACCTACCTGTCCTCTTCTCTTTATCACCCACATAGGCATCTGCTATAAGAACCTGAAACTTGAACCCTATACCCAAATGGCCAATTCTGAGTATGAGGCAGATATTTGAGAAATGCTTGGACTGATTGATTGATGTGTACCTATACTTCTTTGTCAAAAGGCCAAGATGTGATTGATGTGTACTTAGAGGAAAGGTATGAGCAGTTTTAGGAGAAGTTGCTGTGTAATTCATAATGAAGTATGTTGTTTGTGCTGACTCATAACTCCTTATTCAAAGCCAAACACCCCAGAGACAGATTTTTGGGTAAGAAAAACCTGGATTCAGGGAAAAGCAATCAAAACTTGATCATTCCTAACAAGAAAAGCAATGGAGACTTGCTCACTGAAATGCACACATACCATCTTTGCAGGCTTATCTCATTCATGAACAACATTAGCAAGAGGCCCTCTAGGAGGAACTTCCCATTCATGGGCTCTGATGACAGACATAAACCAAGCTTCCCATGCTTATGACCACCCGGCACACAGAGGGAACAGTCTTCTCCCCATGACCTCTGTGTGACTTTCTACTGTTGAAGACTGTGGGCTTCCACTCACTAGAGAACCAGAAGGCTTTTATTTCTCAGAGCTAGTATAAATTCTGAGTAGATGTCTGCTCTTTCTTTAGCTTCTGATCTGGTGGGTCTGGAGTAAGAAACCCTTCTAGTGTAGTCAAACCTTGAAGGAAGTACTTGGTAATTCAGGAGGGGGGTGAGTGGGACAGGCAGCTGAAGCCGAGAGCGAATGCCCAGGTCTATAAATCCCTGCCTTTTCCCTTCCGATTCTGTATTGCTTCCTGACATCAGCCTCAGCCTAGTGGCTATGATGGGGCCTAGGGCTTACAGCAGAGGCTTGAGACAGCAGTACCATTGTGGTGGTCTGCTTGTCTACTGACCCAATGGTCTAGGAATCACCCTCACCTGAACTGAGGCAAAGCTCTACTCAGCTTCCTTTGCGCAAAATGCCAGAATGCATTTGCCACAAAGAGGTTGACTCTGTTGTCAGCTGCAGGGAAAACACACACACACACACACACACACACACACACACACACCAACCAGAGTTGCTATTTACACTCTGAACTGCAAGCTGGGTAAAAATAGCGTGAGCAGTTTGGTCCAGCTTCAAACCCTACTGCAGATTATTTTTGGAAGAGAAGATTTTCCTCCTACCCACAGAGCTGAGAATGGTCACCTCTCCGGAAAAGAAAAGGAAGACAAGCCCACTCAAAGGTGAAACTTATCCCCTTTGCACACCAGCCCAAGACACCCAAGCAAGAGCCAGTCTGGCCGGACACTCCCCTGGTGCCAGGTCAAGGCCTAGCCTAGTCCTGCAGATGACCTAGTTTAAGGTACAGTGGGAATTGATAAACTTTGACCACAGTGACAGGAGACAGTTTTCTGAACCCAGATGTTATCCTTGTCCTGTTGATTGGCATTGACATTAGACTGTCTTTCTTTCAAAACAAGCAAAAAAATATTTTTGGACCAAAAGACTACATAAAACCCAAAAATAGTAGCTTAGAGACTGAGGACTTTGTAATTGCTTCCCATCTCTCAGGATCATTTTATAGCCCTGTGGCTATAAACTGAACATATTCCCAGAAGCTCCATCTTGTCCTTCCTGGGTATCTAAGAACCCTGAGAACTGGGGGATGTGGTAGGGGATAGAAACCCCTCCATGTATTGCCATAGCTTGGGGTAGGTGGGTCATGGGATCTCATTCAGTGTTAGGAAGTAACCCCTGTGACAATCAATGGGAGGAAAGCCATTCCTTGATATTATTATAGTCTTTACTCTGGAACACTTTTTTTTAGTGCTCAGAATTGAGCCCAGGTGAAAAAGATATTCTCTAAACATATCTAAGCATGCAGTTCTGACACCAATGTAACTAACGAGACAGGTGCAGATGGTTCTTGTCACATGGAATTATGCTAAGGATATGGAGAAAGCTGCTGAGAAAAATACCAGGTCAATGGTCTCATCATTAATTGCTCTATATCTGAGCTCAGGTCACTCCTAATCTTCATCTGAACCTCCTCCAGAGATCTAAGAATCAAAATCGATCTTCCAGTTTGAGGGAATATAGCCAGGTATACATAACCAACAAAGAGAAAGGCACGAAGATATACATTCTCATGCTCCTGGCTTCTCAGAGCTACCCACCCACCCAATACACACACCTGGAGTAGCAAGGCAGTGAGGGACCACAGCCTATGGGTATAAGCATAAAAGGTGGGGTAGCACCTCCAACATCTAGGCAGCTCATCCGAGTCTGGCTTTTCCCCTGGAGTCCAACAGACTTAGGTTTCAGTCTGATCTTTGTCACCTGCTAACTGGCTGACCAAATCACTGCATCTACTTAAAATCTCAGTTTTCCCTCTTAGGAGAGGGGTGTTCATATCACTTGTTGGGGCTGGTGAGAAGGATAGAAAGCAGCAAAATAGATAGCAGGGCCAGAAGAGAAGAAGGGAGATCCTGAATCCAAGCCCCAAGGAGCTGCTCTGGGGCCTCTGTCCTGCTTCTAGTTGCCAAATGCTAATAGTCTAGCACAGGGCCAGTCAGAGAAGGGAATGGCCTCTACGCTAATTGCTAAATATGTCCTGTTCCCACAGTGGGAATCCCTTCATTCCCATGACCCCTCACCTCTCCACTTCCACCTTTCTGTAACATCCACCTCGGCAAGTCTTGCCCCCAAGCTAACAACGGAATCTTCCTGCTCAGATCTCTGTGCCCATGAGGAGCTCTGGCCAGCAAAGGCCTGGGTCAGCACTGGTTTCTCAACGGTGGGATCCTTCCCACGGAAGCCACGGAAATGTTGCCCCACTGCCCCTTTCCAAGTCTCATGGATTGTTGACAAGGGGGGAAGAGTTGCTGCTCTGCTGAGTCATAACGACTGAAGCTATTTGTGCGCAGGGCTCAGAGACTCCCCAAGGACCAGGAAAAGACAGCTAAAATGGCTCTTTGATCAGAGCTGTTTTCAGGTTTCTATTTCCAAAGCTGAGAAATGCAGATAACGCTGACTCCTGCCCAGGATAGAAATGAGCTCAGGTCTCTCTTGTGCACTGACCTCTTGTGAAGGATTGTAGGCCAAGGTGGCTGGCTAGGCTCTCCCAGCCAGCCTAAGTCAGCTTTCTTCTGAGTCAGCTTTCTTCGCCTCCCTATTAATAGCCACTGCTTTGGCTGATTCCACTCACAGTATGATTACAGTTTAATAATACACCTCAAGCAAGGAAGCAGCGCCTTCCCTGGGGCTGGGTTGTTAAGAACACAGGCTCCCACTGCTTCCCACAGCAGAGGCTGGGGCTTGGGTCTCCTCAAAAGAGGGAATTTGTAGAGAAATTGGGAAGCTTAAGTAACTGGACTCAAAGACAAGCCATTGCTTTCAGTTTCTGTCCTGCTGGGCTGCACCCATTTTAGGGCAGAAGATAAGTATGCAAGCCAACTTACTTGATTGGAGCCTTTATTCCTAAGAATAAACAATAAAAGTAAAAAATCCTGGGCAGGACTGGAAAAAAAAATCTGGCTGTATCTTACCCAGGTCTCTAATTCAGGTCTCTCAGCTACTGTGGATGAACAGTTCTGGGCGCAGCTGGGATTTATTCCTACCAAGGTCACCTTTTCTCAGCCTCTACCTTAACAAGGTGACCTACTTTTGGAACTCATTGTCTGGATGGGATGAGGTGCAATCAGACTGCATTCCAGCTAAAAGAAAAGAAAAAAAAAATCTTTCATGCCAGGAGCCAGTGGCTCACACCTATAATCCTGGCTACTTGGGAAGCTGAGATCTGAGGATTGCAGTTTGAAGCCAGCTGGGGCAGGAAAATTTGTGAGATACCTATCTCCAATTAACCACCAAAAAAGAAAAAAGCCAGGAGTGCAGCTGTGACTCAAGTGATAGACTGCCAATCTTGAGCGATAAAGCTAAGGGACAGTGCCAAGGCCCTGAGTTCAAGCCCCTATACTGACCCAACAACAAAAAAGGAAAACGTTTATCACCCCCTTACTCATTTTTCCCTAGTAAAAGCAGTCAAACTAAATACTCTTTTTAGAATTAGATTCATACTGTTAATCCATGTCTTTAGATGCCCCTGTAATTTGTTCCATTCTTTCTTCTGCCTGGTGGGTCCTGAATGAGAAGAGCATGCAGCTTTAGTAGCCAGACACTTTGGGTTCAAATTCTGGCTCAGGCTCTTTTTGTTGCTGGTCCCGGGGCTTGGCCTCTGGGCTTGGGCACTGTCCCTGAGCTCCCTTCTGCTCAAGGCTAGAGCTCTACCACTTGAGCCAGCCACAGTGCCACGTCTGGCTTTTTTCTGTGATGAATTGGAGTTGAGTCTCATGGATTTTTCTGCCTGGGCTGCCTGCAAACCATGATCCTCAGATCTCAACACCACAGGCTCCTGGCTCAGGCTCTTTTTTTTTTTTTTAAGGTTGGTTGTGAGGCTTGAACTCTGGACTTTGGCGCTGTCCCTGAACTCTTCAGCTCAAGGCTAGCGCTTTGATCCACAGTGCCACTTCCAGTTTTCTGGGGGTTAACTGGAAATAAGAGTCTCACAGACTTTCCTGCCCAGACTGGCTTTGAACTGTGATTCTCAGACCTCAGCCTCCTGAGTAGCTAGGATCACAGGCATGAGCCACCACAATGCAGCCTCAGGCTTTTTTTTTTTTTTAAGAAGTCTTAGTAAATTTAATTTACTTTTTAGATCTTTAATCTTCTCATGTATATAAAAGAATAACATCCTGAACAGGCTGGGGGTGGGGGGAACATCTGGAGCAACTACAGAAGCCCTAGGGGGGTTGGGAGGGGAGACCTTACAGTTTTCACTCATCTCTTTTAATGCAAATGAAACACACTAACTGTGGGGAATAGGCCTGTAATATAGTACACAAGCAATAAATTGTCTTACTTTAAAACAATTTCTCCAGAAAATCAAAATGTGACAGCAAAACAAAGCCACCCAAGTCACTCACAGGAATGCTTCTGGAAGGCCCAGTCTGGACTTGGCTGTCCTGCTGAGGCCCAGGGAGGAGGGTCCTGGCTCTATTAGTTTCCTGTTGACAGTTATCTGAGCCTGGATGGTGGGGTAGCAAAGGGTACTGGAGGACTCTCCTTGGTTCTGCCATTACGAGCTTAGCTTCCTTTCAAGGTCTCCCTCAATGAACCAGGTCAGTTAGGCCTCAGAGCAACCCTGCTATCAGGAAGGCCAAAAGGAAAAACAATATATAACAAAGACCCTGTTTTTCACCCCACTGAGAAATAATCTGCCCCCAAAGACTAGATTATTAGATGCCAATAATGGTCTCTTTACCCAGTACCAGTTGGTACTCAAGAAAGTACTTTGTATCTGGGGTGTGGGAGATAGGGGGCAGACTTTATTATTGCTACAACCCAGATAGCTTCCTTCTTGCAGGCCAAAAGCTTATTGATAGCTGATGGGTGCTAACCAGAGCTCTTGGCAACACAAAGAGGGGCCGGCCCCAGCATGACCTACCCCCAACATTCTGCCCCCAACTGGGCATTGACTAGGGGAAAGTATGAGGGAGAAAGGGCTGGGCTCAAATGATAGAGGTTCATTTCCATAAAGGAAAGTAGCTGGAATTTTCCTCACTTTAGTAGACAAATGAGCAGGACTTGATACTTCTTGGATAGTTCTAGAGGAGAGTTAACCCTAAGCTGACTCTATCTACATGCAAATATTAAAGGGGAACTGAATTGTATTTTATTTACGTGTCACAAAGACCACCTAAAGGGAGAATCAGCCACCCTATCATGATTCACTTCTGTTCTTGTAAATTCATTCACTCATTAATATATTTTTGTGCTGGTTCTGGGGCTTGAACTCAGGGCCTGGGCATTGTCCCTGATCTATTTTTCTCAAGGCTGATTGATACTCTATGAACTTGAGCCATGGGTCCACTTCTGGCTTTCTTTTTTGGTCTCCTAGACTTTTATGCCTTGGCTTTGATTGTTTGTTTGGTTTGGTGGTTTGTTTGTTGTTGTTTTTTTTGCCATTCCTGGGGCTTGAACTCAGGGCCTGAGCACTGTCCCAGGCTTCTTTTTGCTCAAGGTTAGCACTCTGCCACTTGAGCCAGAGTGCCACTTCCGGCTGTTTTCTACATATGTGGTGCTGAGGAATTGAACCCAAGGCTTTATGTATATGAGACGAGCACTTTACCACTAGGCCATAGTCCCAGCCCCATGCCTTGGCTTTTGAATCTTGATCCTCAGACCTCAGCGTCCTGAGTAGCTAGGATTATAGGTGTGAGCCACCAGCACCTAGCTTAATTTTTATTATCTTTAACTATTTGTACAAAGGGGTTTCGGTTCAACATAACGATTATGAATCACTTCTTCAATCACACCAACAAACAGTTCTTGAATGTTTACCTATTCCAGGTTCTTAACATCCTTTGAGGAAGAAAATAAAGATGGCCTCTGCCCTAGAGACAGAGCCAGACAATGTGTAACATATATACATACATATATTCATATGGATATATGTATAAATAATTTGCTGCACATATATGTAGCAAATGCAGAGTAATAAGAGACTAATTAGAGTAATGGTGATGATGAATTAATGCTTTGGATGAGGTTAGGGAAGGCTTCTCTGAGGATTTGCAGAATTTCAGTGGCATTTGTGCACAAGGGTCTTTCCTTATCATTTAAATGTCCCCTTCAACTGAAGTTCCTAGAAGAATGAAAAGTACCTCAGCCAGGGATGCCCTGGAAGACATTCTGGGAGAAGGAAGGACACTATGAAAACATTCCTTTCAAGTCTCTTGAAAGCTGTGAGGCATTGACTTCTCTTCCCTTTGGGCCTCAGCTGCAGACTAGCAGCCATTTGTCTGCCCCAGGTACCCTCTAACACAATTCTTTCCCTTCCTCACTTCCTGGATCCTGTTTTGCCCATTCTCCAGGAAGTTATCCACTGCGAGGACACTGTCCTTCCTGGTACCACAGCTCAGAGAAGCCTTCCAGCGATGGACCACCTTTGAAAAGGAGTCTTCTTCAAGGGCCTCACACTGTTGTCTTTAAATCTCTGGAAGCCAAATAGCTCTGAGCTGCTGCAGATGAAACTCGCCATTCCGGCTGGGCAGGCTCCTAACAGTTTCCTTTCTGTAACTCTCTATCTCAGGGTTGTTTTCCTAAATTAATATTACCCAGGCTAGTGGCTATCAGGCCATCTACCCCTGAGTTAAGGATTTGGTTCTTTAGACTGTTGTGAAACCAACCCAAGATATCAAGGCCAACCAGACTTGGGTTTGGATCTTAGCCCTTAATATTACTAGCTTTGAGCAAGGTGTTGGTCTTCTCTGGGCCTCAGGTTGTTTCTATGCAAGATGAAGAGGAGGATAACGTCTGCTCTATAGAGCTGCTGCAAGCATTGGCCAAGAGATATGGAAGATGGATGGCATGTAGTAGGTATATTACAAAAGGGAGTCTTTGTTATTAAAACAAGGGCTGGGGATATGGCCTAGTGGCAAGAGTGTTTGCCTCGGATACATGAAGCCCTGGGTTCAATTCCCCAGCACCACATATACAGAAAACGGCCAGAAGTGGTGCTGTGGCTCAAGTGGCAGAGTGCTAGCCTTGAGCAAAAGGAAGCCAGGGACAGTGCTCAGGCCCTGAGTCCAAGGCCCAGGACTGGCCAAAAAAAAACACAAAACACAAGTTATACACACACACACACACACACACACACACACACACACACACACACACACACACACATCCTCTAGCCAGGTCTGTAATCCTAGCTACTTAGAAACTCAAAAGGTTGTGATTTGATTTTGTTTATTTGTTTTGTTTTTGTTGCCAGTCCTGAGGCGTGGACTCTGGGCCTGAGCACTGTCCCTGGCTTCTTTTTGCACTCTACCTAGCACTCTACCTCTTGAGTCACAGTTTCACTTCCAGCTTTTTTCGACATGTGTGGTGGTGAGGAATCGAACCCAGGGCTTCATGCATATGAGGCGAGCACTTTACCACTAGGCCATATTCCCAGCCCAAGTTGTGATCTGAGTATCACAGTTCAAAGCCAGCCCAGGTAGGAAAGTTCATGAGACTCTTATTTCCAATTAATCCATGAAGAGCCAGAAGTAGAGCTGTAATTCAAAGTGGTAGAGTGCTAGCCTTGAGCAAAAACAGCTGCATGAGGCCAGGTGCTGGTGGCTCATGCCTGTAATCCTCACTACTCAGGAGATTGAGATCTGAGTATCATGGTTCGAAGCCAGCTCAGGCAGGAAAGTCCGTGAGACTCTTTTCTCCAATTAACCACCAGAAACCTGCAAGCAGCACTGTGGGTCATGGTGGTACAGCACTAACCTTGAGCAAAAGAGCTCAGCACCCAGGTCTTGAATTCAAGCCCCACAACCAAAAAAAAAAACAAACCCAAAACAAAAAATCTAAACAAAGGCCCATACCTGTAAGCCCAGCACTGACTCCTAGAGGCAGAAGGATCTAGAGTCCAAGACCAATCTGGGATACACAATGAGATCCTATCAAATAAATAAATAAGGAGGAAAGCTTTCTTTTGGCTCACAGTTTGAAGATTTCCATCTTTGACCATTTGGCCCTGTTGTTTGTTCCTGGCCCTGTAGTGAAACTTGAGGATGTGGAAGAGGAGGGCATGGTGGAATAGAACTATCTCAATCCTAGTGGCTGGCAAGGAGAGAGAGCAAGATTTAAGTGTGCTCGCTTAAGTGTGAACATCCAGACCACAGCAGCTGCTCTGCTCCCTACCTGTGAAATTATCCTCAAGTTCTGTGGATTTTACCTTGGTAATCATACTTGGCTATTCATTTTTTCCTTGATCCTCTTGCATACTGCCTGAGGTTCATAGATACTCGTTAAATTGATAAACAAATACCTTAAAAACAAATAAATAGCTTGTAAAAAATTGATTTCATAGTAGATTCTGAAGTCTGGGCAATCTCCTAGCTGCTATGTCCTCACATATGGGAACGTTTGCTGCAATAGGGCTTGTATTGTAGTAAAATATCTGCTGATTAAGAATGAAGACTCGGGGACTGGAGATATGGACTAGTGATAGAGTGCTTGCCTTGCATACATGAAGCCCTGGGTTTGATTCCTCAGCACCACATATATAGAAAAGGCCAGGAGTGGCACTGTGGCTCAAGTGGTAGAGCGCAAAAAGCAAAAAGAAGCCAGGGACAGTGCTCAGGCCCTGAGTTCAAGCCCCAGGACTGGCAAAAAAAAAAAAAAAAAGAAGCTCAGGGATAGTACCCAGGCCTTGAGTTCAAGCCCCAGGACGGTGGGGGGGGGGGGGGGGCACGACGGGGTGTGTGTGAATGAATAAAGACTCTAGTCTTTAAAAAAAAAATGGGGTCTGGGGATATGGCCTAGTGGCAAGAGTGCTTGCCTTGTATACATGAGGCCCTGGGTTCAATTCCCCAGCACCACATATACAGAAAATGGCCAGAAGTGGCGCTGTGGCTCAAGTGGCAGAGTGCTAGCCTTGAGCAAAAAAGAAGCCAAGGACAGTGCTCAGGCCCTGAGTCCAAGAACCAGGACTGGCCAAAATAAATAAATAAATAAAAATGTTTTGCTGGTTCTGGGGCTTGAACTTAGGGCCTGGGCACTATCCCTGAGCCTTTTTGTGCTCAAGGGTATGGCTCTATCACTTGAGCCATAGTACCATTTCCAGCTTTTTCTGAGTAATTTATTGGTGATAAGTGTTTCATGGGCTTTTCTGCCTGGACTTAGATCTCAGCCTCCTGGATAGCTAGGATTACAGGGATGAGCCACTGGCATCTGGCTTTCTAGAGTCTTATTATGTGGGTTTAAAACTTGGCTCTAGTTGTAAACTCAGTACTTGGAAAACCAAGATAGGAGGATGGTGAGTTTAAAGCCAGTCTGGGTTACATAAGAAGACTGTCTCATAAAAATAAAACCATTTTTTAGCTGTATGGCTTTCAAACTTACCATGTCTAGGGCTAGAGAACTGGTTCTAGTGGTAGTGCCTTTGCTTAGCAATGCCCTGAGTTCAAAACACAGTACCACAAACAAAAAGTTACCATCTCTAGCAGGCATGGTGGCATGCACCTGTAATCTTAGCACTCAGAAGGCTGAAGAGGAATGATCACTTGAGCCTTGAGAGTTTGAGACCAGCCTGGGCAACATAGAACTCATCTTAAAAAAAAAGTCAAAGGAAAAACCGTAAAGAAGTTCCCATCTCACTAAGTTCTGTTTTCTCTATTGTAAACCTAGATTACTAGGACCTACCTTACAGAGTTAAATATAAGGTTATTATGGGAAAGTTAATAATAAAATATATGTGAAGCATTTGGGGGCTGGCATCAAGGTAGTGCTCAATACATAGGAGCTATTTATAGGACCTATTTTCCCGACAGCTTCATTTTGACCCCATTGTGTCACTATCAGTTTTTGAACCAATGTCTAAAGTCTAGTTCTTAAATGTGAGTGCTTAATGTCAGTAGGCTTTACATTTAAAATATGGCGGGGTACTGGCTCACTCTGGATACAAGGCTTTGGGGAAAAAAATGGATCCAGATGGTATCAGAAACTAGGAGGAGCCTTTTGCTTGATTTATTGCCTAGAAATCAGAAACAATCATTACCAGCCAGTCAGCTGATTACCTGAATTCTTCAGAATTCCCCATCTCTTGGGTCAATGCTGACTCTTGCCATCCATTGTATTCAGTAAACAAGAGGTGATACAATTCAGGATACAAGCAGACATTTCTCCTTGGAGGAAAGGAAGTGGGACTTTCAAGCTAAGACTGTGGGATGTTTCATTTCTTCCTCCCCTCCTCCCCCTCCTCCTCCTCCACTGTTCTTCCCAAACCTGGATGATGCAGCAAGCAGCATATGACTGAGCAATATCTTCAGCCCTCTTTTGTTTCTTTTGTTGGCTGTACAATAGTACACAGAAACCTGGATATACACACAGGTTTGCAAATGTCCTTCAACAGAGTTGGAGGACGTGCTTTTCTTTAGATTTTGCTGCAGAGGGAGGAGTCATAGCCACTAACTTTTAGAGACCATAATTGTCTTGCCAGAGTCTTGAACTAGACAGCCCAGGTTATACATTGCATGATTATGCTGCAAAGTTTATGCCAAGGAAGTGAATGAGGAATGACAAGAAAAACAATAAACGACTAGTTAAAAAGGATTCAGAAATCTCTTCCGGTCAAATGACTTTCAGAGCAATTAGGAAATAGCTGAATTTTGGGTCAAAGACGAAGTCTTCCTTTAGACATGTAATCCTTTATAATGTTCTTCCTCCTGGCTATGTTAGTAATGCAGCCTCCTAGCCGTCTTGCTGCTGGAGCTGGTCTTTCAGGTTTAAAGACAAATGAGGGTGGGTAACAAGGCTAGATGAGAAGAGGCTGATATTATCATCTATACTGAGAGCACTAGAAGTGGATTTTTTTCAAATTTACAAAAATTCTCTGGGGCTGGGCTGGGGATATAGCCTAGTGGCAAGAGTGCCTGCCTCGGATACACGAGGCCCTAGGTTCGATTCCCCAGCACCACATATACAGAAAACGGCCAGAAGCGGCGCTGTGGCTCAAGTGGCAGAGTGCTAGTCTTGAGCGGGAAGAAGCCAGGGACAGTGCTCAGGCCCTGAGTCCAAGGCCCAGGACTGGCCAAAAAAAAAAAAAAAAAAAAAAAAAAATTCTCTGGGGCTGGGAATCTGGCTTAGTGCTAGAGTGCTTACCTAACCTGCATGAAACCCTGGGTTCAATTCTTCAGTATTACATAAACTGAAAAAACCAGAAGTGGTGCTGTGACTCTGTAGAGTAATGCTGTAGAGTGCTAGCCTTGAGCACAAAGAAGTTCAACCCCCAGGACCAGCTAAATAAACAAATAAACAAAATACTGGGTGGATGGGTGAGAAGGCAGAATCATATTGGAAGGGTTATGGTATCCCACACGTGTGTCCCTCTGCCTAGTACCTACCTCTCTCATTTCTTCTCTATATTTGTATATGAAGCAAAAAAAATTTTTTTGCCAGTCCTGGGGTTTTGAGACTCAGGGCCTGAGGACTGTCCCTGGCTTCTTTTTGCTCAAGGCTAGCACTCTGTTACTTGAGCCACAGTGCCACTTCTGGCCATTTTCTATATATGTGGTGCTGGGGAATCGAACCCAGGGCTTCATGTATATGAGGCAAGCACTCTACCACTAGGCCATATCCCAATTTTTTTTCTAAAGTTTAAAATCACCCTTAAATTTCCACTTTGGGCCAGGCACTAGTGGCTCACAATATTGTAGGGAGTAGAGCTGACTCCATCTTGATTAGGGAAACGTTGTAGCAATTGTTAAAATGAAGTTAAATATTAGGTCAACCTGACTGTAAAAGTCTGCTTCTGTAAATGGCTTGCTTAACTCATTGGTTGCTTGCTCTACCGGCTGCGTCAACCCCCTACATCTGTGCTACACTTTTACCTTTATAAACCCCAGCTCGAGGACTGTCAGGAATCACAGTTTCAGCTCCTAAGTCTGTGCTGCGTCCCTGGCCGGTCAGTTCACTTTTTGCTTCCCCAATAAATCCATGTTTGCTTGAGACTGTCTCTGTGTGGTGGACTCTGGAGGAACGTGGGTTTGAGTGCCACTTGGTGTAACTCCCCCGGGTCCCAAAACAACACCTGTAATCCTATCTACTTAGAAGGCTGAGATCTGAGGATCACAGTTCAAAGCCAGCCCAGGCAGGAAAGTCCATGAGACTCTTATCTCCAATTAACCACCAGAAAACTGGAAGTGGAGCTCAAAATGATAGAGCATTAGCCTTGAGTGAAAGCATTCAGGGATAGAACCTAGGCCGTGAGTTCAAGTCCCACAACCAAACCAAAAAGAAATCCACTTAGATCTGAACTTCCTTTATGTCTTATACATCCTATTTAAATAGGATCCTTATACATCCAGTGAGGGAAGTGGCAGTAGAAATGAGAAATGAGAGGGAGACAGACACTCTTACTGGAATGACTAAACTGATGAATGAATAATTCTAAACACTGACAAGGAGGTAAGACAACCAGAATACTCCTGTTCTGCTGGTAGGAATGTAAAATTACACAGGTTTGGGGGGAAAGTTGTGTTGCTTCTTCTAAATTTAAACTTCCCCCTAACATAAATAAGATCAAGTAAACTCATTCTTAGAAATTCACTAAAGAGAATTGAAAACACTGGCTAGGCACCAGCAGCTGATACCTATAATCCTTGCTACTCAGGAGGTAGAGATCTGAAGATCTCAGTTCAAAGCCAGCCAAGACAGGAGAGTCTGTGAGACTCTTATCTCCAATTAACCACCAGAAAACCGGAAGTGGCACAGTGGCTCAAGTGGTAGAGTGCTAGCCTTAAGATGAAGAGCTCAGGGACAGCACACAGACCCAGAGTTCAAGCCCCATGACCAACAACAACAAAAAGTTTGAAGCCAGCCTGGACAGAAAAATTTGTGAAATTTCATCTCTATGTAACCAGCAAAATATCAGACTGGAGTTATGGCTCAAGTGGCAGAGTACCAGCACAAGACCCTGAGTTCTAGTACTAGCTTATAGTATATTTTTCATGACAGCCTCTAACAGGAAAACCCCTCATCAAAAACGTAAACCCCTGCATCAATAAACTAAAAGAAAATGAAAAGGAACAGGCTACTTGGCCATGCAACAAGATGGATGAATCTCTTAAGCATGCATTATGTTAAATGAAACAAAAAAGACTTGACAGCCTACATACTGGGCCAAGCACTTGCCAAGATGCCCAAGACCCTTGGTTTGACAACCCCAGTACTCTCCATCCCTGCCCCCCCTCCCCAAGACTAGCTACCTATCTTATGAAACTTGGAAAAAAGTAAAAATATCTATAGGAAGAGAAAATAAGGGAAGTGGTGCTATGGCTCAAAGTGGTAGAGCACTGGCCTTGAGCAAAAGAGCTCAGGGACAGCCTGGGCATGGAGATGAAGAGAGTGAATCTAAAGGATTGCCACAGAGAGGGTTAGAGTCTATATTAACTAACTACTCAGCCAATGGACTACTGAGGATGCCCAGACAATGTCTATATCCAAACCAAGCTGCTACGGACGGATATTTGCTGGGAAACCCTTTTGTGAGGAGGGAGGAGGAGGGAGGAGGAGGAGGAGGGGGGGGGGGAGGGGGGAGGAGTGAGGAGGAGGAGGAGGAGGAGGAGGAGGAGGAGGAGGAGGAGGAGGAGGAGGAGGAGGAGGAGGAGGAGGAGGAGAAGGAGGAGGAGGAATAATCTGCACTGGTGATGCCCAAGCCATCCAAGCCCACAAGTCATAAGAAAAACCTGGAATGTCCCCTACCCAAGAAGCATCTTTGCAGGCATTCTGCCTGCCTTGCCATTGTGCTTTTTCAGGCAACCCTCCCTCCTGCTAGAATGAATTCTCCCCAATAGGGAGGAAATATCTGAGGCTCGGAACAAAGCAGGTCCACCGCAGTTACCTTTTCTTTCCAAGGTGACTGCTCACACACCCCCTGCCTTGCTAAACAGAAAGTCCCCCAGGCGTCCCCCTATATCGAAGGCTCCACAAGGCCAGCTGCTCTTCCTCCCCTTCCCTCCAGCCTCCTTTCTCTGACAGCTGGCATTGTCCCCGGTAAACCATTTCTTTTATAATATCATTGAGATCTAAAACGAAATGAAATCTGAACCAGAGAGTCTCGTCACCATGGAAACAACGTCAAGCCTGAATGCCTCTGGGACATAGAAGTGTCATCTCCAAACTGTCAGGGAAAGAAGGGAGTGGGAACTGGACAAAGTGAAAACCCAGGTTTTCTGTAACATTAGTGGCAATTTTGGTGATGAACATATCATGTTCGACATAGGACGATATCATCAGCACCAGCCTAATTTGACTTTATATTCTTCACTTTCCCAGGGTACTGGCTTGGGAGAGAACATACCAGCCAAATGAAGGACAGCTCTGATCATTCTGCCTACTTTCCTGAAGGTATGTTTTCAACTCTGTCTTAGGTGGCTCAAAGAATGGTCGGCCACGACATAAACAGCAATGATTACAATGACATTCTGGAGAGAAGCCTTGTTTGTTTCTGAGACTCGGAAACCCACATTTTCTCAAGGGGTTATATGATTAAAGCCAATAAATAAATAAAACATGTCTGAGTCAATGACACTGTTGCTTTGTTTGTGTGGCTTCACTCTGGAGACGTAGCCCAGAATTTGAGGTAGACAGTTGTGGGCGGGCTGGGGAAGTGAGTCTGACAACATTCTGCCTCCTTTCCAGCATGGCATCTGCATAGCACCATAGTTCAAGACTAATGAGTAACTGGGAGAGAGTAAGGGAAGAGGTAACACTATCCAAAAAGGAAATGTACTTTTTTTTTTTTGGTCAGTCCTGGGGCTTGAACTCAGGCCTTGAGCATTGTCCCTGGCTTCTTTTTGCTCAAGGCTAGCACTCTACCACTTGAGCCACAGCGTTACGTCTGCCTTTTTCCATTTATGTGGCGCTGAGGAATTGAACCCGGGGCTTCATGCAGGCTAGACAAGCACTCTACCACAAAGCCACATTCTCAGCCCCCAGAAATGTACTCTTTACCTAACTGATATAACTGTAACCCCTCTGTATATCACCTTTATAATAACACCATTTTTTTTTGTCATTTGTGGGGCTTGAACTCTGGGCCTAGGCACTGTCCCTGAGCTCTTCAGCTCAAGGCTAGCGCTCTCCCACTTGAACCACAGTGCCCCTTCCAGTTTTCTGGTGGTTAATTGAAGAGAAGAGTCTCATGGATTTTCCTGCCCAAGCTGGCATTACCAAATCTCGATCTTCTGATCTCAGCCTCCTGAGTAGCTAGGATTACAAGCATGAACCACCGGGGCCCAGCTTAAAATATTTTTTAAAAAGACTAATGCAAAAGTTTTGCTTTGCTGAAGGATACCAAAGATAGTTACCATAAAATTTAAGGCTGAATTTTCTAGCAACTGCCTTCCCTTTTTTTTTTTTTTGTTAGTCACAAAGCTTGAACTCAGTGCTTAGGCACTGTCCTTGAGCTTTTGTGCTCAAGGTTAGCCCTGTACCACTTTAAGCCACAGCTCCACTCCCAGTTTTCTTGTGGTTAATTGGAGGTAAGAGTCTAACAGACTTTCCTGTCTGGGCTGGTGTCAACTAAGAGTGATACGCTGTTCTCAGCCTCCTGACTAGCTAGGAATACAGGCATGAGCCTCTAGTGTCTGGCTTTCCTTCACCTCTCTTCTGAAACTAAAAGCAGGTAGTGTGAGACCAGTAGTCTGATTGCTTTGATAAATTCCAGTCCCAGTGCTGATATTTCCTAGGCCTAAGATCCAAGGTTATTTAACATCTAGGTGTCAATCTCCTTGCAGAATGGATGCTAGATCCTCTGCACTAAGTAGTGGACATCATAGTGAGTCCCAGTCTCTCATCAAAAAGAAACATAAGGGGCTGGGAATGTGGCTTAGTGGTAGAGTGCTTGCCTTGTATACATGAAGCCCTGGGTTCGATTCCTCAGCACCACATATATAGGAAAAACCAGAAGTGGCGCTGTGGCTCAAGTGGCAGAGTGCTAGCCTTGAGCAAAAAGAAGCCAGGGACAGTGCTCAGGCCCTGCGTTCAAGCCCTAGAACTGGCAAAAAAAAAAAAATACAAAATAAAACACACAAAAAGAAACATAACACGAATCTTACTATGTATCCCAGATTGGCCTCAAAGTCTCCATCCTCCTGCCTCAGCCTCCCAAATATTGAGATTACTAGTATATGCATCCAAGCCCAGTAACATGGTGTGTGTGTGTGTGTGTGTGTGTGTGTGTGTGTGTGTGTGTTGGTAATGGTCTGGGAACTGGTACTGGGTACTATTTTCTTTGACTTCACAATAACTTAGGTTCTTGCTGGAATCCGATTCACAGATGAAAGGAACTGGCCCTGATGCCTGCAGTGACTTTCACAAGGTGGTGGATGTATACCCAGGCAGTGAGGCTTCAAATTCCCATCTGCCCCACTCTGAAGCCAATGTTCTTTCCATTTGACTGCTAATTTCTGAGCTCATGAACTTGGGAGAAATAATGATTTTCATTCCAACTAAATGTAGCTCCAAAGTTCTGTCATACAGTTCAACTGATTTGCTACTACCTCACCTCTCGTTATCCTGTCTCATTAAAATGATATTATATCACTTGGAAATCTAAAGTTCTTTCTTCATAGGACTGTTGGGAAAATGGAGAATGGAAAAGGAATAGGCCAGACTCAATCCTCAACAGGTGATGACTGTTTATTGAGAAACTGCGAGGGGCACAGACCTTCCTGAGAGATTGGAGGTTGTGCCTCAAACTGGATTTTGGGGTGGACTTACGTATGGCTTAACAGGGAAGCAGAAAACAGAAAATGGGTTATGGTCTCTTGGGGGCCCAGGGTGATGTCCTTGGTCAGGCCCACAGTGGAATGCTCCACCTGGGGTGAGGGGCTATTGTCCCCTGGGGACTAAGGGTGGTGTCCTTGGTTTGGCCCAGATCAGAATAACCTGCCTGAGGACAGGCATGTGGTTAAGCTTGTCCTCTTGCTTGTCCTTGGGAATATTGCAGGAATCAATCCTTCAATGACACACACTTTTTTGTCGCTGTTCTTTGCTGGTCCTGGGGCTTGACTCGGGGCCTGGGCACTGTCCCTGAGCCTCTCTCTGCTCAAGGCTAGCACTCTACCCCTTGAGCCACAGCACCACTTCTGGCTTTTTCTGTTTATATGGTGCTGAGGAATTGAACCCAGGGCTTCATGCATGCTAGACACTCTACCACTAAGCCACATTCCCAGCCCCACAGCGCCATTTCTGACTTCTGAGTAGTTTATTGGAGACTCCCAGACATTTCTGCTAGGGATAGCTTTGGACCATGATCCTCAGATCTTAGCCTCCTGACTAGATAGGATTATAGGTGTGAGTCACTGGCACATTGACAGTAAAATGATTTTAATCCTTTGCTTGCTCCAAGCTAGCCTGGAGACAAACCCTTGAATGACCCCAAAGAAATGTTATCATTTTAGGAAACCTTAGTCCTTTCTATATGGGCAAGTTTGGGATATTTACCTTTATAACAATTTTAAACATCTGAAAGCAACCTTTTAATCCCCCCTCAAAATACAAGCCATATGTGTAATGGCCATAACTCCAGTGATTGAGAAGCTGAGGCAGGAGGACTGAGTCTACTAGGAGGACCAGTCTAGGCCAGACAAGGTCTGGAACTGTAGCTTAGCAGTAGAGTGCTCACTTATCATGCATGAAGCCCTGGGTTTGATTCCTCAGTACCACATAAACAGAAAAAGCCAGAAGTGGCACTGTGGCTCAAGTGGTAGAGTGCTAGCCTTGAACCAAAAGAAGCTCAGGGACAGTGCCCAGGCCCTGAGGTCAAGCCCCAGGTCTAGCAAAAGAAAAGGTCAGATAAAATTATGTTGGAATCAACAGGCCTAAAATCCTCTAAAATAACAGTATTAAGGGCTAGGCATGTGCCTCAAGTAATTAAAAACACCTTCCTAGCAAACATGAGGCTGTGAGTTCAAACCTAGCACACACACACGTCACCAATGAGCACCAGTGCCCTGAGGAAACTCATTGAGAGCTGAATCTAGTGAGGCTTACCTGTCACCCCAACTATGATAGGAAGCCTAACATACCCAGCTCATGGGTACCTGCATACCTAGACAGGAAATGAGACCCTATCTTAAAAATAATCTACAAAAAACACAGCTAGAGGTATGGTTCAGTGGTAAAAGCATCCGTAGCTCTAAGCCCTGCATCCTATTACTAAGGCCCCAGTATCCTAATAATTAAAAATAAAAACAATAAAACAGGTATAATACAACTCATACCTACCTCAGTTCTAAACTCTGTGGATCCATGCTTGAAAGGACAGGATTTCCAATTTATTTTTAAAAATATAAATAAGAGAAGAGAGAACAATATCTCCATGACATGTTGTATTGTGTGCTTAGATCTGTCTAAAAGATTCCTATATGGTAGATATTCCATCATAGGCTAGGGCACAGATGTGGGTGGGCTTTAGAATCAGAATCAAAGTAGGCCTCAAGTTGTACAGTGCCTGCCTAGCAAAATCAAGGCTTTGGTTCAAAATGCCAAAATCACCAAAATATATAAATAAATCACGGGGCTGGGCGTATGGCCTGGTGGCAAGGGCACTTGCCTCATATACATGAAGCCCTGTGTTCAATTCCTCAGCACCACATATGTTGAAAAGGCCAGAACAGGTGCTGTGGCTCAAGTGGCAGAGTGCTAGCCTTGAGCAAAAAGAAGCCAGGGACAGTGCTCAGGCCCTGAGTCCAAGTGCCAGGACTGGCAAAAAAATTAAAAAATCATCCCACTCTTCACTTAAAATACTTGAGCAATCGACAATTACAATTTTATTCTTTTCTATATGTCAGGTGGCATGTGCTCTTCCTAAAGGGTAATCAGTACTTGAATGACCCCAGCTATTGTAGCTCCAGCTAGCCAGGTGCCCTGCTGTAGGACACAAAGTGTTTATTGGGTTAAAATTAAGACTTATGAGCCTTATAAGCATGGGCTGGGAAGGTGGCTTAGTGCTAGAGTGCTCACCTAGCACGCATGAAGCCCTGGGTTCAATTTCTCAGTACCAAATAAACAGAAAATGCCAGAAGTGGCACTGTGACTCAAGTGGTAGTGTTAACCCTTGAGCAAAAGGTCAGAGACAGTGCCCAGGCCCTGAGTTCAAGCCCCAAGACTGAAAAAAAAAAAGACAATTGCTTCTGCAGAAAGCAGTGGCCTGTGGAATTCAGTAGGAGGGTCTTGGCTGATGGAACTGGAGTTTGTACAAGTGATGGTAAGCCATCCATCCATAGCCCTTCCTCCTCAATTTTCTGCTCCCTAGTATTAGTTTTCCCACTAGACTAGAATAAATTGTTGAATGAGTCAATACAAATAATACTGACCACAAATACTATAAGCATCAGAACTTACAGCACCAAGAATTGCGCATGTAAGCCTTTAGGATTAAAACAGGCTGGGAATGTGGCTTCGTGGTAGAGTGCTTGCCTAGCATGCATAAAGGCTGGGTTTGATTCCTCAGTACCACATAAAGCAGAAAAGGCTGGAAGTGGAGTTGTGGCTCAAGTGGTACAGTGCTAGCCTTGAGCAAAAGACACTCAGGGACAGTGCCCAGGCCCTGAGTTCAAGCCTCAGTACTGGCAAATAAATAAAACAAAGCAGGGTACAGTGGGCCATACTTACACTCTAGCATTCAGGAGATGGCAGGAGAATCATGAGTTTCATACCAACCTGGGAAACTTTGAGAGACCCAGTCTTATTTAGGGGTTGGTTTAGGGGCCTAAACTAAGGGCCTGACCCTTTTACTTACCACAGCTACACTTGGGCTTTATTGGTGGTTAACTGGAGAGAATCGTTTTCTGGACTTTCTGGCCCAGGATAGTTTCCTGAGATCCCAGCCTCTTGAGGAGTTAGGATCACAGGCGTGAGCCACCAGTGCCTTCCCATCAGTTAAAATTTGAAAAGCAGGGGCTGGGGATATGGCCTAGTGGCAAGAGTGCTTGCCTCGGATACATGAGGCCCTGGGTTCAATTCCCCAGCACCACATATACAGAAAATGGCCAGAAGTGGCGCTGTGGCTCAAGTGGCAGAGTGCTAGCCTTGAGCAAGAAGAAGCCAGGGACAGTGCTCAGGCCCTGAGTCCAAGCCCCAGGACTGGCCAAAAAAAGAAAAAAAAATTGAAAAGCAGGGTGAACATTGGTAGTATTCTCTCTTCCCCTTCTCCCTCAGAACTCAGCCTGGCTTGTTCTCCATTTCTTTCTGGGCACTCTCCTGGAGCTTTTGTTTAAGGCTAGCACTCTACCACTTGAGCCACTGTGCCACTCTGGCTTTTCCTAAGTAGTTTTATTGGAGATAAGAGTCTCAGACTTTCCTGCCTGGACAGGCTTTGAACCACGAACCTCGGATCTCAGACTCCTGCGTGGCTAAGATTACAGGGACGAGCCACTGGTGCCCGGCCTCCATTTCTTAATACAATCTTATATCTGCTGAAAAAAAAATGCTGTCCCAAGAAAAGCTTGAGGAATTCAAGATGAGGGTGGGCATAGATAACTAACTGGAGGAAGGTTACTCATGTATTTGGGCCAACAGTAACATCTGCAGCTGAGCAGAAGACCAGTGTTTTCTTCCTTAATCGGTTGACCATGCTCAGGAAACAGTGCCTTATGGTTTCAGTTGACAGATCTATGCCTGGGCCTTTCAGTCCTTTAAATGTCAAACATCAAGATAAAACACACTGGTTCAATGAAGACAGATGATACAAAAAAAGGTAATACTTGAAAACTTTATTTTCTCAAATGAGCACCAACACAGATTGGAAATATGACAGAAACAATGTACTTCTCTAATACTGAATCACTATGTACAAATACAGGAAAGGGTGAAGACAAATTATCTGAAAACAATTACTTTTGTTATTGAAGCAAAAGTGACTTGAAAAATGCCACCAAAGAAAATAAAAAAACAAAAAAAGCCCAAACCCAACAAATACAGTTTGTAAACACAAGCATAAATAGACAGATTCTGTATTGTAGGATAGTCTTTGCAGGTTGGGAAAAGGAAGCCAATGCCTGCTTTTTTTTTTTTTTTAATACAAGACAGATGGGCAGAAATAACTGGTTAGAGAGGCTAGCTTGTTTCCTTCTTGGCTTTATCCAAAACTGCTAGATTTCATGACTGTTTTAATTTTTTGAAATTAATCATCTCTTTACCTATAGGACCAGCATGTTTTCTCATTTGAGGCAGATCTTTTACAATACAAAAGCTGATTGTGTTCAAGAATTGATTTAATAATCTTCCTAAACTTGAGGCAATCTAACATTCGGGGAAAAAAAGTAGTTCATCTATAAGGTATGTGTGTTATTAATGTTCTTTTAACCCAAACCAGCAAGCCAGTTAATATTTTACACAATGTGGCTTCTAAAGTGACTGGAGTCCTAGGACCCAAAATGTATTCACATCTCAGAAGCATACATTTAACTTTGCTTGATCTTTCCCAACAGATTTCCTTATAGTCTGTAAGAGTTGAACACACAAAGAAAAAGGGAACAAACTGGCAACAGCTCCATGCTCAAGAAAAAAATCCTCATGCTTTGTGCTGTTGGTCCACTCAGAAACAAAAAAGCAGAGAGAAAGCTGGGTGCTGGTGGCTCATGCCTGTAATCCTAGCTACTCAGGAGGTTGAGATCTAAGGATCATGATAGGAAGCTCGCCTGAGCACGAAAAGTTTCTCTCCAATTAACCACCAATAAGGCCAAGTGGAGCTGTAGCTCAAGTGATAGAGCACTAGCCTTGAGCAAAAGAGCTCAGCGACAGCACCTAGGCCATGAGTTTAAGCCCCACAACTGACCAAAAAAAAAAAAAAAAAAAGCAAAAGAAAAGCAAAACCTTGTGCGCTGGGAGATGTAAACTATGGTTAATAGTGTCCCCAATAGAAAACAGGAGACACACACCAATGTGCATGTGTGTGTGTATGTATGTGTATGTACATACACAACTCACATACACAATTCCAATTTGCAAGAACTTCATCCAATAAAAATAATTACTCTAACGGCTACTATTAAATTTACTTGGTTTTGTTATTTTCTTAACAATCATTACTGGTGCAAGAAAATATCTTAGCTCAAAAGCTGGTAATTTACTAGAGGTCTGTGCCATGAGGGAAAAATGCAAACAGGCATTGCTTTAAAGCTTCAATCCAGATTAAAGTGATAGAGATCTTTTAAAGAAAAAAAGTATACTGGTGATTACTGTTTCCCTTAAAACATACTTCAAGAAATGCAGAGGAAACCACAGTATTAAAATGAAAATAAAAAGTGCTCTCAGGGGATCTGAGAAAACAGCACCAAATATATTATTTTAAAAAATTAAATATTATTTACAAAAGTATATTTCACAAGCAACTGTTTTTCTATATCAACTTGAAAATCTTATAATAAAGGGCCACCTCTTTTGTACATACTATACTGATCACCACTAGGATTTCCTTTCTCTTACCTCTGATTCCCCTAATCTAGGAGCTGGGCAGAACCCCGGCAGGCCTAGCTGAGAACTTGTGGCATGAAGTTTGACTGTATTTGACTCAATCAACCTAAATCAGCAGCCTGAGACTAATAGCCTGGGGGCCTTCCAAGATGGCCATGACCATGACCTAGAGTGACACAGGGGAGATGGAATTCAGCCAGCTGGACTTGAGTTCAAAACCAAGGAAGATGCTGGCTGAGGTATAGAACTTCATACCTTTCCCTTTCTCCCTTCTATCCCTCTTCTTTATTCCCCCACAGGCTGCCCAAGTTTAGCCAACAATCTCCAATTCCCTGAACCTATGAGGGGTGAATGGATGAGGTCTTTGGTTATGCTCTGAGTCAAAAACTTGGTGAGGAAATTAAAAAACTGAGATCATGAGTTGATGTGTCTCATTGTTCCAATACTGCTACATATCAGCTAGACAAGCGATGAATGGAATAAGGTTATAAGAAGCACTTTGGGTTTCAATGAACAAAGGGAAGCCTAATGAGTTTGTTTTTCTTTTCCCTTTGTATTTATAGAAAAACCAATACTGTGTCCTCAGATCTCTCCCACCAAATAGGGCACCAAGCACCCCATCCTTCAGTGGATAGTAACCAAAAAAACCCACAAAAAGAAAACAAAACAAAACAAAAAAACCCACCACCAAAAAACCAGAACCAGGGTCTGACAGGAGCCTGCTCTGATCCATGCGAAGTCAAAGGCCCCATTCCCAAGAAAGAGCACTGACACATTGGTCTCCTCTGCCCCTTCACCATTCTAGGGCACTATGTGTATATATATACACACACACACACATACATGCCATGTTACCATGTTTCCAATTCTTGTTTTAAAGACAAAACACCTACCTAGGTTCAACCCTTGTTTTGTTTAGAAGAAAAGGACTCTTAATAGCTGGACATTCCCTGAGCAAACGGTCTAATCAAATCCATGAATGAAGGCCACTTCCTTCAGGTAGAAGGGAGGGGGGGGGATCCATGATTACTGGCAAGCCAGTGTAGGAATGTGAAAGTTAAAAGAAAGGGGGGTGGGGGAAATCTAACCCAAAGGCCTGGGGGTAAAACTAAGAACTTCTGAACCTCAGTTGGCCTGGTAATGAAGTGTGAAGAACCACTTGTCTCCATGGCTGCTAGAGCAGAGCAAAGGGCCTGGACAAGAAGTCTTGGGAAACAAAATTCAATGTCTAGGAATCTTTCTGTGTTATAGAAGAGTCAGTCTCTGCGAAGCTTGGAGCTCCTCGGTTTTCTGGGTTTTCTGTCACTCTGCCCACTTGGGTCTCAAATCCTCTACTCTGCAATCAACATATGGTGACACAAAGAGGATTTCCACCTCGCAGCTCACTCCCTGCGGGGATTTGTTTCCGCTGCAGGAAGATGCTGAAAACCTCCTGGGTGGGCTGCTTTAATCATGGCTAATCAACTTTACAGATTCTTAATTCCATGAAGTGGATGCTTTGTGAGATTTAAAAAGGTAGATTTTCCTATAGGATCAGCCTACTTTGGAAAATGAGAATTACTTAATGCACACTTATCTTAATAATATTTTCAGCCTACGAAATGAAGTGAACTCTTCAATGAGTTTCGGTCATGCACCTTGGATGGGCTGAATTGCTGTAAAAACAGACTTCACAGTGTTGATTACGTGTATCAAATTCCTTTCTCTCCTGAGCCTAAAGGGAATTGTTCCCTATTTCTCTAACACTCTATAGCTTTGGGAAAGGTGAAGGTGGGTCAGAGGGGGTAAGATCAGAATCCCCATCACTACACCACACTGACACATATGACAAGAACTAGGAATCTACAAGTCAGATTGTCCCTAGGTTCAAAGTCTTGGGTCTTAGTTTTCTGGTCTAACAAGATGGGACTGAAGAGAAGAAAAGCCACCCAAAACACCATGAGCAAAGCCTTGCATGTCCAAAGTGGAAAGATACACCTCACCTGTACTGGTTCAAATCTGAACTATTATGCTTCACCCAATTCCTACCCAACCTCCTTTCCCTGACATATTACTCAGAGAGAGTTGCTAATTGATTCTACTTTTGATTTTTCTGACTCAATATCTGAGCTGTTTCTTTGGGAGCTCATTAGTTGCAGCCCCTCTTTGTTCCCTGCTTTCCTCAAGTCCTGATTTTAGTTGGTGGAGATAGTTGTACATTGTGTTCCTTGCAGATGGCAGTCCCTTCTCCCCTTCTGTACAGGAGCTAAGGAGGCATGAAGGTGATTGCTCAGAGGCTGAGTGAGGCAGTCCTCAAACCCAATCTAGGCTTTATTCATCCTATTCACTGCTACCAGAATATTCCCCACTTCAGCCTGGTCCTTGACCAGCTAGAACTAGGGTCACTTCTTGGGCTTATCCACTATCCTGGCACATTTGGGGTCAGGAACAGAAGCTTCCAGTCAGAGAGAATGCGATCGTGAGGTATTTTTTTTTTCTCTTTGTCCTTCTGAGACAAGTCGATTATTTCAAGCCTAAGTTCCCAGGTCTCCAGAAGCAGCCCAAGTTTGTTCCTACCTCTACCCTCCCGCCCCTGCCCACCCTCAGACCCTCTTCCTCACTCCACATGCCACTGCTCTCCTGGCAAGAGGCCATCAGGCAGGTCTTGCATGGGCCATGGGGCCCTTTCTAAGGTGGGCTGCCGCCATGCGGTCTAAGATCTGTTCCTTTTGTGGTTTGTTTTCAGCCAACACTAGAACAGAGAGAGAAGCCAGGATCAACTCACAAACAGATACAAAGCAAAGAGACAGAGAGACAGCGATTTAGAGGCCGGTCACCAGAAAGATGGCGTCAGGATGGGAGGATGCCCCAGATGGCAAGGCCCCTAAATGGATGGAACCAAGTGTTCAGTCACTCTCTCACGCTTGGGTAGAATGTTCAGTTGGATGGCATTCACGTGGACACTGGGTTGAGTGGATGCTGTCCAGTCAGTCCCAGCCATTGTCCTTGATCATGTGTGCTAGTTCAATGATGTATTTTCCTTCTTTATATTTCTGGCTGCTTTCAAAAGCATGTTCCTAGGAAACAGAAGAAGAGAAAGACTCAATTAGTGGCCAAGGGCAAACAGGTGAGATTAGTGTGTCAAAGTAGAGGTGTTTATGACAGGCATCAGGACCACTGTGGCTTCATCTAGGCTTGCCCCAAATCCCCACTGTCTCTCCCTTGTCCACCCCCCACTTTCTCTTGGCCCACAGTAGTTCTCACTTAGCAAATCACAATATTGATTCACAAATTTATAGTTCTATTTTTTATTATGTTGCTGAAGCTGTTCATTGCCATTCTCCTGAGACTGTGAGGCACATAATACACGATGAATGAGCAGGCATAGCCATCTTAGGAGACTTTCTGATGCTAACTGGAAGTTTGCATATCCAAAAGCCATTCCATTTCTAGGAACACAGAAATGGCCTCATTATACTTTTTTTGGGGGGAGGGGTGCTGGTTCTGGAGCTTGAGCACTGTTTTGCTCATGGCTAGTGCTGTATCACTTGAACTACCACCACTCACTCCACTTCCAGCTTTTTCTGTGATAAACTGGAGATAAGAGTCTCACAGACTTTCCTGCCTGGGTCGATCCTAAGATCTCAGCCTCCTGAGTAGCTGGAATTACAGGTATGAGCTACTGGCACCTGGCACCTCATTATACTTCAAGCTGTACTTGAGAAAAAAAGACAGAAACCAAGTATTATGAGGCCCAACAGCTTCTTTTTCTGTTTTGCTATTTCCATGTCACATGAGTGCAGTATATTTTTTCTTTTACCGTCTCTCTCCAGGGAGACAGGAGCTACATAAACCCCCAAGCTGGAAGACCTAGCAGCCCTTAAGCTCCTCCCACCTTCCAGACCTTGATTGGGCAGGGGGAGGGGGGGAGGAGAAAGGACCCTGTCAGGTTACCTTCTACAATTATAGCACTGAAGGCTCTTCCAATTCGATTAATAAACCCCACAGAAAGTAGTCCTCCACAGGCCTGAGATAAAGGACTAGCAATGGGTACGTAAGAACATCCTGGTACAGGGGCTGGGAATATGGCCTAGTGGCAAAAGTGCTTGCCTCGGATACATGAAGCCCTGGGTTCAATTCCCCAGCACCACATATATAGAAAATGGCCAGAGGGCTGGGGATATAGCCTAGTGGCAAGAGTGCCTGCCTCGGATACACGAGGCCCTAGGTTCGATTCCCCAGCACCACATATACAGAAAACCGCCAGAAGTGGCGCTGTGGCTCAAGTGGCAGAGTGCTAGCCTTGATCGGGAAGAAGCCAGGGACAGTGCTCAGGCCCTGAGTCCAAGCCCCAGGACTGGCAAAAAAAAAAAAAAAAGAGAGAGAAAATGGCCAGAAGTGGCGCTGTGGCTCAAGTGGCAGAGTGCCAGCCTTGAGCACAAAGAAGCCAGGGACAGTGCTCAGGCCCTGAGTCCAAGGCCCAGCCAGGACTGGCAAAAAAAAAAAAAAAAAAAAAAAAAAAAAGAACATCCTGGTACATTAGCAGAAAGCATGGATTCCTGGAGGCACTATGCAGCTAAGCCTGAAGTATAGATAGAGCCCCGCCTCCTCAGTCTCCAAAGTAGAAACTAAAGGTAGGTTCTAGCATCATCTGTTTGAAGTGCATCCCTGGAGCTTTTGAGTCTCAGAACAAAGGTTGACTTGGGCTTCTTGTTGAGGAAGAAATCACTCAACCAAATGGGGAAAGGAATGGAAAGGAGAATGAGGAAAGAACAGAAAATGTACCAGCACAGTACCAGCACACACACATACATATGATCTGTGGGCTCAGCAGCAATTTCATTATTCCCTGACTCCAAGCAAGAGAGACGGAGACATAGAGACAGCAAAAAACAATGCCAGAGTGTTTGTACATGTGTATAAGCTCACACACAACAATAATGTAGTTTGGGAAGAAGACCTATTGTTCATAATAATATATTTAGGGTCATAGGGGAGAGAGGGAGGAGAAAAAAATGAAGAGTGGGAGTTGTCCTATTAAACTGAAAAGAAAACCCAACTGCCAAGTGCCTCAACAGGCACAAGACATCAGCCTGACACTCCAGAGGAAAACAGAACCTGAGTTACAGAAACACCCCACCCGACCCCACCCAACCCCACTTCCTTCCTATATCTGCTGACTTTCCATTCTATCACAAAATTGAGATGCTTACTTTGAGGGTCAGCAGAAATCGAGACAAAAGAATGGTCCAGCATGGACTAAACATTTGGGCTGGGGTTCACTTCTACAACCCCAGTCCTCGGGAGGTTGGAGTATTCAAGATAGCCAGTTAGATGCTTGGGCGACACAGTGATATGCTGCCTCAGAAAACTTAAATAAGTAAAATAAGTAAATAAAAATCTGGGGAGCTGGATTAGCCCCTAAAGGTCACTACAATGGCTTGGCTGTTTTTGTCTGTTCACTTGTGGCTTTCTTCCCAGGCATCCTGAGGACCAAGCCCAGGACCTTGCATCTAGGAGGCAAGTGCTCATCCAGTCCTCCTTCATTCCATTTTACCCAGTGTTCAATCAAGGAACAAAAAGCAAACAAGGTTTGGGGATATGGCCTAGTGGCAAGAGTGCCTGCCTCATATACATGAGGCCCTGGGTTCGATTCCCCAGCACCACATATACAGAAAATGGCCAGAAGCGGCGCTGTGGCTCAAGTGGCAGAGTGCTAGCCTTGAGCAAAAAGGAAGCCAGGGACAGCATTCAGGCCCTGAGTCCAAGCCCCAGGACTGGCCAAAAAAAAAAAAAAAGGCAAACAAACCAGGTTTATCTGTTGTGTCCACTCCAACATGTCTTCAATGAAAGACAGCTCAGATGTTGGAAGCAGAGGAAGGGAAAGAGTTTCTAAACAATCAATAGCAGAATTCTCCCCCATCCCTAAATGCTCCCCCACCCCTCACACCCTGCCACCACCAGGCACCGGGAGGGGGGTGTGACTGTACAGGGGGAACGGAATGGCCAAGGCCTCTCTCTCACACTGAAACAATCAAGCCAACCATAGAAGGGCAGCTAAACCATCTTAGCATCATAGTCTAGATTTTTTGTTTTTTTGGTTTCTTGAAATATGTCACCCAGGCTGAGACTAGACATGTGCTTCCGCCTCCCAAAGGGCTGAGATTACAAGTCACACCACCATACTGGGTTTAGATAATTTTGTTCTTAGATGTTTTATTTCCCATCTCTATCGCTTTAACATTTCCAGCATTAAGAATGTCAGGAAAGGGGCTGGGAATATGGCCTAGTGTTTGCCTCGTATACATGAAGTCCTGGGTTCAATTTCCCAGCACTACATATACAGAACATGGCCAGAAGTGGCGCTGTGGCTAAAGTGACAGAATGCTAGCCTTGAGCAAAAAGAAGCCAGGGACAGTGCTCAGAACCTGAGTCAAGGCCCAGAACTGGCAAAAAACAAAACAAAACAAAACAAAAAAAAGTCAGGAAGACTGAGCTGCCAAAATGGCTATAGAATCCACCGAGGATAGTTTTTATTTTTGTAATGATTTTTAATTTGCACACTTTCAAACTTCATTTAGTCAGGATATAATTTATATGTGGTATCTGTTGCTCGTACTATTTGATATTCCCACTAAGCAATTCTTATTATTCCCCCAACAAAACTAAATGAAATAGATTTCCAATACCTCCCTTTGCTTCTTAGACTTGCACACCAGTGATGAAGTGACTCACACAACATTATCACCCTGCAGCCATTTTGGCTACTCCTTCTGGCTCCATCCCAAGTCACTGGGCAAGTCATGAGACACAAAACAGGATGGGGAACTTGAGACATTTTTACACAGAATAAATTTCCCAAGTAGAGACAGAGAGACCAATTTTCATAGTAACAAAGAATAACATTGTACCATGCATGCATACACACTGAAAAAGACCTTTCAATAAGTACAACAATGTAAGTTTATTTACACTAAACTTATACTGGAAGGCAAGTGATGAGCAAAGATTTTTAAGGCACTACCCTATTTAACATTATAAAAACTTTAAGCTAGGTGCCAGTGGCTCAAACCTACTCAAGCTGAAAGATTGTGGCTCAAAAATCAGGCTGAGAAGGTTCACTAGTTTCCATCTCCAAAATAACCACCAAAATCAGGGATGACTCAAACAGTAGAGCTTGATAAAAGCATGACACAAGCCAAACAGACATAAGGCACTGAATTTGAAACCCCCTCAAAAAATAAAATACAATAAAACTCCTAAGAATATGAGAAATTTAACTACTACTACTAGCCAGAAGGACTATGCAGGTATGGACTATGATGGTATAGTAACCCCAATGCTTGTAAGAATATCTATTTGCTTTGAAACCAGCAGATGGACAACTCCCTCCTCTCACCCTGGCAAAGGACTGCTCACTCTTCTTAGAACTTTAAAATTTATAGGATTAAACAATGAAAGAATAATCATTTGGGAATCTAACCATGGCAGCATCTCCCAGTGGATGTAATGACAGTGCTTGTGATCCTAGGACATAGCCTGGTACCTACGTGATGTTGCAGGGGCATCAAAACCTAGTAGGTTAAGGGCGTTGGTTCTAGAGGCACACTGGTACCTGGGCTCCTCTCTTGGTTTGGCCACTAATGACTAGTTAAGTCATGTAAAGGCAAACACACAGTAAGATATGAGGAATGACACACTACTGTTATTTTTTAAGTGAAGAATTGTGTCATGTATATGCTGGCATGCTGTATATGAGGAAGATGCAGGTGTGTATAAACATGCACATCTGTCTCCGGGACAACAGGTATGAAGGAAGAATTGGGACAGTGATGGAAAAAAGGGAAGGAGAAGGATGGTCGCAGACACAATGACTGCTCAGTTTCCTGTCGTGGGCAAAGGTAAAAACCCCACAGGGTGCTGAGAAGCATACAGAAAAAGCATGAGGAGACTCTATGCGCCACACTCTCTCCCAACCAGGCTTCTCTATACTTACATATTTCCAGCCCAAAGTGGTTTTGCAGTTTTCACAGTAAATGTCTGCAACTGCGTGCAGTCCTGTTAGCAACACCCGCTCTTCTGCAGGCCCACAGCCCACATTAACTCTATACCAAAAGACAGAGAGAGTGGGTGGTTAGTCACATGTACATACATTGCCGCAGCAACTCGCTGCCCCAGGGGAAGTCATCTCACAGCCTGCTCTCAAACAAGCCGATCACATCCCATATCCCCCAAAAGGTAACCGCATGGAAATCCATTAGGTGGATGGAATTCCAGATCTGCAAGAGTAGACTCAATGGGTCTAATGGGTCTACTTTGTGACTGAAGGGGACAAAATGACCACACCGTGAGGTCACAGCCATGAGGACAGGTCCTCAAAGCTTACTGAGGACTTACAAAGATGAGGGACTTACACATGAGGGCAGTGTTGTCTATAACACAAGGAGATTGAGCCCCGAACTTTAAGTATCTCATGTCCCGCCACCTTCACGGAACATCTGCCCCAAGTTGAATGTGCTGGATTTCCAGTTGTATACCTCACCAGGTGTATGTGAGCTTTGCCTGCCTTTCCCCAGTGGGGGCTGGAAACCCCACGCCCAGCAATGGCTATGTATGGGCTGTCTGCAGGGAGGGCTCTACCCTGAGTCTTCCCTCCAGTCTCACTGAAATTCTTTTTGTTTCACCCTCAAATCTCAGATCTAGTTATGAGAGTTCACAGATGAAGCCTTCAGGAGCTCCTCAGCTCCTTCCCAATGTACCCAGTAAAGGCACCATAGTGAATATGATTTTCAGAGATGCTACCCTCCAAAAAAATTGTCCCCCAAGGTAAGTGATGGCCAGTTGTGGAGAATACTGCTCCATAAGTCTTTATTAGGCAGAGAAGGCAGGCTCCATTGCTTTAACCAAGGTTGCCTTTCCTCTATCCTTCAAAATTTATACCAAATAATAGATATACTGTAGAGACACTCACACTGAGTTAAAGAGGTATGCTCGTCCTTGACTTCCTTGGAATGACTGAAATGTAAGAAAACAAATGGATAGTTAGAGACCCCTTCCATCTACCCATTTTAGAAATCAACCCCAACCTGGAGCAAGCATGACCTTCCAAGGTTCAGAGTACATGACAGCACCATGGCAGCTAGCAGTCTAGCTGGCAGGTGGCATGGGGAGAGACAGAAGAATAAGCAGAGCAACAGCCTGTACTTGGAACTATGTTCATCAGCTCAGGTGATGACATGAGGAGCTAGAGGCATAAAGGTAAACAAGAAACTAGCCAGGTGTGCACACCTGTAATTCCATTACTCAGACTGTGAGTTCAAGGTAAAGTGTGACTTGTATTAAAAAGGACTAGGCTTCAGTGGCTGACACCTGTAATCCTAGCTAGTCAGGAGGCTAAGAAGTAAAGAACATAGCTCAAAGGCCTGGCATAAATGTCCATGAGATTCCTACCACCCTTTAAGTAGAGGCATAGCTAAGACAATAGAATGCCTGCCATGAACAAAACATTGAGAGCATATGGCCCTGAGTCCAAGTACATAAAACTAAACCCCATGAAGCCATTAGGAACTTCTCCCTTTCTGACATTATCTGAGATAAACTTCTCCATTAGCCTTTCCTGGTCCCACTTGATCTGAACTCTGTGCTGGATATGACGTGCCTACATTGCTTATCCTTTTGGTCCAGCCCTATTAAAAGAAGCAGAGAATGCCAAGCCAAAAAAAAAATCACTCTCATCTAGATTTCTGGTAGATCCTAAATGCCACAGAGACAGTTAAAATCCTCCTAAGCGGGATCAGGGGAGTTGAACTTGTTAGGTATAATCAAGTTGAGTTCCACTTCACAGAAACACAAGCTCATTCAAACCACTGACTTACTCACTAGTTTCCCCTACCTGGCTGGAGAGTAGAGGGAACAGGTGAACCAGAGCCAACCCTTTGCCAGGCACTCTCCATGGTTCCCTCCTCTGGTTACGCTGAGATGGCTGGCTGACATGTTGCACACTGCTGTCTACATTTTTAATATGGCACGGCAATGTGTCCTGAACATGTTAATCTTCTCAGAAAACGGTGCTAAAAGCAAGTAGGGATTCTGAAGAATGCTGGTGGTTGGTTAATAGATGGCTATGCTGAGGACAGTTGTTTTGAGGTGGGTGCTACAAGCTACACCAGAAGACAAAATGCTGCTGGGGTTTGGCTCTAGTGCCTGACTAGCAAGTACTAAGCCAAAAATCCCAGTACTGACACATTTACACACACACACACAAACACACACACAGCAGATTTCTTTTTTTTTGTAGAAAATCTCCCCTAGGAGCTACTGACTTTTGGCTGCTTCCAACATTGAAATGCACCCCAGTGCTTTTGTACCCAAGTGCAGCTGCAAGAAAGAGGGAAGCAGCTATTCTCTAGCTGCTGCCCAGACCTAAACAAACTCTCTTTTTCAGGACCTTGAAGCATCCCAAGGAAAATGCCCTTGAAATCTCCCAGGCACACACAACAGAGCAGGTCTGAGCTGTCTCAGAGCTTGGAGGAGGCAGTGTCCCAATGACACAGGCCCAGGTTTTGGACAACTGCCCAACATTGGGTCATAAAATGCCTCAGAGCTTCCAGACAGCAAAAGTTGTATGATGTGGCCACACCCATTTTTTTGCCAGCCTGTTCTCTTGCTACTTCCCCAGTGGGCCCTTTGCTCTAGTCAAAACAGACCACGTGCAATACTGCTTTTCACCAACTCTGCCACTACCAGGGAGGTGCCTCAGATAAGCTCCCCTTTGTAAGCCTCTCTGACTTCCCTAGGAAGAGGTACCACCAACACCCACATGGAGACTCCTCCTGTTCTGTCTTACTTTTCGCTTAGCATCCAACAGTGAAATCATCTGCTTATCTCTCTCCCTTACTAGGCTGTGAGCCCCCAGAGGCTCACAAGCCCTAGGCTATGCCTTCAATTTGTCCCTGAACCCCCAGAATATGACACAGTTGGTGTTTATTAAATGTTTATTCCATCCATATATCTATTTTCCTTTTTCATTACGGACATATAACTGACATAGAAAGCTACTGATCTGGTTTGTCCATCAAACTCAGCCTTCTTCCCCATCCCATTCTCAAGTGGACCCATGAGCAACCCCTGCTTTCTGTCCCTCATCTTAGTCCTGGGATTTTTTGGTACGTAAAATCGTATATAATGTGAGAGGTTTTAATCTAGCTTCTTTTAGTACTCATCCATGTTGGGCTATAATTCAGTGGTTCATTTCCTCTTATTGTGAAGTAGCATTCCTTTCTGTGGACATACCATATTTCAGTTATTTTCAGTATGCTCTGGACCCTTCCAACCCCGTGGCTCTAAAGGAGGAATAATCAGCTGTGTCATTCCCTAAGAAACATTTGCCAAGACCTTCAAGTTCAGAACTATGGGAAAACAAATCCTACAACAATAAGCACCCTCTGGATTATCAATGGTTAGGAATGCAAGGAGAGACAAGGTAGTAACACTTTCCAGTCTCCTCAGAAGGTTTGCTAAACAACCCTCTGGGCTAGAGAAAAAATACTAGATACTGTACCCATTTTTATCTAAAAAGTTAAGTTTCTTCAAGGCAAAGTAGTTCACACACACAATCCTAGCTATTCAGGAGCTGGGGCAAAAAAAAAAAAGTCGAAGCTCCATCTCAATAGAAGAAACTGGGGGCAGTGGCATGCATCTATCATCTCAGCTACATCTGGAAGCTTAAAATAGGATGATTGTAGTCTAGGTAGATGCCCAGGCAAAAGTGAGACCTTATTTCAAAATAACCAGTAACAGTATGGCTTAACATCATTAGAGCACCCCCCTGGAGGGCAGTACCAAAGGTGAACAGAGGACGGCTCATACTGCATGGGGTAACAATGGAAATCTGTCCTCTTTGCTAAAAGCATATGGAAAAGGGCTCTATGGTGCCAATAATAGGGCTGATCTGACTTTTTTTTAAAGAAGCCAAGAACTTTTTGTTATTCGTTTTTTGACAGGATCTCAGTAAGTAGCTCAGGTCTGCCATCTTCCTGCCTCAACTGCCCTGAAATCCTGAGCATTACAGGAATATACCATCACGCCCAGCTATCAATAAGCCTCCACAACTGCAGAACCAATCTCAATTTTAAGAATAAACAAAGTGCCCTAAAGAGTTTTAGCTACATCCTGAAGCTTATTCTATTGAGCAAACTGGCATTTGGCAACATTTTTATTATTATGGTTTAATATGATCATATGAAATCATTGCTTATGCAACAAAGAAGACATTCAATCACCTATCCTCCTTCAATAAGTTAAGAGTAAAGCCAGGTGTCTCATGACTGTAATCCTAGCTACTTAAGAGGCTGAGATCTGAGGATCACTGTTCAAAGCCAGCCCAGGTAAGAAAGTCTGTGGGACCACTAAAAATTCAGAAGTGGAACTGTGTGGGCCAAATGGTGCTAGCCTTGAGCCAAAAAACAGTTCAGGGTCAGCCCACAGGCCCTGACTTCAAGCCCCAAGCCAAGCACACACAAAAAAAGATTAAAAATTATTTTTCTCCCTTCCTATGTCTATGATATTCACATTACATAGCAGTGCATGTATATAGTCTATAAGGAAATACATGTATATTAGAGCCTATAGTTAAATGTTTGTTAACAGGCCATTGATCTGGAGGTTCCAGTTTGCTTTCCAGTTTGATCTAGCCTGACACAAGTCAGAAGTCCTACAGAGAGCCAGGAGTGAGGAGAAGGCACATGACAGAGAAGAGAATCTGGTCGGGCCCAGAGGTGGTTTCACAGGCAGGCTTGGTCTGTGTGAAAATCTTGGCAAAGGCCCACACTCTACAATAGATGCTGGGCCCAAGCAAGGCTATCATGGTGGCAACACCTCCCCAGATATCCTGAGAGGCAGTGTCTCCTTCAACCTCAGTTTCTTCAGCTTGGAACTCAGACCAGCTGAGGCAGAACTTCCTGAGGCAGAACTCTGGAAGCTTTTCTACCAGGCTTCTACTCTTGGGCCCCTGCCAAGTCCACATCCATGATGGAGAAAACAGCCACTGAGAATAACAGGCATCTTGCAAGTAGACACAGACAAGAATAGCTCCGGCTGGGTTGCTGTATCCTGTGGGGGCCTGGCCCAGCCTAGCACAACCTGGCACAGCCTGGTACTCCCTTGAGTAAGGGTGGTACCGAAGGTGGGGAGACTGAAAGGAAGTTAAGGAAGCAATTAAAATGAAGCAAACAGAATTGGAGACCAGGAGATGCCAAACAGACTGTCAGACACATTTGTTTGCTGTCATTACTGCCAGGCAACAAGGCAGTTCTTTTCCATGTTGTGTATCAACGAAGGCTGGTGTGCAGGCCTCCAGGAAAGGTTTTTGTTTTGCTGGTTGTTTTTTTTTTTTTTTAATAAACCACATAAAACTTTTCTTCTGTCCTTTAAAGTAAAGTAATAGTTCTAGGCCCAGCCCTTCCAGCCAGCTCAAAGGAGCGGAAAGGGCTTTGAGTTTCCTGTTTAGTAGCCAAAACCACTGGTTTCTGGCCCCTTTGAAAGTCTGGAAGGCAATAACTTTTTAAAGGGGGAGAATCACAGAGAACTGAGTATTTTGGGTAAGCAGAAGTAACAGAGAAAATACATGGATTCCTTCTACCATGGAGACAGATGCAAGGCACCAGCTTGTAGTCCTAATCACCTGAGTAGACTCAATAGCATGAAGGGCCCAGGAGGCCTGTGGGTCTCTCAGTGCAGGCCCCTGGTGATCTCTGGGAGGGCTTATCCTGATCAGCTGGGCATGGGAGCTGGAAGTGCACAGAGATGAGTGGTGCCTACCTGTCTAAGCAGCTGTGACATCTGGGAGCTAAATGACCCCTACAGATGTATGGAGGTATGAGGATCTAATCTTGGCATCAGAAGACTTTTTGCCTTCAACTTACTTGATCTTGGAAATTATTCAACCTCTCTCAGCCCCCACATCTTTTTCATCTGTAAATGACAATCATGATGATTCTGTTAGGAATAGTGAGTAAAACAAGGTAAATGAAGTGCAAGTCAAAATGTTCCTATCTTCCCCTTAGGCATTTCTAGGAGCTTAGGAAAGATATCAAAAAACTGGCTCTTATTCTAATATTTGTTTCTTCAGTGATCTCCTTTTGGTCCTATTATGACAAAAGGTAAAGCCTCTAGGATTTGTCTTCCTGGGCTGGCTTCAAACCATGATCCTCAGACCTCGACCTCCTGAATAGGCATTATATTACAGACATGATCTTTTGGCTCCTGGAAAACTTCTCTTTACAATTTGGTATCTTTGTAAAAATGAAGGGAAGAAGACCCAAGCTTTCTGGGACTCTTTCCAGCTTCCCTGGAAAAGCACTTGGCGCTTGCTCCTCCACTCAACCATTCCAAGGTACGGGATTAACTGCAAGGGCTTCAACGTGTCCCATTGCCAGGGATCTGACTCCTTGCTTTGCCATATATTAGCAGATAATTGCTCATACTTGTGAGCTGAGCAAGCCCATTAGCTTTTCTGGGCCTCAATTTCCAATCTTTAAATAGGCACACTGAAATAGTGCTCCTACACCAGTATTTTTGTTTTAAAAAATTAAATAACTGTGAATAGAAGTGCTTCATATACATCATGACTATACATTTGTTGTTAGAACTTGTGATGGGGGCCCAAGTGTGCTGGCACACATCTATAATCCCAGCACTTGGGAGACTGAGCTGGGAGGATCCAGGCTGAAGTGGGAAGATGGTGAATTAGCCAGCCTAGGTTATAGAGTGAGATTTTTATGTTAAACAAACAACCCCTTAGAATGGCATGAATGTTAAGAAGTTTCTGGGCCAACAGCTCAAATTATGACCCTAGCTATTTGGAAGGTGGTAGACTGAGGAATCATAGTTTGAGATCGGCTTAGGTGAAGAGTATGAGACCCCATTTCAACTAATTAGTAGCTAGGTATAGTAGCATGTACCTGCCACCCCGAACCACACGGAAGCACAAATAGGAGCTTCACAGCCCAGGCTAGTGTCTGGGAGTGTGGTTCAAGTGTCTGTCTAGCAAGTGTGAGGCCCTGAGTTCAATCCCCTGTGCCAACAAAAAAAACTATGGTGGTGGTAGTAGAGAACAGTTCAGCTCGGTGCAAAGTAGAAATGTTCTCTGACTATGGTTAACCTATGAGGTTTTCTAGGGGCAAAGGTGAAAACATGAGCAAAACCACAGGGATCCTGGTCGGGTTTCCAGCCTGGAGGAAGCATATGGAGAAAGTGAGAAAGTGATAATAAAGAACAGTGTTGCCTTCCAGAATTAGAACAGGAATGCAATTTAAAGAAACTGAATGTGTAGCTGAGAGGAAAGAAAATTAAAAGGGATTTCTTCCATTTTCTCTAAAATAAGAACAAGAGGAAATGGACTTAGCTGGAAATCCGAGACTTGGGTTAATTACAAAGGAAGAATTTCTTGGCTGTGACTTCCACACTGGGACATAGGTCACCAGAAAAACTGGGATAAAACAAGGTCATTGCATGTGCTTGGGACTTAACCAAAAGCTTCCACTTATCTAGCCCCTTGGAGCTGAGGAGTGGGCTAGTAGCAGAAGGATGGTTTGCTCTCAGCCCCTCCTTCCATCTATTTGGGAGATGGCAGATCACAGGTGATCTGAGGGACAGGGAAGGGACTGGCTTCTAAAGGAGGAAATATCTGCTGTCTGGAGTCATAAACTGCAAGGGCATGGTAGCATTCATGATCCCTGAAACTGTAAAAACAAAAGGTAGTGAAGACCTGGCAACCACATTTTATTATTGGAATGGGGATCTCTGGAACCTAAACCACTTAAGGAGCAGACTTTTCTTTCCAGTTCCTTTTTCTGTCAGCCTACATGACCTGTGTATTCTCAAGGTCTAGGGACAAAGGATGCTCCTTCCTGCTAGGCCCCACTTCCTTGTGATACAATGTCTGTTTGTTTCAGTGCAGAGGATGCAAGCTCTGGAGCCTGCAAGGCTTTGGCCCCAGTCCTTAACTAGCTGTGTTACCCTGGGCTTCAGGGTCCCACATACATAAGGGGAAACACTGCTTATTCCATAATGGCATATTCTTGAGGGATGCTGTGATTAAGTCCCTCACTCATTACAAGTGTTTCATAAACGTTTCCCTTCCCATCCACACTGTTTTCATGATTTCGAATGGGAACTGTGTGGCTCATGTCAAGGGACATGTCTAGTCCCCCTCAAGTTCCAGACCCCATGGGCTCTTCTCCTAGCTCTCTTGAGGGCCACAGATGGACTTGTTCTCTGTTGAACTGAAAGCAGGATAAGTCTCAAGTGTGTGGCAGTGAGTTAGGATGGCAGATGCCAATGTAAACATGCAGCCAGTGGGAAAACAGATGCTGCCAGCTCAACATTCTGCATTATCTCCTCCCTCTCCAATGCAAGGCTTGGAACACACACATTCTTCAGTAGGATAAAGAATGGAGGATGCCTACAGCCAGATATCTCCCCAACCCTTACAGAACAAAGGCTGCCATGTCACTCACTCCGTCAGTTCAAGGAGGCTTGGCTTCAGAGTTACAAACTGGTGTTGTGGAATCAGGATGTAATTGCAGCCAGCCATTACTATCTGGGCCCTTTGTAGTTCAGATATGCAACTAACACATTAAGAGGAGCTCAAAATTCTCCCCAAACCATCAGGACCTTGCCAACAATTGAGTTGCTATTGTTTAAAAAGATCATGCAAACAACTATGTCTAGGAAGTGCAAACACCAACTTTCTGATGATGTATAGTTCAGTCTGTACTATACTCCTGTTCCAGAAACCAATGGGACACTGACAAAGGAAAAGGTCTTTATAATACAAACTGTCAAAGGAGCCAGTGGACTAAGAACCACAGTAAGTCCTTCCTTACAACCAACCTAAGCAGAAAGACCAGAGAAAGCCACCTTTCAAGACTGGAACCACACGCCACATTAGTGGTTACTATAAATAAATATTTTCTAGTAAGTGGAGACTTAATAGATGAGATTAAGGATACTCAATATGATTGAAAACTGAATCTGGGCTGGTGGCTCACACCTGTAATGCTACCTATTCAGGAGGCTGAGATCTGAGGATGGCTATTCAAAGCCAACTCTATCAGGAATGAGACTTTTTCTCCATTTAACCAGAAAACCAAAAGTGGAACTGTGCCTCAAAGTGGTAGAGGTTCTAGCCTTGAGCAGAAAAGTTCAGGGACAGCTCCAAGACCCTGAGCTCAAGCCCCATGACTGGTTTAAAAAACCTGAAATTATAACTGTAATAGCTGACATTCCTATGGTGCTTACTTAGTGCCAGGCAAAATTCAAACTATAGTTCAATATAGACATAAAAAGGCAAGTGCTGGTGGCTCGAGCCTGTAATCCTACTCTGAATAAGCTGAGATCTGAAGATCCCAGTTCCAAGCCAGCCCAGGAAAACAAATCTGTGAGACTTTCATCTTCAACTAAAGAGCAAAATACCAGAAGTAGAGGTGTGGCTCAAGGGGTAGAGTTCCAGCCTTGAGCAAGGAAAATTAAGGAGCAGTGTCCAGGTCGAGTTCAAACCTTAGTACTGTACACACACACATCATCATCATCATCATCATCATCATCATCATCATCATCATCATCATCATCGGCTAAGAAACATACCTGGAATCACACAGCCAGTAGTTAACAGAAATGCTAGCCATATGATTCCAAAGCCTAGGGATGATTAAAGATGGATAACAAGGGAATAATCCAAGTAACTTCCTAGAAAGAAGAGAAGCTTAACAGAATAGACAAAAAACAAAGATAGGGATGTACAAAACATTTTCACACAAAATAAAGAAAATAAAAAAAAACATTTTCACATACATTGACTTCACCTCCAAACAACAGAGAAGTGAAGCACAGAGCTATAAGAGAAACTTCCAAGTTTATACAACTTCTAAGTTCAAGACCTAAGCCTAAGGCTTTGACTTCAAACACCAAGATTTTTCTAGATGGTATTCCTTTGGAAGACCTGCCTTTCTAACTAAGAAGAAAGGATCAATCTGTCAGAACTGATGAAAATATTGTAGGCTAACCAAACTCCCTATTTACTTAGCAACTGTCTAAATTTCATTCTCTTGCTCAAATAGGTTTACCTTCAAGGATGATACCAGACAGTTAAAGATTTGAGGATGATATGCTTCAATGGAAATTAATGAATCTGAATTATGGTTTAACAAGTAAATAGCTCACTAAAAATTATGTTCAGCAGAGTTTGGTCACTACCAAATGAATAAATGATTATTTCACAACCCTTGGGAAAAAATAATTCAAGGCTGAGACCTTTCAGCTAAAAAGCTCCTTAAATTGCTTCTTTCTTTGGCATCTGGCAAAGAATGATTAGAAGTCTGCTTGGAGCTGTAGAGAGAAATGTAATCACAGTCCACTGAAATCTCATTCAGTGAGTTGAGGTCTGGCTAGCAAGGATGACCTCAAAACAGAGCATGACTTCATCTTGATTCTTGTTTGAATTTTATAGATTCATGACCATGAAGGGTGAAGGACCCTAGCTTAGACCAACCACTTACCTGAGCATAGCTTTTGCCTGCATTGCTACTCCTTATATGAGCTGAGTTCTGTCATCTGATAGCTTCTACCTTTAGATCCTTTGATGCCAGAACTCTAAGTTACAGACTAATACCCTCTTGCCCACAAGTTTCCTTTAGAAAGGCTAAATACCTGCCAGTTAAGACACTTAAGAATTATATACAGAATGATCCCATTAAATTCCATCATCTAGTAGTACCACTATGATGTTTGCACAATGAAGAATCTTCTAGGGCTGGGGATATGGCCCAGTGGCAAGAGTGCTTGTCTTGTATACATGAGGCCCTGGGTTCAATTCCCCAGCACCACATATGCAGAAAATGGCCAGAAGCTGCGCTGTGGCTCAAGTGGCAGAGTACTAGCCTTGAGCAAAAAGAAGCCAGGGACAGTGCTTAGGCCCTGAGTCTAAGCCCCAGGACTGCCCCCCCCCCCCCAAAAAAAAGAATCTTCTAGTGATACATTACTGTGACTAAATCACCATCATTAGGCAACTAATTACTGCAATTGGATGAACTGGATTCAACTGGTCCTTTCTCTGTCCTGTGCTTAGTGATGTCACACCTCAGATCAGCTTCCTCGGCAGTAAAAAAAAAAGGGGGGGGTGGCAATATCCTTTTTTTTTTACTAGTCTCTTCCAATTTTCCACGGGTGGTATGGCTTACATCTCTTTGATCATGCTCTCAGCCTTTTGTTCTCCTGGAGATGCTCAAAGCACGTAACCTTATTAGGATGACTCATTAGGCTGCAAGTTAGTTTTACCAACTAAAGGAGGTTGGTTAACATGTTCTCTACCATTATGGCAGTTGTCAAAGCTTGAAGTGTATTAGAATATTTCCACTAGCAACCTGTGTATTCACACACCCGCAGGGACTGGATTTATAGACTATGCAGTAATGAATTATGGAGGAAGAAATATTACTTAAGAGGATCATAGAGAAATCACAGCCAAAGAGCCTTAGAGGAAAGAGCAAGGAGCATGTCACAAAGACTGGGCACTGGTGATAGCTGGTACTTCCTCTAGAAATGGAACAATATTGGGTCAGAATAACCAGCCTGTCTACTACCACCCTGCCAGGTGAGGCTGGGTAACTTGCCTCTAACTAGGAGGATGTCCTTGGACAGAACCCTGATGCCCTGAATTGCAATTGCATCATCTGTGAAATGAAGGGGTTGAGCAACGCCTCTTCCAAAGGAAAGGGAACATTCTAGGAGTCCATGTCCCCAAGAGAACAGCCGCCTTGTGCACTAAATGAACATTTGACTCAGTTAGACTTACTGTTTATGTATAGTTAAAAAAATAGGTCTTCTCTATTCATCAACTCTTCTATTCTATCTGATGATTCAAGATTCTTATGGTCAAGATGTAGAAACTTAAATCCCTTCTACATTTCTGGTGTTCAACCTTCCTCGGCTAACACAAAAACACTGTCATTGTGAAATATTGAGAACTAGAAAACTATTTCCTGGACAAAGACACACACAAAGTGTTGTCAACCTACTGCAATCTATGACAGTAAAGAATAAGGCAGAAAAATCTAAACAGATAATGGTAAGAGAATGTCTCAGAATCTTACGGTGTGGTTAGATAAACAAATACTGTGCCTCAATGAATTAGAAAGCAACAACTATTTACTGTACAGCTGTCAAACCCGAAACCTGGTCGGCACCATTGAGGACATAGCTTGTTATCTCTGCTCAGAGAGATGTCCATGAAAACCAGAAGACAGGATTAAAAATATGCCAGGAATAGGACAATATGATCACAATAAGTTAGGGAAATTGGAGTCTGGAGAAGATGGGTGGGGCTGGAGAGGCTAGGAGCACCGTGTATAGGCTGGTTCTAGCAGAATGCTTTCCTTGGAAAGAAAGTTAAGGTTGAAGAAGACCAGCCCAGATAACCTATCTTGAGAGATGGAAGAGTCTATGTATTGCCAATACGAACTCCTCTATTCCCACCTCATCCTTATGTGAGAATAGTATTTTAGTAAATCAAAGTGGTCCAAATGGATGTTTAAAACATTAATATTTATCTACTCTTGTTGTCTTGGTCTCCCAAGAACAGGGATTACAGAATCTTACATTTTCTATAGCTTGATGACCTGGGGTATTATAGACCATCTTTCCTCTTAATTCTGTCAATAAACCAGGGGGATAGGCAGGTAGTATTATCTGCATTTTTCAAGTGAGGAAGGGCAGACAGCAGATGGGACTACGGTCACTCCTATAATCCAGATCTCAAATCACTCCAGCCCTTTCAGCCATCTGCATACTTCATTCCCTGAGCACTGTCTACTGTGTATACATCTAAACATGGGGCACTAGCCACTAACCTTCCCTTACTGATGGGATTGAGAGCGTGTGGGATCCTTAACAGAAGGGCAGTAAATCTGAAAGTAGAACTTGTTCATTTTTAAACAAGGACCAGCCAGTTGGACCAAGCAGTGGGTGTTTCCATGAAAATTCCATCACTTTCATGTTGCTCCACGAGCTAAGCCCAGCCAGGATTGCAAGCCATGGTATTTTGCAGCCAGCTAAAGAGTCTTTGATTAGGTCTAGAGAGGGACTCAATTAGCATCATGGAAACACAGAGCAGATTTCAGAAAGGAAAGGTCAGCCACAAGCCCCAGCATTTGCTATCAGCCATCTGCCAAGCAGGAAGTACTACTCAGATCTATTTTTAATCATCTTCCCTAGGCTAGGGCTCCTGGGAGAATGTTGAGGACAGGGTTATTCCAACACAAACATTTAGTGGCTACCTTTCTGTACACATTTTTAAACAGTCTCTGGATACTCAAGATCAACTTACATATATAGAGAGAGGTTCTGTCACTCTGACAGACAAGGTTATCATTGAAAGAAAGCCATGGGTGGGGATCACTCCTTAGCGAAATGACCTGTGGCTGTCTGGAATATCAACTAACTGTACATACCTTGACAATCCCCAGAACTAAACCCTAGGTATTTACTTTGCTTGCAAGTGCCAGGGAAGAGATAAGAGTCTGCCCCCGGAATACAAAGCCCCTCCCCCAAAGAAGCAAGACAGGCAAAGGGATCCTTGTACAATCTTCCCTGTTCCTCCTGTCTTAATTTCATATGTCTAGCGCCTCAGAGAAAGGTAAATTAAAACCAGTTCAGCTGGGCAGTAACCTCATTTATTACTCAATTTATGGAATTGCTAAAGAACAGGGAGAAGTTTCATCTGAATTCCCAAGGACCCAGCATCCTGTATGTACTGTGGCTGGCCCATTCAAACACAGGAACATTTTGTCCACTAGTTTCTCGCCCTCTCCTGTCTCAGTAGCAGTCATGTCTCAGCTCAATCCAGCCCAAGAAATGAGACATCTCGGAAAGGTTTGGACCAGGCATATGGCACAGCCAAAATAGCTTATTCAGAAACAGAGCCTGGCTCAAGCAGCCCCTACATTCTCCTGGCCCACACATGGAACAGAGTTTCCTTGTCCCTTGATGCTCACAAACTTTCAACCTTCAATTTCCACCTTAAGGTAAAAAGCCTAAGCATATGTGTACAACTGGATGCCAGCCACACCAAGTTCCCTTTGCCAGTAAAGGCCTGGGGCCAGGCAGTTAGCCACCACCCAGACCTGCCCCGCCCAACACCACCCAGGGGATCTGCAGGGCCCACAGGCTTACAAAAGGGTGACCACTTCTCCACGGTCCCTCCCTCTCCTCTCCTCTTAGAGATTTAGGTGCCAGTGAGCAGCCAGTGGGAAAGCTAAGCTGAAAGGGCACCTTGGCTGCTGTAGGTTCACTGCCTGAGGATGTGAAATAAGAGACCGGGTATTTGAGGCAACTTAACACCAGCTCCAGAGGAGCCAGAGGACAGGGTAGGAAAGAACTGAATAGATAGGCCAGCTCTTCACTGGAGTGCACCCCCCCACCCCACCCCCACCTTTGGCTAGGGGCTGGAATCCTCCTCTTTCACTCTTCCCCAGTGACAGGGAACTCTGCTCCACAGGCCTCTGATTTAAAAAAAAAAAAGCCATTGCACAGGGTCACTCTCTGACCCAGTTGGACCACAAATAAGAGCTTCTGAGCCCTGCTGACTCCCAAGTTCCTCTTCTAGTCTGGTTTCGAGAGAGAGAAGGGAGTTAATCAACAAACAGTTTAAGAAAGGATAACTCTGCCCCTACTGAGGTTCACCCTGCTCTATCCTCTATCCCTCCTGTCATGGCTCTAGGTGCCAGAATGCCAGCCTCTCCTCCCCCCCCCCCCCCCAGACAGAGCAGAAGCAAACTTGGCTGTCATGTTTGGTCTAAATCCCAAGAAGAGGGGGTTCCCAGATTTCAGGGGAAGGACCAAGAGAAAGCACTATGCTGAGTTGCTTGGCTAATTCTGGGCCAAGATTTAGGCTGTATAAGAGGTAGATATTGCGGTCACATCTGCAATCCCTAGCTTTGACATTTTGTATCTAATGTTTTGGTCAACTCAGTCTATCTAAACCTTACTTTCCACATCTGAAAATGGGGGCAACAGAGGTATATTGCTCTCTGGATTGTCATAAGGAAAAATATGTGGTTCAGGAATGGAGGCATGGCTCAAATGGCACAGCATCTGCTGCCTACCAAGTGTAAGGCACTTGTTGAAACCCTAGTACCATCACCAAAAAAAGTGGCCCATGATGACTGTTTTCATCAGTATAGGTAGGGATAAGGCTCCAAAGAGCTGTTTCTACTTTTAAGTAGATGTCATTCAAAACCATGCTCTGAGCCTCCAGCAAGTTACCCTGAATAGGGCTGGCCGGTGGAATCGACCATGGGAACAATGGTGCCTACAATAGGTATCTGCCAAGGACTGAAAACACAGGCCCTACAGTAGTGACTCCCAGTTATTAGTATTAGTTATATCACAACAGGATAGGTAGGAGTAGTTAAAAATATCTCCAGCCAGGCATGGTAATGTACACTTATAACACTTATAATCCCAGCACTCAGGAGGTAGAGACAGGAAGATAATTCCAGTTTCAAGATAGCCTAGGCAACAGAGGAAGACACTTTCTTTATAAAAAAAATTTAGGGGCTGGGAATATGGCCTAGTGGGTAGAGTGCTTGCCTAGCATGCATGAAGCCCTGTGTTCAATTCCTCAGCACCACATTAATAGAAAAAGCCAGAAGTGGCACTGTGGCTCAAGTGGTAGAGTGCTAACCTTGAGCAGAAAGAAGCCAGGGACAGAGCCCAGGACCTGAGTCCCAAACCCTAGGACTGGCAAAAGAAAAAAACAGCCAGGCACTGGTGGATCATGCCTGTAATCTTAGCTACTCAGGAGGCTGAGATCTGAGGATTGCAGTTCAAAGCCAGCCTGGGCAGGAAAGTATGTGAGACTCTTATCTCCAATTAACCACCAGAAAACTAGAAGTCACACTGTGGCTCCAGTGGTAGAAAGCTAGCCTTGAATTGAAGAGCTCAGGGACCGCACCCAGGCCCAGAGTTCCAAGCCCCACAACTGACAAAAAAAAAAGTAGATATGAACTACGTTGCTGAAATTCAGGATAATTTAAAAATTAATCATCTAGTTTTTCTGATTATATGACTTTTTACATTTGTTTCTATACTGACAAATATAAGGTAGGAAGAATTTTTCATTCATCAAGATTTAGAATTTTACAAAGTGTTACAAAATAAAAATGAAGGAGAGACTTAAGTACTGGATGGTGTTTTTGTTTTTGGGGTTTTGTTTTGTTTTGTTTTAGGCCCTGAGTTCAAGCCCCAGGACTGGCAAAATAATAATAATAATAATAATAATAATAATAATAATAATAAAATGGAAAAAAAATACAAAAAGCCCTAGCAGAGCTGGGCTAGGGTTAAACAAGCCTGAAAGACAGGCGGTTGCTCACTACTGAATTGCTAGCGCTGTACCTGTAGGATCCTGAGTCCTAGGTGACTTGACCTATCACAATCAAATCTGCCAGGTAAGAGTCTTTGGGGAGAGCTGCCTTGTTATTTCAGGTAACGCTAATATTCTGATAAGACTTGGGAGCCCAGGAATCTGTTTTCTGATCCAATTTTGACTACTTTTCAGGCTCTAAACAACATGAAGACTATATCACAGTAATTTCCCTATTAGATTCCCTATTGTTCCCTGTTCCAAACCTCATGGCTACACCAAAAACCATCTGAATTCCTTTTTTTTCCATCTAAATTCTTTAACTCAGTTCATCCTTCAAAATAGTAGTGGAGCTGCAATTACCAGCTTTCAACAAAAGCCTCAGTGAATTAAGCCAGGGAAGTCAAGCAAGACAGTGTCCAGACTTCAGGGAGCTTATACAGGCCACCTCTCAGAGTTCTGGCTATTCATTGTTTACCAATGATTTACCTGCTCGCTGCTGAGCTGGAGGCATCACCAGGGACAGACCAAGCCTGATTACTAATTAATTATAAACAGCATTGGCACATTATCAATGCTTATTCATTGTGGTACAGTATCAACATTGCTATTCACATGAAGCTCCAGGATATATAGTTTATAGAAGCCAGACAGCTGATTTTCCAAAAGAGGCCATGCTACAATAGTCTCATCCAATCTCAATCAAATCCTATCACTCCTTGGCTTAAATCACCTCTAGTTCCTACACCTCACAGGATGAGTCTAAACTCCTTAGCTGTACCTTCTATGCCCTGTATGATCCACTCTTACTGGCCTCTTGCACCCCATTGGCTTCTTGGTCCCCTAAACCTGGCACACCGTGATTCCCTGAGCTTGAGCTCTGTCTCTGCTCTGAGCCATCTACTTAGTGAGTTTACCTTCTGTTCTTTGCCCTCACATTATCCTGATCATCTGTGTACCCACATTTAATAATAACCCATCCATTTGCCTTTCATGCTCAATCATAAGCCACCAACAAGGAGTGTATTGTGGCCTATCTCAGTAGCCCTAATGTCTCAATATGTCAAATGACATGTGACTTGTCCAACAACACACTGAAAACTCAGTGCAAAAGCAGTCTGTCATTCCAGGCTTTGAAGATGGCATCATTGACTGCACCCCACCCCCAACCCAGTTTTCCCATTGGAGATTACAGAAAACTGTGGACTCTAACTTACAGTAGGAACCCATAGACACTAAGTTGCTGAGGTTGAATGGAGTCTGGATGGTGGCATGAATTCTCTATGCAGCTAATTTGACATCAGCGGGTCATCAATTATAACCTGTCCATTAGTACAGTGCCTTAGCCACTCCACTACCCATACCAAATGCAGCCACCAAGTCCAGTGGAGATGCCTCTGGAAATCACATAAACCCATTTCTCCAGCACCCACTTCATTAACAGTCAATTCAATCAGCCAACCTAGGAATTAACAAACAAGCCCAAGGCCAAACTAGGCCTCTCACCTATTTTGTAAAGAAAATTTCACTGGAATACAGCCATAATTGTTTGTTTGAACATTCTCTGCAGAAGTTTTGTCAGGAGACTATATATCCAGCAATGTCTAAAATATTTACTATCTGGCCTTTACAGCAAAAAAAGAAAATTGGATCTAGCCCAAAGAACTAGGAATTAAGACTCCAAGCAGCCTTTTTCTCCTACCATGGTAGGGGCTGCTCTTGCCCTGCAAGTTTAGTGGAACAACTGGCTTTTAAATGAAGTCATTTCTTTTTTTAGCCCTGGTTAACAGGCCTGGGATCCAGAGATGTTGCCTGTCAGACACAGGCAGGAGCCTGAAACACCTAGCACATGATGGTGCCTAATAGTGCTCAATAAATGTTTATTGAATAAATAAAGAAATGGGAAGTGATCCAGTCTGGGCCCTGAACAAAAGTCCATCCTCCCTCTGGAGTTTCAAGGTGACCAGTCACACAGGTGGCTGGCAGCAGCCTGGTGACCTAGATGTGTCAGACCTTATCTTATCGGCTTTCCTCCTTCCTTATGTACTTAGCCAGTGCCTTCCCCCACCATGCCCAGGGCTCACTGGCCTGTTGTTTTTATAGCAAAGCAGACAGGCAGGGAGGAGCTTTCCTCCCCCACAGATATATTTTGCTTTCCTTTTTTTTCCCCTGCTGAGCAGAGGATGAGAGGAAAACAAGGGAACTTGAAGCATGCAGAAGCTCCATCAAGTCTGGTTTCACCTGTTCCTTTCGCTCCCCAGGTTTCCTAAGTGAACTGGCTGGAGAAAACTGTAAAGGCCTCCTCACAGCTCTACCTGATAACCGGAATATTCTGCATGGAAAGAGGCTGTTGGGGGTATACAGTGGAGGAGCTTCTTTAGACAGACTAGAAAAGCCATCACCCCAGGGTGAGAGGCCCTGGCCCTGATTACACACACAATGCACCCCAAGGACACAGAAAGAATAACTATGGTTAGGTTTACCCACTAGCTGGGTTGAAGTGGCAGGAGTGGCAGGAATAAAAGCTGAGTACATTTGAGCATGTTATGAAAGGACACCCAATGACAAGCAATATGGAAATACTAAGTTCTCAGCTGGGCCACAGACATAGCTGTAAGTCAGGATCCACATCTGTGCTGTGCCGCACCCCCTTCTTCAGAGGCTGGTGCCCAGTGGTGCTACTTAGTGGGTACAAGCTCAGTGAGGACAGAGAGCCTGGGGCCAGAGGTTTCCCTGAGTTCTTTTTTTTTTTTTTCCCCTTTGGTTCAGTGAAAGTGCTCACTACCACTTGAGCCATGCCTCCTGCGGTGCTGTCTGCTTCATCAAGGACTTGCTTTTCGGTTGGTCCTCTCATGCAGCTGTGTGGTAAACAGGCTACTGTGAATGTTCTTGGTGGCCCACTCCCACAAGGGAGGAAAAGAAGCTCTGTGGTTCCCAAGATAATTTCCTTTTGGCATCATAAATTGTTCCTTTAAAGACCCGAGAGAGAGAGAGAGAGAGAGAGAGAGAGAGAGAGAGAGAGAGAGAGAGAGAGAGAGAGAGAGAGAGAGAGAGAGACAGAGAGAGAGAGAGAGAGAGAGAGAGAGAGAGTATGGGGTGGGGGGAGGTACCACCTGCTCTTTCCCTGACATCACTGTGGTCTGGAAGGGAGGGAGTTTATGGACTGATTAGATGTTGCTGTTGTTTTTAGCAGCAGCTGGTGGAGCCATCTCCTCCTCTCTTCCTCTCCTCCTTCCCCTCCTCCTCTGAGTCACTATCCTGCCAACAGCCACAGACTGGGGAGGGGAGGGGAGTTTCAGGGCCCTGACCTCAAGAGTAACACTCTGGGTCACCAGGGCAAGCCCTCCTCTTAGTTTTGCTAAGCTTTGGGAACAAAGGTATCTGAGATTCTTGTTTTGGTTGTTTTGTTTTTTTAATAAAGAAAGCAGCTCTCTCAGAAGAACCCCACCCCACCCCCCTATGCTGAAACTTCCCAGACAGAAAGAGACAAACTGAGAAGCAATTTTCAGCTACTATTCCAACAGCATGCCAGGAAACCCTCTTCCCTATGCCTGGGCAGCTATAGTCTCTCAGTAGATGGATACTGACTCGTGGGTCAGAGGCACTAAAGCACCTGACAGGGGAAGACTTTTCCATTTAAATTATTCTAGGGAGGCCTCACTGCTGCTTGCAGGTAATGCTCCAGAGAGCAACACAGGAAGGTGCTGCTACTGCTGCTGCTGCTATTTATCTCTGGAGACCTGCTGATCCCCTTAGAATTATAAGAAACAAGAGGCACAATGATTAGAGGCCTCAGGAGACGACTATAGCCACTGAATGGCTACAGTGAAATAGCTAGGACTCAAAAGGAAGGAAACAAGCAAATAAGGAAAGGGACCAAGACCCTTATGTTTGAGTGCCACTTTCTGTTTGGTTTTGCTTAGTCAATATCCACAGAATAACAAGTTATTCACATCAATCCAGCACTTACTGCAGATCAAACAGTGTAACTACTTTACGTTGATTACTTCATTGAATTCCCACAAAAGTCCTACCAGATACCTAATATTGATATCATTCCTGTTTTACTAATAAACAGATAGGTTACTTAATTTTCACTGGTTTTTTTTCTAAATGAATAAGCCAGGGTTGAAACACAGGTGTCTGTTAGCCATGTGGCCATGGATCATCTGATGCTATTGGGTCAGACTCAGAGGATGGGGGTGGCAGAAACAGTAGGTAAAGGCAGTCAATCCTACTGCACTCATTTAGTTGATGAAAAAGGAGAGGTGAACAGTCTTGCAAAATCATAAGGCTTTTTGCTTTCACTCCCTCGACTTCAAGGCATTTACAAGTGTCTGTTTCATGCAAGGCTGTTCTTTTGGAGGGGCCTTGATTTCCTAGTCTACAAAATGAGGTATAGAAAAATCAGTTCAAAGGCCTCTTTGGCTCTAAAGTTCAGGAGTCTATGACCTCAGAATACTCAGAACATAAAGAATTCCACTGACTAAGAAGCACTGTATTCATAACATGACTTTTGGAAGTGGAATCCATTTGCACAACTACTTAATTTGAAAGGGGGGGCTGGGGGGCTGGTCATGTGGCTTAGTGGTAGAGTGCTTGCCTAGCATGCATGAAGCCCTGGGTTTGATTCCTCAGCACCACATACACAGAAAAGGCCAGAAGTGGCACTGTGGCTCAAGAGCAAAAAGAAGCCATGGACCCTCAGGCCTTGAGTCCAAGCCCCAGAACTGCACCCCCTGCCCCCACCCCCCAAAAAAAGGAATGTATCTGTCAGGCATGGCAGGACATATCTGTAACCCCAGCTGAGGCACAGATTTCAAGTGGAGCCAGGCTGGACTGCAGATAGTTCATGTTGGAAAAGAAAGGAGAAGGAGGGCTGGGAATATGGCCTAGTGGTGCTCGCCTCCTATACATGAAGCCCTGGGTTCGATTCCTCAGCACCACATATATAGAAAAAAGCTGGAAGTAGAGCTGTGGGTCAAGAGGTAGAGTACTAGCCTTGAGCAAAAAGAAGCCAGGGACAGTGCTCAGGCCCTGAGTCCAAGCCCCAGCACTGGCAAGAAAAAAAAAGGGGGAAGGGAAGGGCGGAGAGGGAAGTAAGGAAGGGAGGAAAATAAGAAAGGAAGAAAGGAAAGCAGAGGGTGAGGGAGGGGAAAAGTTGAGTCTAACCACAATAGCATATTCCAGTCATTACTGGGAGACCAACCACATAGAGCCAGTGGCTAAAGGGCTGTCCAGACTATACTGTCCAGCTGTGATGAAGAGGGACTGGGCAGAAGCATATGTGGATTGTCCTCTGGCTTCTAGGAACCTTAGCCTTAGGCAAGTCACTTAATTCCTACACTGTTAAAATAAGGGATGGAATAAGTGTGGAAGTGTTCCTGGCACACAGTAGAGGTTCAATAAATATCAGCAATGTAGGATTTTTTTTTCCACCCTAGAGTTCTTTAAGACAGCAAACCTAATCTCATCTGCTACAACATTCCTGCATCCCCTCAAGAACCTTTGTTCTGGAAGAGCAGAAATTGTGTTGGCTTCCATCTCTTTATCCCTAGCACTTAGCCCAAAGCCTGCCTTGACATATTATTCAACAAAACAATTGGTGCATGACTGTGGATTCTGGCCAGGCCCCAAAACCTGTAGTAATGTAGAGGAATAAGTCTCCTACAGGGGTTGGAGTCCAGCAGCTATGTCTTTGTGTCTTCCTCCAGACCCCAATCACCCAGTTGAGAAAGCTTCTTGCTGGCCATGGTGTTACACACCTGTAATTCCAGACTAACTGAGGTAGAGACCAGCCTGAGCTACATACATAGCAAGACTGTCTCCTCACCCACTACCCTCCCACTGGGCGCACCCCCTCCTTGGATTTTGAGTACAAACACAATTTTTGTGATCACCTGTGCCGTAAGTGCCCAGACACTAATGTACAATAGGATCTATGATTAAACCCTTATCACAGGCATTTGGGAACCACAGAGTTAATTTTTAGGACATGCCTCATTGCTCTAGTCACCATTCCCTCTTGGTATTTAAAGCAACCACATAGAAAGGATCGCATCTGAGCAGGTTTGTGAAGCAGCTGCTGGCAGTCTGCAGAAACAAACAAACAAAACAAATGATTCACCAGACTTGATCCTCAGAAGCTCCCTGGATAACAAACTAGGGACCAATGCTACCTACATTAAGTTTTTGTTGTTTTGCTTTTTTTTTTTTATTTACTTTTCAGTTTGAATATCATTATGTACCCCCTTGATATATGTAGCCCTGACTGGCTTCAAATTCACAATCCTCATGCTTTCATAGCTAGAGTGGTGACATTTCACGCATGCATCACCATCAGGATTTGTAGAGCACTAACTTTTCACAATGAAGAAGCAGAACTCAGGACATAGAATATTTCTATTTCTTTGCCAAGCAGGACAACAAGTAATTTCTGAATGCCCCCAGATGCCTGAACATATTCAGGCAACATCAATGGATACTCAAGTTCTCCTTTCAAGTCCTCCTCAGCAGCTCTTCTACATCCTAGCAACACTCAATATCAGCTAGCTGGCCATGTTATATGCTCAAGCCTTCAGCAGCACCAAAATGCCAAGAGAATGAAGGTTGAACTTCTAATGTCCTACTCTTTCTTTATTTTCACAGTTCCTCTACATCTAATCCAAAAGAATGGCCTCATTCTTCATGCTGCTCTTTTTATAGGCCCCTCTCATCCTGTTCCACATATTCAGGTTGCTTCCGAGCACTCTACGCCTCTTTCTTTTAAGAATTCCCCAGAACTTCATTTTCAGGGCAGATCATAAGGTTTGATTGGTTTATCGTTTGGTGAAAACTAAACCAGAAAAAAAAGGGGGGGGGGCACATGCACATAGAATCAACCTCCAATTCGCTTCGAGGGTTAAAGCTACTCCATGGCCCCCCAGCCTGAGACTCTCAGATGAAGATCTCAATAGGCATTCACTCATATATCCTAAGAATACACAAACTATGCTAGTGACTCAAATACCTCATGACCATCTCCTCAAGCAGTGCATTAAGTGAATAGTAGGCCAATGTTGTCACACTTGCGACATCTGGTAAGAACAATAAAAAGTGAAGCTTTAAAGAGAGATGACTAATGAACCCATTATCTCTGGGACCTGAATTCAGGGCCTATACACTCTACCACTTGAACACAGGGACTGTGCATTGTCTCTGACCCTTTTCACTCAGGGCTCGTGCTCTACCACTTTGATCCACAGCCTCACTTCTGGTTTCCTGATTAATTGGAGACAAGTCTCACAGACCTTTTTCTTACCCGGGCTGGTTTTGAACCACAATCCTTAGATCTTAGCCTCCTAAGAAGCTAGGGATTACAGGAGTCAGCCACCTGCACCTGGTTCACACCCTAGTTTTTCTAGTTTCTTTCAGATACGGTCTCCTGTTTGTCTGGGCTGGTCTTGGGCCAGCCTCTGCCTCCCAAGTAGCTGGGTTTACAGGCATTGCCATCATGCCCTGTGAACAAAAGGTTAAGCATGAAATTTCTGAAGGCATTATTCTAATATCTATTATAGAGCTATATACACAGACATGGTGCTGTACATACTTAGTGTAACATGATAGAACTTATAAAAGTTTAAAAAGCAAATGCTGACCACTGCCTCCACTGTCATCCATATATACTAGAAACTCAAGGTCTAGTGAATATGTCTTATTTAGATCAGCTATGCCACACAAATTGCCCAGCCTAGTTTATAGCTGATTCCACCTTGAATTGGTTCAATCTGTCTTGATGGAAGATATAAGAAAGAACATTTTACTAGCTGCAGATAATTTCTTTTGCCAATCCTGGGACTTGAACTCAGGGCCTGGACACTGCCCCTGGCTTCCTTTTGCTCAAGGCTAGCACTCTACCACTTGAGCCACAGTGCCACTTCCGGCCTTTTCTGTTTATGTGGTACTAAGGAATAGAACCCAGGGCTTCATGCATGCTAGGCAAGCACTCTACCACTATGCCACATTCCCAATCCTTCAAATACTTTCTTTTCACCAAGAAACAGAGTAATCTATAACCACATCTTTTGGTTGAGAGATTTTGTGTTCAGCCTTGATTCACCTGTCACCCCTGCCTGGATAGCCAACAGATCACTCTCTATAAAAAGAGTTGACACTTCCTTCGAAGGAGACAAGACTTTCAGAGGTAAATTACTTGAAGAAAAGATGTAACTGAGATCGAAGAAGTAATTTCTCCTCACAAAGCCAAATCTGTTAAATGTGTTTTGAAATAGGTTGACTAGGCTGAATTGGAACTCTTCCATAATTTTTCATTTCTACCTTTGCTATACACAAGTGTTGCTTAAGAAACATTGCCATTTTTAACAACAAGAAGCAAAGGTATGGTATCCCAAAGCTATCATATAGGTCTTACAGAGCCTGTGTTCTCAATCTTCTGTTTCTGAGAACCCAATCCATCATTCAGGGTAGAGCCTAAGAAATAAGAACTTGAGAAATGAGTATGTCTCCCAAAGATAAGACATTTATAGATTTCCAGTCAATCTTATTGTTTCCTCTTTTGTTAAAACAGAATACTAACTGTATTCCAATGGTTTTGTTTATTCAGTATACTACATCAATGAGTTACTGAAAATCTTAAAATTAGAATCTAGCACATTTTAAGCTACAAGGAATATTTATCTATAGAATTTCCCTCTTATATTACCCACAATCTTTATGAACTACACTGTTTAATATGACAGGGCTTGCCATGACACTTCCCAGTGAACCAAGGGAAAAAGAAATGAGGGCATTTAAAAAACTATGGTCCTGAATTTATTCTTCACATCACATTTGCAAGACATTCATTTGTTTTATTTGTGCTAGTCCTAGAGCTTGAACTCAGGGCCTTGGCACTGTCCCTGAGCTTTCTTGCTCAAGACTAGTGCTCTACCCATTTGAGCCACGATTCCACTTCTGGTTAATTGGAGATGAGTGTTATGGACTTCCCTGCCATGGCTGGCTTCAAGTTGCTCAAGCTGCAATCCTCAGACCTCAGCCTCTTCAGTAGCTAGGATTATAGGCAAGCATGGGCCACCAGTACCTGGCTTCAGGACATTAATAGTTTAGAGAGAAGTTTTATTGTACAATAAAAGTAAATTGATGGGTGGCAGGAATTAGAAATGATGCCCTGCCCTGACAGGAGAGTCAGCAGGGTCTGTGCTTCCTTCCATACCACTACCCCCAGGTCTACGACCTCTATGCCACTGCACTCTGGGTACATGTCTTATTAGGAATCAGTGGTTTAGAATATAGGCTCAGAGCTGGAAAAGGGAGTATAAGACTGGCCTTTGGGCAGACACCAGATCAATATGGGTTTCAGAACATCGTGCCCTCTGCCTCTCTTCTCAAAGTAATGCTTCATAAAACCTCTAGGCAGGAAGGAAAAAGCCCAAATGCCACTACATGGAATGTGGTAGAACCTCAGAGAGAGAACAAAAACAACCTGCCTCCTCCCTCCTATGTTCCTGAAAGCAAGGCAAGCCAGGGCTCCCCACAGCAACCATAGCCAAGGCTATGAAGTAGAGATCCCTGGCCCACATGCTGTGTGACCTCAGGCTGATCACTTGACTTGCACGTGGCCTGTTTCCTCATGAACAGAGTTTAGGCTAAATGATCTGCAACTCTGGGAACCCACAATTTGCTTTTTTAAAAAAACAACTAATAAAATAGCATGTGAGGGTAAGCAAAAATTCCTCCTCCTACCTGATCCAGACACCTATTCATGGCCTCCTGCAATGTCTTTCTGCCAAGAGCCAAGAACACTAAAGCAGCCTGTCTAAAATGGGTTTGTGACCAACTCATTTCCCACTCCCCAAAGTCTTGTTGCACAATTTAGCAGGGGGGTAGGCAAGGGAAGGAATATAGGCACATTTCACACAAAAGCTTCGTCAAGACCTAGGTTTCCATTAATAGACTGGTGACCACTGATTTAGACTATTCTCACTCAAGGCAACTAATTAGTCTGAAGCTATTATTTCATAACCAAAGTATATTTTTATACAAAAGATAGCATGATTAAGAAAGAAACAACAGTGTGAGCAATTCCTCGTGCCAACTCAAAATACCTCTGCGTGCAAACATTTCAACATTTAGAGCACAACACCCCCTAAGAAAGAAATTGTAGGATGCCTCAGCACATTCCCCAGATAGTTCTATTATCAATTCAAAGTTTGGACTCTCTCTCTCTCTCTCTCTCTCTCTCTCTCTCTCTCTCTCTCTCTCTCTCTCTCTCTCTCAGAAAGCCTGGCCTCCTGTGTTACCTTTCTATACACTGGGCTACTGCTGTTCTTCATTTCTGTACCTAGGCTTCATGTTCCAATGCAAAATTATCATGGCTAATCTAAACCTTCTTAGTATCAGCAGGAATAATACCCTTAGACCTGTTCCTCCCTTTGTTTTGTTTGTTTTGTTGGACAATAAAGACAAGAGAAGTAATTGAACTACTTTAGATTTGCACAGAGCTTTGTAATTTGCACACCACCCACATATCCATGATCTCATCGGAGCCTATAATAACGCAATGAAGAAAACCAGCTCCTTCCCCAGTGAGGAATGTCTTTCTCCTAAGATGTCTTTCTCATGGTAGCTCACATGGCATGCTAGTGGCCTGCCATTTGCTATGGTGTTAATGTTTGTGTCCTCAAATTCGTGCTCATGACTCACCAAGATAATGGTATGATGATATGAAGCCTTTGGCAGGTTGTTCGGTGTGAGGGCAAAGCTTTGTTTAAATGAGACTACTGTCCCTATAATGAGGCCAGAATAAACCACATGCAATGGCACACACAACTACCATCCTTAAAGGACTTAGAAGACCATGAAACAGAGAGAATATTATCTTTCTCCATTTCATGAATGGAGATTGAGGGGTTGAGTAGCCCACTACAGACAACCAAGCACATGCACAGTGAGCATAGGATTCTTTCTACAACCGTATCAATATAGGCCTTAGTTGTTTAAACAACAACAAAAAAAAGTTTTTGCCAACAAAATGCTGAGCTTTCTAGACTAAAGGCCCTATTGCAAGTACAAAGTATCATTTAATTGCACGGCTGTACAGGCTCCAATGATCTGTAGCTGCTGCCCAGCTCTTAACTCCCACTGGGCAGATTCTAAAACCACACAGGAGATTAAGTCAAGAGAGGGAGAACAGGAGGGACATTCTCTCCTTGAACTTTCTTCAGCAGAAAGGGAGGGGAGATGCAAAGAAAGGCCCATTTTCCAAGAAGGGGACCAGGGCAATGATCTTTCCATTAAGTTGACCTGCATAAGAATGTATAGATTATTTAATGCCGGGGGTGGCTGTGGAGTGAAATAAAGAAATCTTTGTACAATGCCAACCACAGTTCTCTCACTCTTTCCCCATAGTCAGGCATTTCACCCAACTCCTTAAATCATCCAGCTCTAATGCTCCCCATCTGTGCACCGGCTGTAGCCAATGAAATCAAAGCTGTGCTGACTTTGGCCTGGACTTGTAAATGAGCCTTTCTGCCCCCAAAAGGGGCAGGAAGGAGGACATGGGGCCAACAAAGTCTTTTTTGCTCATTGCTTGTCTTCTCCACCACTCTAAAGCCCTATTTATCCATCTATTTGATCATTTACAGAGATCTTACCACGAGCCAAAATACAACCAACCCAAAGATGTGAAAAGAGCTCATGAAGACGCATAAGAGAGATTCTGCTGGCAGAGGGCTCAAGTACCCTACCTAGTATTCACAGAAAGCTGTGTAGCTCCTAATGACTGAACAAAGCAAAGAACTTGCAGGAGTCCTAACTTAGAAGACAACCCTACCATGGTGTCAGAATGTGGCTTAGATTGCTTGCCTAGCATGCATGAAGCCCTTCAATTCCTCAGTACCACATAAACAGTAAAATGGTAGTGTTCTAGCCTTGAGCAAAAGGCCAATGAGGCCCTGAGTTCAAGCCCCAGGATACATGGGGGGGATGGACAACCCTGCCAGATCAGAGGCCCTGTATGCCAGGTCAAACAGGTCAGATACAAACTTGAAAGGCCATTACCATCTACACATATTCCACTTCTGTCAGTCTTACAAAGCCCACCTCAAATCACTTCATTTCCTGAAATAACATCTCTTCTCTGAGCCTTCTACTTGACATATTTTGACAACTTTTATGAGCCTCAGCTCCTCAGTTGGTATGAAACATGACTAGCTGCCTTCCTAAAGATTTCTTGTGAGAGCCAAGTGGGATAGCCTTCCAGCAGTTTTTAGCACTGGTAACTCAATTTGGGCTAAGTGGGAATTGGTTCTGGGGTTCTGAATTTAAGATGTCTTACTCTGGCTTTTGGCTCATGGCTAGTGTTCTACCATTTCATTCATGCCTCTGGTTTGGCATTTTTCTGGTTAGAGATAGTATCTTGAGGACTTTTCGGCCACGACCAGCTTGGAACCACAAAATCCAGATCTCAGTCTCCTAAATAGCTAGGATTATAGGCATGAGCAACTGGCATTATCTCAATTTCTTATGACACAAAGCACTTTCTTGGCTTTCCCACTGGATATGCTTTTTTGGAGGTTTAAAAAAAATCCAGAGAACAGGATACTCTTCTCAGTACCACAACCTCTTACATACATGCACACTTCCAGACAAGGGGCTAACTCCAGAAATCAAAGACTCTTGAGATGAGGCAAATTAGCTGATATAGAAAGGGTTGGGAGTGTGACCCAAGTGGTACAGCACCCGTCTAGCAAATCAAAGCCCAGAGTTCAAAACCCAGTACTGTCAAAAAAAAGAAAAAAGAAAAGAAAGGATCTAATCTAAAGGATAGCTTAAGTATAAATAGTATAAAGGATAACCAAAGTGGGACAGAATATAAGTCCAGCCAGCACTTTTGAGAGATCCAGGAATCGATCTCACAATTACTGTATATCCTAGAATAGATTGAGAACAAGGAATTCCATCCTCAGGCCTAATCTAGGGTATTTCAACTACCATCGACATGGGTTTTCCCAGCCAGCTAGACAGTCATGTTCTGTAACTGTTGAGACTTCATCCTTCTCTGGGTGAAGCTACTAACCAAACCACAGGCAATGGAAGCAAGGTTGCCTTTTCCAGTAGCGTTTGTAAATAGATCCAGAACAAATTTTTCTTTTTATTTGTTTGGATCTACAAAAAGGTTTGTTTTTACCATAGTCACACTTTTCAGTCTAAGTCCTGGTGAAAGATGATGTCTAATGAAAAAAGAAAAAAAAAGGTCGCCCTTGTTTCTTTGTCATTAGGCGTAGTAAAACCTGTTTGTCTTTCTCTAAGATCTAGGGAGCTAATGCTCCCCTAGGAATTCTAGTGGAAGGATTCAGTTCCTGGATTACACAACTGGGACAACCCCCCCCCCCCCCCGCTTGCCCCAACTTTAGGAGCAGTTGTCAAGACTCCTCAGAGAAGACTGTTCCATTCTTTCTTCTGACTATGATCAAATGTCATTCCATATCAAATCACATACAGCCCTAGAGCTAGTGGATTGGCTTTTCAACAGGACATTTTCTCCCCCCAAAGCTCACTCTTTTGGTAATGCCAAAGCCTCTCTCTCTCTGCTTGCACTGGGGTTTGCCAGGGCTCTCATTTTAGCTAATAAATTCTATGGGAGTACTGGGAATATATAGCTCAGTTGGGAAAGCACTTACCTAGCAGGTGAAAAGCCCCAGGTTTGATTCCCAGCACTGAAAAACAACTCTACAAGAATCCTCTCCTCTTTCAACAAAAAGCACTCTTCATCTACCAACCTAAGCCATGCCAGTGTGTTCTAATTACTCCTTAGTCCCTCTTCTGTAGCCTGCAAGTTGCCAGCCCCCAAAGCTTCATGACATCCAATTTCCCAAATTAAGCTTTGATCTTGTCCCTGCAACTTGGGAGAGATTTCTCAGTTGAGTGGGAGACATCGTGTGGGTTAGTCCTCTATGTACAAAAGATGGTGTAACTTTGTGAGGGCTTGTAAACCTGTGCAACCCTAGGAACAGTAAGTACCCTCCCCAGGGGTAGGGAAGAAAGGCCTTCAGAAAACATGTACCTTGGAAATTAGTTCATCATGATTGGCCAAGTGAGCTCTGCAATGGATGCAGCTGTAGGTCCGGTGGCAGGAGGGCAGATACGCCTGGAAAGTCTTAGATCTTGTCATCTTCACCATTGGCGCTGCTGAGCGTGGAGTAAACTCCGGGGCAGCCCACGAAGCACTCCCACAGGATGGGTCGCACGGGAAACACCGAAAGACACAGGTAAAGGCCGTGGTTTGGCAGTGGGTGGGTGTGGGGCAGGCTCCACACACTGGTGATGTCTTCGGCGGAAGGACCCTCAAGGCGAGGTCTAGGGCTGGTTCTCAGCAGCCTGGAGGGCCAAGATAAGGGAAACCTCATTAGCTGGTGGAGCAAGGATTCTGGGAAAGTAAGAGGGTCACATTTACAGAGTAATACAATCCCTTTTCTCCATTCCTCACACCCGTGACTAGACTGCCCAATGAATTAGAAAGAAGTCATTCCTGTTTTGGAGATGTGGCATAAACAAACACAGCACTTTCATGTCCCTAAGGGCTAACCAGCTCATTTGGGATAAGTGACTCCTTTTGCAATGTCTTGCTCAGAAGTACCCAGAAGAAGCCAATGAATGTGAGAGGGGATGGGTGAGGTTGGGAAAGATGGATAATTACAAGGGGGGGTGACATTGATCAAGATGCACTGTGCTCATAAATACTGACACTGAATTGAAAACCCTTTGTACAACTAAATAATAAATGTTGATGGATAAAATTCAAAGCATATTAGAACTCCTGCCTTTGAAAATTGTAGTGACATGAAATATACCAGAATGTCTCCAAACAGCAGGCTTCCCATTACTCCTCCCAAAATACCAGCAGCCCATGGACCACAGGCACAGCCCTTTAGTTCTTGTTTCTTGCTTGGGTTTTTTGTTTTTGCCTGTCCTGCTGCTTGAACTCAAGGCCTGGGAGTTGTCTCTGAGCCACTAGGTGCTCAAGGCTAGAGTTCTACCTACCACAGGAGCCACAGCTCTACTTCAGATTTTTTTTCTGAATGGTTTATTGGAGATAAGAGTCTTAGGGAAAGCTGGGAATGTGGCCTAGTGGTAGAGTGCTTGCCTAGCATGCATGAAACCCTGAGTTCAATTCCTCAGTACCACAGAAAAGGCTGGAAGTGGGCCTTGTGGCTAAAGAGGTTGAGCAAAAAAGAAGCCAGGGACAGTGCTTAGGACCTGAGTCCAAGCACCAGGACTGGCAAAAAGGAAAAAAAAAAGTCTTAGGGATTTTTCTGCCCTATCTGGCTTCGGACTGTGATCCTCAGATCTTAGCCTCCTGACTAGCTACTAGGATTACTACAGGTGTGGGCCACAGGTGCCTGGGTAATTCTTTTATTTATTTACTTATTTTTGGTTAGTCACGGGGCCTAGGCCCTGTGTGCTGTCCCTGAGCTCTTCAACTCGAGGCTAATGCTCTATCACTTTAAGCTACAGTGCCACTTCTGGTTTCCTGGTGCTAAGAGTCTCACAGACTTACCTGCCAAGGCTGGCTTTGAACCACCCATCTTAGTTCTTTTATTCTATTGAGAACTAAAGACAGAGAAAGTGGAGTGCTCCCAGGGTATGTGAGTGTGCAGGTGAGTCCCAAAGTCTGAGCCTAACTGCCTCTCCATGGCTCACCCTCTGAGGCTCTGGCACCTTTCTATTCTGTAGACATCAGTAATGGTGGTGGCACCCCACTTGCCTCTCTCAGGAGACACTGAGTGTTATTTAACACCTGCATCATGCTTTTGAAGATGAAATTAGAGAGAGAGATAGAGGGGAGACAAACAAAATCAGTTCTTACTTGGTGGATTGTGTCTAGGATTCATCTGGACATTTAAGGGAAAGCCCATAAATCAGTGTTCTTTCTTTCTCTAAACCTCACTGGCACCCTTCCCATGATAGCAATCAGCGGCTCTACTCCTGCATGGTTTGAATGTCCAATGCTACTGCCTAGAAGCAGTCTGTTGATAGCAGACATTAGCCTTTATCCAATAATGAGAACATGTCCTTCCATAGCTCTGAGCCAAGTTGGCTTCACAGCCATTGAGTCTCATATATGAGATGTCTGACTGCAGCGATTCACCCCTACAGGGAACTTCCCTCCTGACATCCCCCCACCCCCAATTCTTAATGTTGGTTCTACCTTTTGAACCCAGGACCTTGCTTGTGCATACGCAACTAACTCTATCACTTAAGCTGCACCTCCACAGCCTTTTTTTTAAGACAGCAATCTTGCTACCTTTCCCTAGACTGACCACAATTGGCAATCCTCCTTCCTCCATCTCCTGAGTAGCTGGGATTATAGGTATATGTACCACAATACCACCTGCACTGCTGAGTACTATGAAAATACCAAAAGGATATGGAGGTAGGAAATGATTCCAGCAGCTTTGCCTGACCATAGGAAAGAAAGACCCCTAAAGCCTTAGATCCAGCGGCCCTGTCACACCCTGATCATACTTTGGGTAGATGAGGTAAGTAATCAATACAGCTCACGGTCGGGTGTTGGAGGCTCACACATCCTAGCTACTCAGGAGGCTGAGATCTGAGGATTGAGGTTCAAAGCCAGACTGGGCAGGAAAGTCCTTGAGACTTATTTCCAGTTAACTACCAGAAAACCAGAAGTAATGTTGTGGCTCAAGTGGTAGAGCACTAGCCTTGAGCTGAAGACCTCAGGGACAATGCCCAGGCCCAGAGTTTAAAACAAAAACAAAAACAAAAAAAGCTCATGCTAGGATCCAAGTAAACCACCCAACCCCAGCCCACCTGAGCCCACCCCGCACCCGGCCCTGAGGTTTCCCAAGATAATTCCAACCTTCCTAATATTGTTATTCGACTGCTGAGGACAGGATTCCCATGAAGAGGAGAGTGCTGAGCTAGGTTAAGGAGTGAAGGAAGCTAGGGAAAGTAATCAGTGCTCAGGAAGCTGGCAGCCAGGACTGCCCAGTGGGAACGCATCTGCGCTGGCCCCATCAGGTCTTACACAAACAGTGAGGGAGAAAGGAAACAATGACCCCAGCTGCCTGTCTGGGTTTACAGAGCAGCTCCAAAGTCTGTTTTCTTATGCATGCAGACAAGCTTCTAAATTATACATTTCCCTGGAGTAGAATGATTTCTTCTCACTTCTTTCTGTAGAAAGCCTAAAAGTTTGCAAAGAGATTTCTAGTTATGCCTATTTTCAGAACTGAATTCCAAAAGTTATTCAGGACTGCCTTCTACAAAATAATCATTTGCAATTTGTATTCATGTATGTCATAAACACATAAACACATACCTATGCACACACTTTCATTCCTTCTTCTCCATGGTGGTGCAATTGAAAAAAAGTCTCCCACATGAGTCAGTGGCACAGGCTACCTGGAGCTGGACCGCAGGCAATATTAGCCTTGACTGCAACACTCACCAGGCCACTCTAGCTCTTCAATATGAATTCAGAGGCATCCTAAAGAGGTTACTCCCTGTATCTTGTGTAACTGGTCCAGTTCAAGCCACAAGGAACAAGGAGTAAGGCAAAAAAAAAGGTGAAGTTCAAGAACCAAAACAAGAAGAAAGAAAGAAAGAAAGAAAGAAAGAGAGAGAAAGGAAGGGAGGGAGGGAGGGAGGGAGGGAGGGAGGGAGGGAGGGAGGGAGGGAGGGAAAGAGGGGAGAGAGGGGAGGGAGGGAGAAAAAGAAAGAAAGAAAGAAAGAAAGAAAGAAAGAAAGAAAGAAAGAAAGAAAGAAAGAAAGAAAGAAAGAAAGAGAGAGAGATATATATAAAAGACAGAGACTAAAACACAATCACCTAGTATGGTTTGCGTCCCTTGTAAAGTCAAACCTGGGGCTTGAACTTAGGGCCTGGGTGTTGTCTCTGAGCTCTTTTGTTCAAGGCTAGTGCTCTACCACTTAGAGCTACAGCACCACTTCCAGTTTTCTGGAAGTTAACTGGAGAAAAGTCTCACAGACTTTCCTGCCCCAGCTGACTGTGAACCACACACACATATCTCTCAGCCTCCTGAGTACCTAGAATTAATTACAGGCATGAGCCACCAGTGCCTAGTTTAGTGGATTTTATAAGAAGTTAAGGGTTTGAGGCTATAGACATCACATTTAACATCTGGATTTTGGTCTTGGTTAATAGAACCACAGGGTCCATGAGCTTTTGAAGCCCAACTCATTGAGCATTTTGTGGAGTTCAAATTGATTTCCAACAATAATCAAAGGAGCTCAATATTTAAAAGCCTTGGGGCATACATACAAATTAAAAAGCATTTAAAGTGAACTAATAATCCATCACAGTGGAAATTAAAGAGATGCTATCACCCCTGGCTGGCTCATGCTGATTAAATGGAAAGAGAAACTGTGAAATATTATGATTAAAAACAAAGAGCTTGGAAACACTACCTTGAGAGGCCAATGCATACAAGGAGCACACCATCCTGGCTGGCCTACCTGATCAGACAAACCTTCTCCACCAGGAATCAGTTACCACTGAAACTCAAAACAAAACCTTCTTCATGTCACTAGGTGGCAGGTACACATTCTTTAGTTGAGCCATGAAGAAAAAACTTAGGCGTGATCCAGAAGCCCGGCTGCACCACCACACACAGAGCCACAGAAACTGACCAGCAGGTGGAACTGGCTACAGACAGCACCTCCTCCAGACTCAGGACTCTCCAAGGTATGCCTCCATGGTATTGTTTCCCTGGGGTGTTTTGGGCAAAGTGGGTGAGTGGGCGAAGACTAGACTGGAAGGGGCTGCTGGAATCTCCCAAACCAGTTCTGCTCCTTTTTAGCTGAATGCTTTTGGGCAAGTTCAACCACTCTGACCTTGAGCATCACATCACCATCTCTGATAACAGCACCAACCTACACAGAGTGCTGAGTAGTAATGAGATGAGCTAAGCACTTACACGGGGCTGGCACACCAGACACACCAAAATTGTTATTTTCAAGTCAGTGAAAAAAAAAAACAGAGGGCTGGGGATATGGCCTAGTGGCAAGAGCGCTTGCCTTGTATACATGAGGCCCTGGGTTCAATTCCCCAGCACCACATATACAGAAAACGGCCAGAAGGGGCACTGTGGCTCAAGTGGCAGAGTGCTAGCCTTGAGCAAAAAGAAGCCAGGGACAGTGCTCAGGCCCTGAGTTCAAGGCCCAGGACTGGCAAAAAAAAAAAAAAGACTTAGCTCAAGGAGCTGGGAATGTGGTCTGGTGGTACAGTACTTGCCTAGCATGCATAATGCCCTGGGTTCAATTCCTCAGCAGAACATAAACAGAAAAGGCCAGAAGTGGCACTATGGCTCAAGTGGTAGAGTGCTAGCCTTGAGCAAAAAAAAAGCTCAGGCCACTAGTTAGTTCACAGGCCAAGACTGGCAAAAAAAAAAAAAAAAGCTCAATAATCACTTCAGCATTGGGCTGTTTGGCTCTACTTCTATTTCTTCTATAAAGTACAATCCCTCCACTTCTCACATAATGGACCCATCTCCCAACCTGCACCAGGAGCACAAGACAGATATATCTCTCCAAGTAGTGAGAAAGGAGAGTAAAGTAACCCTAAGCCCACAGGCCCCACCCACCTAATGCAATTCTCTCCTGCTTCCTTTCAAGTCCTGTGCTAAACATTCACGAGAACCATGATTCTCCTGGATTATAAGATCTTTCAAATCCTGGATGCTCAGAGACCTATCATTGGCATCCATCCCTATTCTTTACAGATTGATTTTTGGTGGTTAGGAGGTTGGGACCTGAAACAGTCCACTTAAATGTGCATTGTTATTTATGTAGGCGTTTGTGGCTGAGCTGGGGCCCTGATATTATTGCTGTTATTCCAAACAACAGATCACTCTAACACTTAGTATATCAGAAAAGTCACCTTTATGGCCTATACTTTATTAATCTCAAAATGGAGCTACGGGGCTGGGAATATGGCCTAGAGGTAAATAAAGTGCTCGCCTCATATACATGAAGCCCTGGGTTCGATTCCTTAGCACCACATATATAGAAAAAGCCGGAAGTGGTACTGTGGCTCAAGAGGTAGAGTGCTAGCTTTGAACACAAAGAAGCCAGGGACAGTGCTCAGACCCTGAGTCCAAGCCCCATCACTGGTAAAAAAAAAAAAAAAAAAACCAAAAAACAAACAAACAAAAAAGGTCGCAAGATAGTTTATTAATAAATGCACTAAAGCTCATCAGTGACTTTCTTTCCTTCTATGAATTTCTGCCCCAAAAAGGATTTAAGATTTAAGATGACTTATAAAAACATTAGAACAGGGCTGGGAATGTGACCTAGTGGTAGAGTGCTTGCCTTGCATGCATGAAGCCCTGGGCTTGATTCCTCAACACCATATGAACAGAAGAAGCTGGAAGTGGGGCTGTGGCAAGTGGTAGAATACTAGCCTTGAGCAAAAGGTCAAGCCCCACGACTGACAAAAAAAAACAAAAACAAAAAAAAACTATTAGAACAAAAAACAGAGTAAGAACTAAAGGAGGGCTGGGAATATGGCTTAGCAGTAGAGTGCTTGCCTAGCATGCATGAAGCCCTGGGTTTGAGTCCTCAATACCACCTAAACAGAAAAGGCCAGAAGTGGCACTGTGGCTCAAGTGGTAAAATGCCAGCCCTTACAATCTTTATGTTTTCTATAAAAAAAGGAAAAATAAAATTTTGCATGTTCAGGGGGCTGGGGATATGGCCTAGTGGCAAGAGTGCTTGCCTCATATACATGAGGCCCTGGGTTCAATTCCCCAGCACCACATATACAGAAAACGGCCAGAAGCGGCACTGTGGCTCAAGTGGCAGAGTGCCAGCCTTGAGCAAAAAGAAGCCAGGGACAGTGCTCAGGCCCTGAGTCCAAGCCCCAGGACTGGCCAAAACAAAAACAAAAACAAAAATTTTGCATGTTCAAGATATATATTTTCTGAAATTTTCCTGGGGAAGGATGGGCACTCTAGAAGACAATCATCATCATCATCATCATCATCATCATCATCATCATCATCTCACAGTATCCCAAGAGTGACCATTTTAACAAGGCCTGCTGGGCGCTGAAGACTCATGCCTGTAATCCTAGCTATTCAGGAGGCTGAGATCTAAGGATCGCAGTTTGAACACAGCCCAGGCAGGAAAGTCCATGAAACTCTCCAATTGACCTCCAGAAAATTGGAAGTGGTGCTGTGGCTCACTTTGGTAGATCCGTAGACTTGAACAAAAGAGAGCTCAGGGACAGTTCCTAAAGAAGTAAAAGGGAAAAAAAAGAATTAAGTCCTTAGCAGGTCCCTCTATGAAAATATTATTACAAAAATAACTTAGCGTCATTTTAAGGGATTTTTTTATGTGTGTATGTGTGTGCCTCTCCTGGAGCTTGAACTCAAGAGACTGGCGCAGTCCCTGAGCTTTTGTACTCAAGGCCAGCATTCTACCAGTTGAGCTATACTTCCAATTCCATGCCATTTAAAAAAATAAGGACCCATCAGGCACCAGTGTCTTAGCCTGTAATCATAGCTAGTTACTCTGGAGCTGAAATCTGAAGATCAGGAGTTCAAAGCTAGCCTGAGCAGAAAAGTCCATGAGACCAATAAAACCAGCAAAAATCCAGAAGTGGAGGCATGGTTCATAGAGCACAACAACAAACCTTGAACAAAAACGCCAAGCAAGAAAAAAAGGCCCTGAATCCAAGCCTCAGTATTGGTATGCATGCACACACACATACATGAAGTGCAATTGAATAAAGGGGTCAAGGCAGATCAGGCCAAGAACATGGATTTTAAAATACAGAAGCTCTACAGGAATGAAGAGCCATATGGCTTTCTGCCAATGCTTCACAAATATCATTAATCACAACCCCAATTTTGAGTAGCAAAAATATAAGCACCTCCAACATGCCAGGGCTAAACATGAATGAATTATTTTAAATGCTAGTTAACACAACTTGGCCTTGGTGTAACACTCAGCCACTTACCACTGAAATGGACCAACATCTTCCTGGGCTCACCATGCTTGTCCTGATTCTTCACCTCTCCGATAGAGCTTTGTTGGCAGTTCATCGTTCTCCCTGAAGGTTCTTCTACCCTATCTGTCCATGACTGAGCCTTGGGCTTTCTGCTCCTGAACTCTTAACGGCTTTCTAAAGGTCTCCTTGATTAAGATCCTAAGCTAGGTATCTCAAACATAAACACACCCAAAGCCTACATATGGGCTAGGGATGTAGCTCTGTGGTAGAGCATTTGAACAGGACCTGGATTCAATCTCCACAAAAGGATTCCTAAGGAGTAGATTTTTAGAATTATTACTTATCTTCCTCTTGCTCTTCTCACTTTCACCCTAATTCTTTTCCCTTTTTTAGGTCCCTTTGCCCAAACTGAAAACATTCATTCCTCTCTTCTACATTGAGACATGAGCTTGCTATATATATAGCCCAGGTTGGCCTTGAACTCTCAATCCTCTGGATCTCCCAAGTGCTGGAATTCCGGCTATGCACGCAAAGACACCCCCCCAGCACCCTTCTATAATGTATTTGTCACCTACATGGGTGCCCCCCCCGCAGACATACCTACATACATTCTGTGGAGCAAAGGATCAAACTGAGGGTCTCACATTTGCTAGGCAAGTGCTCTACCACTGATCTATCTATCCCTATCCCTAGTTCTGCTTCTCAACCCTCTCATGGCCACCCTCATTGTCACCAGCAGCAACTGCAAATGCCATCCTCTCACCATGAGCAAACAATATGCTCCACTTCTTCACTGCACTCCCTGACTCAGCTCTTACCTCTCCAGCCCATTCTAGAATTCTATTTATACAACACAATCTGATCACATCTGTCTCATGTTTCACAAGCACCAGTTTTCTGTCCTACAAGACAAGGACCTACCCCTCTTACAAATATTCATCACCTCCATAGTCCTTTGCAAATCTGTTTCCCCAGTGGACAGCCAAGTCAGTCACCACCCTGTGCTTTCTCTACCAAGTGTTATCTTAGCTACCTGCAGTGTCTTAACCTATTTTCCTGTCCCTACGAAATGCCTGCTCACCCATTTAGCATTCAGCCTGAGTAAGTAAACAGAGCTGGTGACCCCTTCTCCAGGCTCACCAAAAAAAATTTTTAAAACCTTAATCTTTGGGCTGGGAATATGGCCTAGTGGTAAAGTACTCGCCTCATATACATGAAATCCCGGGTTTGATTCCTCAGGACCACACATATAGAAAAAGCCAGAAGTGGCGCTATGGCTCAGGTGGTAGAGTGCTAGCCTTGAGCACAAAGAAGCCAGGGACAGTGCTCAGGCCCTAAGTTCAAGCCCCAGGACTGGCAAAAAAAAAAAAAAAAAAAAAAAAAAAAACACCAAAAACCCTTCATCTTTCTCTGGAATGTTATTTTATTACACTGTTCATGAGCCTGTCATCAACTGGAACAGGGATTCCTTGAAGTCACAAGTCCAGTCGTAGGGCCCACCCCTCACAGAAGTTTCTCCAACACATTAAAGATTCTTGAAATCTGTCCAGTACATTGAAAATATCTAATTCTGGACATTAGCCCATTCATCATTAATGGAACTCAACTTTAACACACCACAAAGTTAAAAAGCCAATAAACTTGTGGCATCAACTCATTGGGGCTGGAAACGGGGGTGTGTGAAATAGTATTGTGGATTCACAGCCCAGCCCAGTCATACCACAGGAACCTCTGATTCTGTTACCAGGCTGATGACTGGGACATCTGAAGCCCTACAGAAACAAACTAGATTCCTAACCTAGGAGCCTTCACCCCCAAAATGCCTAGGGGCAGTTTGAGCTGCTGCTCTAGTGAGAGTTTGCTGAAGCCAAGAAAGGGATTCCCTCAACCCTGTCTCTACTTAATGTGAGAGTCCAGCCCTCCATTGCCCAAGGGTCTGTACCCTTCAGTGCAAGCTTTGTTTTATATTTGATCATGCTTAGAGATGATAATCCTGGTTAAAACAAATACATTCTTTCCCAGGGTCTGTGACCCAAAAAAAGATCTGAAGCTGGGTGTCACTGGCTCATGCCTGTAATCCCAGCTATGCAGGAGACTGAAATTTGAGGATGGCGGTTCAAAGCCAGCCTGTGAGACTCCTTTCTCCATTTAACCACCAGAAAACAGGAAGTGGTGATGTGGCTCAAGTGGTAGAACACTGAGCACTAGCCTTGAACAAAAGCTCAAGGATGGGCTGGGAATGTGGCTTAGTGGTACAGTGCTTGCCTCATATACATGAAGCCCTGAGTTGATTCCCCAGCACCACATACACAGAATATGCTGGAAGTGGGCACTGTGGCTCAATCAAGTGGTAGAGTGGTAACCTTGAGCAAAAAGAAGCTAGGGACAGTGCTCAGGCCCTGAGGCCAAGCCCTAGGACTGGGGAAAAAAAAGCCACAGCAGCTCAGGGACAGCACCTAGGACCTGAGTTCAAGCCCCAGGACCAGCATATAATAGTAAGTCTGATCATGGTGTGATGACAAATACCTGTAATCTTAATACTTGGGAGGTTGAGGCAGGAGTTTCAAGGCTAGTCTAGACTGTGTTTTTGTGACCCTGTCTCTCAAAAAAAAAAAAAAAAGCAAGAAAGGAAGACAGGATGGAGGGAGGGGAGAAATGGAGGGAAAAGGAGGAGAGGCAAGAGAAAAAAAATATAAGCTGGCTTATCTTCAGAAGTAATTTCACCAGGGATCCCAACCCCCCACTAAGCTGGTTTACTCTCCTATTCCAAGAGCTCAATGCTAGGGACAGTTACATTTTTTAACTTTTACTGAAGTGACTGTTTGACTGTATCTGCTGCCCAAACTCAAGTGTCTGCTGAATAAATGAGTGTCTTTTGGTCTCTGGGCACAGTGTGACCTTCATTTCTCTCTGTCAGTCTCCCAGGTCACAGCTGGGGCCCCAATTAACTACACACCATCCATCCCAAATCTGCCAATATAATTCTGCTGTTCAGCTGTCAGCATGCCTTTGGCTTTTTTTCTCATTTTCATCTCCCAGTTCAAATAATCCAACCCTCTAGACTCACAACTGTGGCTAGGCTCCCTGCCTTTCCACAGTTGGAATTTGGAAAATGAACTTTTTAACATTCAAGAGTACAATTTTGTAGAAATTAAAAAAAACAAACTGTATAGTCACACACCTGTAATTCCATCACTTGGATGGCAGAGGCAAGGAGTTCTAAGCCAGGCTGGGTTATATGGGGGTCTTATCTAAAAAAGATTGTCTGCCAGCCAGGTACCTGTGACTCATACCTATAACCCTACCTAAATTAGGAGGCATCTGAGGATGGCAGTTTAAAGACAGGGAAAGTGGAAATGATAAAATGTCTCCCAAGACTATTTGCAACTAACCAGCAAAAAAGCTAGACTGATGGCATGGCTCAAAAGGCAGGGTGCCAGCCATGAGCCAAAAAAAGGTAAGAGCTTTTGGCCCTGAATTCCAGAGAGAGAGAAACAAGTATAATAGGTGATAATGCATATAACATAATGATACAAAATTTTATAGAACATTTGGAAGAGATAAAAGTAGGAAATAACACGATGGAAGGGAAAGAACAAGAATTTTGTGCTTTCTGCCAGAGCAATCAACCACTATCAGTGGTTTCCAGAACACAGACATATGTGGGGTTGGCTGCATTAGAAAAAAATGCAAGCAGAAAAAAAAAAAAGAAAATGAAAAACCACAGGAAAGAAATAGTGGCGAAGTAGATGTTACTGTGTGTATTTATTACAGATTTCCCATCCTAAGAAGTATGATTTTACAGGCCAGGTTTGAGAATCCCTAGCGATGGCCTCCTGTGAGGACACTTGAATTCTATCCACAGCCCTTCATCCTTATCAGCTGTACCAAGAATGGAAGTCATCGTCCCTATCAGAGGGCTGCTCTTCACGACAGCAATGGCAGCCCCAGCTGCATCTCAGTGTTCTCTCCCCCATCTCAGCGTCCACCTGCCCCCACCTCCCATTTGCAATACCTATAGAGCAGGGTCCAGGTCCCAGCTCACCTTTATCTCTCTTCCAAAGGCCTGCTTATTGGTTGAATGATTATTGCCCAACAGAACCAAGGTTAAGTTTCAGCCCTATCCTAGACCTTTGTCTTAAGTTCAAAAGATTCATTACCTGCAGGAATCTTTTCCTGTGTTCCAGACTCTACTCTCTGGCCCCTCACTCATAGTACTCTCAAGAGTTCCTGGAGAGGGGCTGGGAATGTAGCTTAGTGGTAGAGTGCCTAGCATGCATGAAGCCCTGGATTCGATTCCTCAGTACCACATAAACAGAAATAGCCAGAAGTGGCACTGTGGTTCAAGTGATAGAGTGCTAGTCTTTAACAAAAGAAGATCAGGCCCTGAGTTCAAGCCCCAGGACTGGCAAAAAAAAAACCCTGGAGAAAGTATGTTGTTAGAAAGTTTGATCTCTCTCAGAACTAAATTTCCTGTTAGGACAAAATTAAGCCAGTTTATTTACAACAAAGCTCAGTCTTCTACAGCCAGAAAGAAGAGCCTTTCTAAGAGCTGACTGCAAAATGGAAGACATAACAGTGTTGGTGACTCAGATGTGCAAGTGTCCAATAGTGAACCTCACCACAAAGTGGCATCTCCATAGACAAAGTACCTTTGCCCTATTACAGACAGCATGGTAGGCCTAAAATTGAGACATCAAGGGCAATGTAGGGTCCAGGTTGGAACTGGTTTTGTTCTAAAAGAACTCTTGAGGGTTTTTTTAAGGTTTGGCTTGTAGTTTGAGCTTTGCCCTCTCTAATAGGTGTTGTATATTAACCAAGTCCATTATTTTGCCTCAATGTTTATGTCACAAAATGGAATACCTAAATAAATGGGTTTTAGTAAATGGGTTTTGATACCCAAACCAGAACATATCCAGGGTCTAAAATTCCAAGTCATTCATTTGCAATTAGGGTAAATAAAAATAGTAAGATTAACAGTGGAAGCTAGGCACCAGGTCTCATGCCTGTAATCCTAGCTACTCTGGAGGCTGGCTGAGATCTAAAGACTGTGGTTCAAAGCTGGTCTAGGCAGAAAAATCCATGAGTTTCATATCTTCAATAAACTACCTAAAAGAAAGCCAGAAGTAGGGGCTGGGGATATGGCCTAGTGGCAAGAGTGCTCGCCTCATATACAAGAAGCCCTGGGTTCGATTCCCCAGCACCACATATACAGAAAATGGCCAGAAGTGGCGCTGTGGCTCAAGTGGCAGAGTGCTAGCCTTGAGCAAAAGGAAGCCAGGGACAGTGCTCAGCCCCTGAGTCCAAGGCCCAGGACTGGCAAAAAAAAAAAAAAAAAAAGAAAGCCAGAAGTAGAGATCTGGCTCAAGTGGTAGAACACTAGCCTTGAGCAAAAGCAGCTCAGGGGCAGTGCCCAGGCTCAGATTCCAAGTCCCAGGAACACACGCGCGCACACACATACACAAAGACAAACACACACCAAGACTAATAATATGAAAAAAACATATGTCTCTAGACAGTTACTCAACTCAAGCCACAAATTTGGCCTGGCAGCCAAAGCAAAAAGAGAAAAATGAACAGTTAGAAATTTCCAATTATGTGCTAAGAAAATGCTTACTAGTTCTGCAAATTTTTCCCCATGAACTTGCTATGTAAGTGTTCTACCATTTGAGCTAAGCCCCCAGTCCTGTATTTCTCTTTTTTTTTTTTTTTTTTGCCAGTCCCAGGCCTTGAACTCAGCGCCTAAACCCTGACCTGGCTTCTTTTTGCTCAAGGCTAGCACTCTGCCACTTGAGCCACAGTGCCACTTTTGGCCATTTTCTATATATGTGGTGCTGTGGAATCAAACCCAGGGCTTCAAGTATACGAGGCAAGCACTCTTGCCACTAGGCCATATTCCCAGTGCCCGCCCTCCCCCCCCGAACTTCTTAAAGTGGATATTAACTAAAGTCTTCAATATTAGCTAAAGTCTTCAATATAAAGCTTTAGAGGAAGTGCAGGAACAAGTAATATATGCATTTCTGACAGTGTCTTCTGGTTTTGACAGTCTCTCTATGTAGTCTATATTGGCCCCAAACACCTACCTCACAGCCTCAAGTGCTAGGATTAAAGATGTGAGGCCCCCATGGCCCCTGCTCTAATAGACTGTCTTTCCATGAAAGCAAATGACAAAAACTGCTTATTTCAATGTAAAGAACTCTAGTATGTTTTCAGTTAGACCAGGCTAATCAAAGATAAAACATGGCCAGAGGATTAGGTAGATTAACACAAACATCTAAAAACATACAAAAATATTCCTTCTTCCAAGTGTTTATTAAGAGTGGACAGTAGTCGTCAGTCTGCAATTTGATGAGCACTAAATGCCACCCTGGTTCTGGTAGATTTACGTGGTATTTCTAGCCTTCCTTTACTTAGGTTAGGATTTGCTGCTGGGTGCTGGTAGCTCATGCCTATAATCCTAGCTCCTCAGGAGGCTGAGATCTGAGGATGGAGGTTTGAGGCCAGCCAAGGCAGGAAAGCCTATGAGAATCTTATCTCCAATTCATCACCAAAAAACTGGGGGTGGAGCTTTTGCTCCAGTGGTAGAATGCTAGTCTTGAGCAAAAAAGCTCAGAGACTGCACCCAAGACCTGAGTTCAAACCCCATTAACTCACAACAGAAAAATTTTGCTATTTCCTTCCCCCTCCCACTCCCAAATCACCATGTTGGGAAAGAGTCCTGCCATTCATAGAAAAAGAGAACCCAACTATTATTATTATTAGTGCTGTTATAAATAGCTAGCACCAAATACTTATGTGCCAAGTTCTGTGCTGTGTTCTTCTGACTTCTCACTTAATCCTCCCATAAATCCTATGTGAGAGGAACTATTATTAGTCCCACTTTACATATAAGGAACAGGGTTTAGGGAATTTTAGTGTCCAAGGTCACAAAGCTAATTATCCAGTTCTTCCTGACCCAAAGCCCAGGATCTTACTCCCACTATAATGCCTCCTATTATTAATGAAACGTGATTACTGACAGGTCAGGAAAAAAAGTGAGACCTTTAATAAGGTCAGTGGAGAAGAGGCAAAATAACGGAGCTTTGGGAATCTTTTCCAACCTATCAATGGAATAATTGGATTAAAAAACACTATGAAAAGTGGTAGTTACAAAACAAAACAATTCTGAGAATACTATCTTATCATAGAAAAATAGAAGTGTTTTTACTCTGTGTCATCTAGAGTCGCTGTACGTTGCTTCTCTAAACTTTTTCACTCATTCATTCATTCCAACAATAAACAGGTATTTATCTAGAATCCCCTCAATGCCAACCACTGGTTGTCAGCAATTAAGCCAGACAAGAATGGAAGGTCTCCATACTCCATTCTAGTAAGTAAACAAGTATAGAGTATATTTCCAGACTGTATGTATTAAAGTGCTTTGGAAACATGAAATTAGGCTGGGAATGTGGCTTTAGTGGTTAGAGTGCTTGCCTAGCATGCATGAAGCCCTGGGTTCAACTCCTCAGTACCATATAAGCAAAAAAAAAATCCAAAAAAATTGCACCGTGGCTCAAGTGGTAGAGTGCTAGCCTTGAGCACAGAGAGGCTCAGAGACAGTGCTCAGGCCCTGAGTTCAAGCCTCAGGACTGGCAATAAGTAAAGTTAAGGGAATTAAAAGAGGCTGAGGGGTGAAAAGCAGGAAGCCGTTTGAGCTAAATGGTCACCTAGGGGCTCTGAATGTGAGAAGTCAATCATCCAAAAATTTGGAGAAAGGGCAGCCTAGAAGGAAAGTAAGCCTAACAGCAGAGTCTTGTGACAAATAAATAGAAGCATGGCATGTCCCAGAAACAGTACAGCTACTGTAGAAATGAAGTGGCCAGGAGTAGGGGGGACTGGCAGGCAATAGGGCAGGAGAATCTGGGGAAGGAGTTGAGACAGGCATGCAATGACTACAGAGAAGCAAGCTGGATTGTATCAGAAGTGAAGCCCCTGGTAAGTCGTAGACAGGGGAGTGAGTGGCATACTCTAACTTACTCTGAAGCCCTCCATAGCTCTATCCATGGCTTTCAGGAAAGGCACAATCCCTTAAGAGACTCAAGCAGCTATCTGTCTCCTTTCGTTAAGAATACTATCACTGAAAATGTGTCAACTCTAACAAAATACCTTTTAGTCTGCAGGATCTGGCTGGCTTTCCATCATTATAGGCTCAAATTTAAAAGGATGCCTCTTCCTTTCCCAGACCTTTTTATACTTTTGTCAGAGCACCCAATAGTTTGCTTGTCAGATTCCTAGGGGAATGCTGAGGGAACTGATCCTGTCCTCCCATGAGACTCTCATCTAAATCTCTTCCCTCAGCTTTCCCTATCCTAAGAGATCCTATTCTTTGCCATGCTATTTTGCTTTCTTTTTTTCCATTTGCTGAAGACATTCTCAAAGTGAGGCATTTGGCCAATAGGAACACGATTCAAGTTAGTTTAAACAAGTCCACAGTTCATCTTCCTATATAAAGAAGGACCACAGGGCTGGGAATGTGGCTTAGTGGTAGAGTGCTTGCCTAGCATGCGTGAAGCCCTGAATTTGATTCCTCAGCACCACATAAACAGAAAACGCTGGAAGTGGCGCTGTGGCTCAAGTGGTAGAGTGCTAGCCTTGAGCAAAAAGAAGCCAGGAGCAGTGCTCAGGTGCTGAGCTCAAGCCCCAAGACTGGCAAAAAACAAAAACAAAAAACAAAGGACCATAGTCAAATTTAAATTTGAATAAGTTATAGTCTTTCTGAAGCTACATTAGAGCTTTGATTAATTCAAAAGCAATATTTCTACTACACAATAATGGCCACATAGGTGTATATTTATTTATACCAGGAGGTAAGAGGTGACAGCATCAGAAACTGGATGACTAACAAGATCCACCTGCAAACAGAAGCTGGGCCCTCACAATGGGAAAGAAACAATGCTGAATAGGCAAAGAGGTGTGGGAACTTGCATCTCCTATTACATCTGATGACAGGCATGACACCCCCCCCCCATTCCCCTACTCCTCAAATAAAGTCACCAGCCTGTCTTTTCCCCCAGGCTACAAAGTCTGGAATACCATCCAGATATTAAGCAAAATCAATCCTTTCTCCTGCTGGCCAATTGTTAATCCCCCAGGCACAATGACTGAGTTGCTGCCTCAAAACCACGAACATTATGACAATGAAAACTCACATCTGTGAACAGTACAGCAACTCATCAGCACTACTCACAACCCCCACACACCCAGAAACATCCAATGATTCGGAACAGCAAACAGCAGCCCTCAAATGAGCTGGAGTGAAGCAGAGCAGGGATGGCCACGGATGTCTTATACCAACTGCTTCCTGGCTATCGAGAACTACACAGGGCTCTTTAACTTCTCAAAGCTGAAGCTAATGATCTCTGCTTGCATGGAGTGTGGGTCAGATACCCAATTATACATCATATTCAAGTTAATGCTCATTGTTCATGGACCACTTATTAAAAATGTAGATTCCCATGACCCACTGTAAATAAACACCTCTGTGTTTTTAAACACTACCCTGGCCATGTTTATGGACATTCAAGTTTTAGGACCTCCGCCCTAAAGCAATGTTTCTCCAACTATGGGTCATGACCTATTTGGTTAGGAAATCAAATTAATGAGTCATGACTACCAGTTGGTATTTTTTAATGAAGTAGAAAAAAATGGAATACATTGCAGATAGTAAGGGTAATTATTGTTTCCGGGAACTTATTTTAGCTATAGACCTGTATGTATTCAGGTACTGTGTAAGTTTGTTAAGGTGGTTCCTACTCAAAAGATTGAAAAATTATGTTCCTGAAGCCAGTATTGTCATGGAAGTTGTTTATTTTCCACCCTAACTTCAAGCTTGCTTCTAGTTCAAGCGGAGATACCGAAAGATGGTGTCATTGAATCCTAAGTTGATCAGGCTAAGCCCAGTTGAGGATGAGTCCAAGTCTCCCAACTCCATTCCTGCTCAGGGGCCTACACCAAGGAGCTGGGGACAAAGCATATACCAAAGGTAGTTTACACAGCTCTCCTGAGGTCTGGCCTGTTTGGAGGGGGGAGGGTGTTTGCTGGCACTTATGTCACAGCTCAGAAGAATGAAAATGGTCCTCAGATGCAAGCCTCGGCATCAAGTGCTAAGGAAGTGTGGGACTGGTGGACCCACTTCAGGTTACACCCATCTCCAAAGTCCAATGTCAAAGACTAGTTAGAAAGGAAAGGCAGGGAATGCTCAATCCAATCTCACAGGTCAAAAGTCCCCAGGACCAGAAGATCACTGGACGACATCAAACATAGGAAATCAAGCTAGTGAGATGTACTTATCACCTCCACCCCTAGGTTCCTTGTAGTTAGTGGGTACAGTAAAGTGGGCCACTGCCCTTCTTGCCCAAAGCTCTGGATAGGGAGCCTCATCTCGCTGGACTAAAAGGAACAGAGAGGAAAGGATGGGAGAGAAAAGAACAGTCCGTTGTCTGGTTAGACTCGCCAAAAAGGAAGACTCTCTCAGAGATGCAAGGGATGGCAAAGAATGCAGGAAGGCTCAGGAGCAAGTCCCTGTGCCATTCGCAGCTGGGGCACGGCGAGAGAGATGAAGGACACTCATTATGTGATTTTCATTCTTGTAGCGAAGTGTAAAAGTTAGAGGGGGAGAAGACCCCTGGATAAGAGGACCACAAGAACAAGTGTCCCCTTCTTTCCTTCCCACCCCTCAGCCCCATGCCCACCACCTAGGGGGAAAACACCTTAGGCCTGTCAGCAAGCAAGCAGGGTGAACTCCAAGCGATGGGAGACCTGGCTCCCCTCAATGGCAGCTCCTGGGAGCTGATCACTGCAGCGGCCCTCACACTGGGCAGGGCAGGGGAGCTGGCGCCCACCCCCTCTGGCACGGATGCTGGGGAGGTGCCGGGAGGCAGGAACTCACTGCGGTTACCTCAGCCCGGGGCTGGCAAAGCGCTCCTAAGGAGTTTGGCAGGGGGGTGGGGGGTGGTGGCTAGTCCCGCCCCATCCCCAAAGGCAGGGCCCCCAGGGCGGCGTCCCGGGACCCCAGTGTTTCCAAGGGGACCTCAGAGTCACGCGGGGCCATTAGACACCTCAAGTCCCCCCGCCCCTCCACACACACACATATACCCTGATCCCACCAAGTGCCAGCCGCGAGGATGACCATAAGGAACAGGCAGAGGACGTATCTCCCCGACCCCAACCCCACCTGGCTTCTTGCTGTGGGTCCCCAACCCCGAACCAGCGGCCCGGCCGCCGCGGCGGGCTCCGCTTGGGCTCCGCTGGGCCGCCGCAGGGCCCCGCCAGTGTTTGTAAACAAACCGGTCACGTGGGCCCGGCGGCCCGCTCCGCGCCCCCAAAGCAGACAGACCCCAGACGCGGACCTGGCCGCCGTGGTCTGGGACCGAGGAGCTGCGCTCTCGGCCGAAGCCTAGCCGGAGGGATCGCAGGGCGGGCGTCCAGTGCGGGCTAGCAGGAGCCCGCGCTGACAGCGCGCCCCACGCCCCCGCGCTCCGGGCTCCAGGTTCCACGCTCCGGGCTCCAGACTCCTCGCTCCGGGCTCCGCACGCCGCGCTCCAGGTTCCGCGCTCCAGGCTCAGCGCTCCCGCCTCACTTACCTGGCAGCAGCCTGGCCCGTCCGGCCAGCGCCGGGCTCGGCTCGGCAGGGGTGCGCAGCTGCGAAGGACGCGCCTCCGGCAGGGTCTGCAGCTCCCAGCGCGCTCTTAAAGCCACAGCCCCTTGCACTGCCTTTGCGGCCACCACTCCGCATCCCTCCCGGGCCTGGCCGGGGGCTGCCTGCCCTGTGATGGACGCGCCCCCGCGCCTATCCCCTCGGTTCAGCTCATAGCAACACGCCGCGGGTTGGCCCGGTACGGCCGCAGCCCATCCGCGTGGAGCCAATCAGCAGAGGACGGAACTCCGCCCCCTGCTTCCCCTACATCCCGCCCCCCACCCCTCGGCCCTGGCGGGGCTTGGGTGCCGGGAGTGCACCCGGGCGGCGTGGGGCCGAGTCTGGAGAGGGTTGAGGCAACTGGAGGGCGGGGCTAGGAGATAGGATGATGAGGATGGGTGGGCTTTCTGCGCCTGGGAGGAGGCTGTTTGTTTGGGTTTAGGGTTTGTCTCCAGGTCAAGGCTGGGGAAGAGGAGGGGAAATGTTTACAGAGTTTCTACTGGAGAGGGGGGTCGGGGCATGGGTAGGAATTCCTGCCCTACAACTTAAACCATTGACATCTCAGTTACCAGAAGTAGTACCCTCAGGACCCGAGGCAGTAGAACTTAATAAAGCGGGACCGGTCCCACCTGGCCTTCTGGGAAGCCAGGCATTTCCCCTAATTCTCCTGGCCCCGCTGGTATATAAAGCTCAGGGAAGAAGTTTGTAGGGGCACTGGAAAAGATGAATTTGGGTTACCCAAACCCAGGAGCGAAAGTAGGATGGATAGAGTGATCAAAGAGGAGGAACCTACGTTCTGGGTTCAAGTGGGGTGGTGCTTTTCAAGGAAGAGAAGGTTAAAAAATAAACTCCTGGCAATCGGGAAATACAGGGTAAGGTAGCAGGTGGGTGGAGTGGAGCAGAGTCTCCCAGTAGGAAAACAGGTCAATTTGATAAAGAGTGCTTGACCCTGCCAGAGAAGAGAGCAGGTCCAGCCTTTCCGCTAAGCCGCTGGGGTTCCGCAGTCCACCCAGGGAAACTGTTTCTATTGACATTTTAGGAAGAATAAAATAAAAGGAGAGAAAGGGAAAACTCATCTTTTATTGAGCAGTTTTCAGAATATGAGATGCTTCAAGCCCAACCGACTCCAACCTGCCTCCATAATTTGAACACAAAACCCAGAATGGTTCCCGGGTGGATCCCTGGGTGCCTTAAGTCCACTAGGCTGTCTTTAAAACAGATTTGTGTAATCAACTTGTGTTCAGTTCATGTACACTGTATGGTTGGTTATGAATAAAATCCCAATGTTAGGTTTTTTTTTAAAGCAACAATACCTTATCACGTGTCTTAAGTATCAGCCCTCGTTTGAAGTTTCAAGGTAAGTAAAGGCAAGGTCAAGGCTTATAATGGACAGTTTGCAAAGTTTAAATCATTAATAAATGCTTTCCGGTAAGAAAGCAGCTTAAGAAAGGTTCAGCATTTGATCTTTAATCTAAGATGTGATAAAAAAAAATTCTTTAGATTATCAAGAACTTGATTGGGAACAATTCATCTGCCTCCAGGGCAATTTCTTTCCACTCTTTAAAGAAAGTTTAGCTCTATAGTAGAATACTTGCCTAGTGGAGCCTGAGGCTCTGGGTTTGAGGAGCAGAGGCTGGGTACACACACACACACACACACACACACACGCATGCACACACGCATGCACGCATGCACACACTCTTACCTATGGCACTGCAAAAATAAAATAAGGAAGACTGAAAGATGATTTGTCAAGCCCCTTACAGCTCTCAGGTTCTAAGAAGCCAGAAAGTCAAACTTGTTACACCATTTCTGCAATATTGTACTAGTGAATATTAGTGTTGCAAGATTTGCACTGAGTAAATTATGACTTGGTTTAACACTCCAGGATATTGTTATGTTATGTAACAAGATTGGTGGCTACTGTTACTTTTTAAATAAAAGATGGTATTAGCTGCAGTCTTGCCTGAATCAGTGGTTAGTAGGAAGCTCTGAGGACCCCTACAGGCAAGCTGTGTGATTGCAGGAAACTGGAAAAGGCAATAGGACCACAAGGCTGGAAGACAATAGAATTAGCTAGCCAGCCAGCAAAAAGGAACATTTTAAAACCTAGGTCGTATTTTCTGCCAGTAAAAAGAACCAAGCATTGTGAGTTGACAAGGAATAGGGAGAAGTGAAGCTAAGTAGTAGGTAAAATAAAGTACTAGAAGCTACTTCTCTTTCTTGCTGAATCTAAACACCTTTATTTGCCCTCAGTACCCAACATGTACAGTACTTCCTGCTTGACTTGGACATGTTGTGAGAAGAAAAAACAGAGGGCAATGGAGAATGTGAGAATAAATATATATTTATCCTGGGGGTAGGGAGATGAAACACTGTAGAGAGACATCAAAAAACCCGTTCACAGTCAGATAGAGCTCTCATAAAAAATTAAAAAACAAAACTGCTGAGTGGGTGGCTCACACTTGTAATCCTAGCTACTCTGGAGGCTTAGATCTGAGGATCGAGGTTCCAAGCTAGCCTGGAAAGGAAAGTCCATGAGATTCTTGAATACATTTCCAAAGAAGCCAGAAGAGGTAGAGTGCTAGCCATGAGCAAAAGAAGCTCAGGGACAGTGCCCAGGCCCCAGGACTGGACCCAAAAAAAGTTTGAGAGATTCCTGTCCTCACAGAGAGATTAGCAGACTGGCTTTATAGACGCTCTTTTCCAGTACCTTCTCCCACTAATCCTGTGTTCCCAGTGTGGTCACATGGGTACCGCTACTATAAACAGGTCACTGTGTGTTGGGGAGAGGAGGGGAGGGGGGAGAGGGGGATCTAGCTTTTTAGCTTTTTTTTTTTTTTCTTGTTAGTCCTGGGTTTTGAACTCATGGCCTGGGTACTGTCCCTGGCTTCTTTTTGCTCAAGGCTAGCACTCTACCTCTTGAGCCACAATGCCACTTCCAGCTTTTTCTGTTTATGTGGTACTGAGGAATCAAACCCAGAGCCTCATGTATGGTAGGCCAGCACTCTACCGCTAAGCTATATTCCCAGCCCCAAATGCATTTATTTTTTAAAATAAGAATAAAGCAAAAGAAGTGATTTTTCCAGGACATATAAATATAGAATGCAGGTCTTGTAATGTCAGTGCTTTTCACTTTCACACTCATATTTCACTTAAGATGTCATAAAAGAGGGAGGGAGGGGGGCATGAGGGACAAGGTAACAAACAGTACAAGAAATGTATCCAATGCCTAACGTATGAAACTGTAACCTCTCTGTACATCAGTTTGATAATAAAAATTTGGAAAAAAAAAAGATGTCATAAAAGAGAGACAATTCCAATAAACAAAATCAAAGAAAAACTAATTGGGAACAAAATTCAAAAATAATAGCTCATCATTCAGTTTTTGAACTCAGGTACTATATAAGCCTAAGATTGCAAATTCACTATAAATGCAAAGAGAAAAAATAAAATCCATTACGTATATCAAACTGTGTTAGCAGATACATATTATCTAGACATAAAGATAACCACACAATTCTGTTGTCTAGCACATCACAACTCAAATCTGTCTTCCTGATACTGTTTAGGTACTATTTGTAAGTTTGTAAAACAGCGTTATAGGTAAGCCTTCTCCAATAATTCTATATAATCTTCCATAAACAGTGGTGGCATTGATCTTAACTGGTTCAGTCGATGAAAAATAGCCATAACCTTATACTTGACTTGAAAATTATTTAGTAGAGTCAGATGTGGTGGTTCATACCTATAATGTGAGCACTTGGGAAGGAGGTTGAGAACATGTCAAGTTTAAGGTCAACTCTGTAGCAAGACCTTGAATTGGTTCACTTTTGTGTCCATCTGAATTCCCTATATCACTTGAAATGAACTAAGTCTTCTTTTTGCTTACCCCTCCCCTACTGCATCAACAGGCCCTGTCAGCTTCTTTGTATGATATACATTTGCTGCCACCCTGAGCAGAGCCACTGAGCTCTCATGCCTAGCGTTAGCAATGACTTCCTGATGTAGCTCCTTCCTTCAAGTCCACTCTTAGCAGCCAGATGGCCTGTCTTCAAAATGAACTCTTTCTGGTGGTCCCCAGGCTCACTGACTAGGCCTGCCAGGCTCTCTCCTTGGCTCACCCTGCTCCAGTCAAACCAGCCTTTCTGTTCCTCAAATGTGCTAGGCCTAGTCCTATTATAGAGTGTTTGTGTAGTCATCCCAGAATCCACGGGGAATAGGTACCATCTCCACCTCCCTGTGGGTACCCCCTCTGCAGATGCTCAGGTCCCTGGGCACATCTTCCCATGTGCTTTGAATCACCTCGAAATTGCTTACAATGCCTAATACAACGTGTATCTAGTTAATGGTTGTTAGACTATTGTTTGGGGAATAGTGACAAGAAAAGATACATACATGTTCAGTACAGACACATTTCTTAAATATTTTTAATCCTATCAATGCAAAGCCCATAGACAGGGAGGGCTGACTGACTGGATTGGCTCTTCTAGCCACCATTTTGCTCCCAAGAGAGCTGCCTCTTCCCACCAGGTCTCAGGTCCTTCCTTCAGAGCTGTCTCCCAGACTTGTCAATCTTACTTACTCCTGCCCTCAGGGGATTCTCATGCCTTATCCAAGCTGGTTTTCAGTTTTCAGGTTCTGGTATATTTTTATTAAAGTTAGAAACTTATTGTGAGGACAATTTTACTCCATCAATATTTACAGCCCAAATGGCTTTCTTTATAGCACATACCATTCTCTGAGATTATGTTGTTCATTTATTTTTGTTTGTCTTTGTGTGTGTGTGTGTGTGTGTGTGTGTGTGTGTGTACACACTGGGGCTTGAACTCAGGACTGTGAGATCTTATGAGGCTCCCCCCTCCCCAAGGCTGACCCTCTACCAATTATGGCTTTTGTTATTGTTGCTGTTTGCTCGCTCTCACTCTCTCTCTCTCTCTCTCTCTTTCCTTTCTTTTTCTTTTTTGTGTGTGTATATTTTCATTGGTGGTGTTTTAAATGCAGGATCTCTAACAGATGCTCTACCACTTGAACCATGCTCCCAAGCCCTATTTCTTTTCAGTCCCATCTAGTTCTAACTTGCAAATTCCACAAAATCATCCAGGACCTTGTCTGTATTGCTTCCTGTTGCATCCTTGCTGCCAAGAATAATGTCTGACAAATATGCTTGCTGAATAATAGGCTGTTTACCTAGCATGTGCAAAGCCCTGGGGTCAAACCTAAACATCATAAAAGAAGAAAATCAGCTTGTTGGATGAACATTGAGTATTCTACTAGTCAAATGATTATGTATAGTAACCCCCACAGAAACTGTCCCAGCAGTTTCTTTCTTGTCAGTCTGTGGGGCTTGAACTCAGGGACTGGGTGCTGTCCCTGAGCCCTTTTTGCTAAAGGCCTACCAGTTTGAGCCACAGCGCCACTTCCACGTTTCTAGTGGTAAATTAGTGATAAGAGTCTCACTGGGACTTTTCTGCCTGGGCTGGCTTCCAACCATGATTCTCAAATCTCAGTCTCCTGAGTAGCTAGAGTATGAACTACTGATGCTTGACTTCTTTTTCTAGCACTCTGCCACTTGACCCACACACACAGTGCTACTTCTGTCCATTTTCTGTATATGTGGTGCTGGGGAATCGAACCCAGGGCTTCATGTATATGAAGCAAGCACTCTTGCCACTAGGCCATATTCCCAGTGCCTTGACTTCTTTTTCTTATTTGAAGTTTTATGTTGATACTGAGTGTTGAACTTAGTGTCTTACACTCTGGTTAGGCTTTTTTTTTTTTTTTTTTTTTTTTTTTTTTTTTTTTTGCCAGTCCTGGGCTTGGACTCAGGGCCTGAGCACTGTCCCTGGCTTCTTTTTGCTCAAGGCTAGCACTCTGCCACTTGAGCCACAGCGCCACTTCTGGCCGTTTTCTATATATGTGGTGCTGGGGAATCGAACTCAGGGCTTCATGTATGTGAGGCAAGCACTCTTGCCACTAGGCCATATTCCCAGCCCTCTGGTTAGGCTTTCTACTCAAAGATGGTAATCTCCAGGTTGGGGATGTGGCTTAATGGTAGAGAGCTTGCCTAATGTGCATGAAGCCCTGGGTTTCAGTCCTCAGTACCACATAAATGGAAAAAGCCAGAAGCAGTGCTATAGCTCAAGTGGTAGAGTGCTAGCCTTGAGAAACAGAAGCTTAGGGACAGTGCCCAAGTCTTGAGTTCAAGCTTCAGGACTGGCAAAAAAAAAAAAAAAAAAAAAAAGCTGATATTCTCCCATTTGAGCCATATCTCCATTCCTGGCTTTTTAGTGGTTAATTGGAGATAAAAAACCTCATAGGCTTTCCTGCCGTGGCTGGCTTTGAACTGTGATAATAAGATTGCAGCCTTCTGAGTAGCTAGGATTACAGGATTGAGCCAGTCTCGAGCTGTCACAGCAGTTTCTTTCAGTTGAAATATTTTTCTCTTTTTTATCCTCCCCCCCCTTGTTCTTTCCCTTCCTCATTTATCTCAAAGCCATTTGCCTGCTGACTCAGTCTAAAGACAAGATCAAATGTCTCTTCTTGAGGAGGAGTTTCCCTTCCCCTCCTTAGTAAAATTAATGTTTCTCTTCTCAGTGCCCTGAATAGCACTTTATTCATAGCTCTATTACATCACCCAACTTCCACACTCCCAATTAGGCGTTATCAGTCCTCTCAGCCAGGCTCTGCTGGGCTGGAGCCCTATCAGATCATCCTGGTGTTTTCAGAACCAGGCACACCATAGGCCCTCCCTGCAGATTTCTAGCTAACCAGGACCCAGTGGGAATACTAGCTAGATTGGATAGCTAGAGCCTTTCTCTCAGACTCTACTGATTAATGGATAGCAGCCTTGCTTTCAAGTAAGATCACATTAAACCTGAGACCTCAGACTAATCTATAAGAAAAAAGGGCACAGTACATTAAAAAAAAAAAAAAAAAAGCACAGTACAATGGAAACTTCCAGGAGGCTAAAGGCTACAGGCTCTCACATGGCCATACCAACCAGCTCTGCCTAGGTGGGGAGAAAGAGTAAATCTTCCCAGGCTTACTGTACCCCTTGTCCCCTGCCACTGCCATCGGTAAGGTCTGGTGACATTACATCACAGAGTACAGCCTGGTGCTGTCTTCCCACAGACAGATCGTGTGACTGCTTTGTTTCTTCATGTACAATAAATGCTTTCTCTGATCCCCATCCAAGTTACTGTTTTCAGTCATGAAAGTGTTTGGCTCTGCGCTTTGTAGACTGTGGCTGGGAAGGGTCTTCCTGGCCTTCCTGAACCTCAGCCTGACTCAACCAAACAGCTGTTGCCATTTATCTAAAATACTTTCCGCATTCAGGGCAATTTCTAGTCTTCCTAGTTACATATAATTCTCAAAGCAATCTAAAACATATTTTCCTCCATTTTTAGAAGGAGCTAGGAAAAAGTGCAAATGCTATGGAATTGAACATTGATCATTCAGCAGACCTCAAGAATCCCATTCATGGTTAAGAATGTGGCTTAGCGGTAGGGTGCTTGCATAGCATGCATGAAGCCCTGCGTTTGATTCCTCGGTACCACATAAACAGAAAAAGGCCAGAAATAGTGCTGTGGTAGAGTGCTAGCCTTGAGCAAAAAGAAACTCAGGAACAGTGCCCAGGCCCTGAGTTCAAGGCCCAGGATTGACAAAAAAAAAAAAAAATCCCATTCATTCTTTTTTCTCAGACACCATCAAAAAGAAAAGAACCTCCTTTTGGGCTGGGAATATGGTGTTGTTTGCCAGACACCCAGGTGAGCCTCGATTCCAGACAAAGTCACCAGCACTCAGTCATTTGGGCTAGGAGTCTTTTATTTAGCTGTGCACAGCGTTAGGCAAAGCAAGCAGGCAGACATACAGAAGCAGAATTGTTGTTAGTGATTACAATTCCAGTAAACTCTGGTAAACAAAGCAATACCAATTCTTAGTTCTGGGTGTGACTTGTATTTACCTATTTAACTTCTTAATTAACCTTAAATCTCTTTCTGGAACTTCCTCTAAACTAAAACATGCAAACTGAGTGGTCTTCCTCATTCCTTTCTTTTGCAAAGGCCAAGCAGCTCTAGCTAGGTCAAGCTGCTTTTGTCTCCTTTTATTCCCCTTAGGTTTGCCCTTCCCCAGGCCCACTACCTTGTCTAAGTTGGCTGTTTCTAGGGACTCAAAACAGGGGGGTTCCCCTACACCTTTCACTTGGTTTCCACAATGGCTTAGTGGTATAGTGCTTGCCTTGCATGCATGAAGCCCTGGGTTTGCTTCCTCAGCACCACATAAACAGAAAAGGCTAAAAGTGGTGCTGTGGCTCAAGTGGTAGAGTGTTAGCCTTGAGCAAAAATAAGCCAAGGACAGTCCTGAGTTCAAGCCCTAGGACTGGCAGAAAAAAAAAAAAAAGAACCCCCTTTACACAGTTTTCCTCCCAATATCAAACTATGCCACAGAGTAAAACCCTATGCCAAGCTAAAAGACCAGGAGCAAAAGTGTGCAGGGCTTAGTATCTTTCTCTAAAAGTAATAGCAGAGGGTATCTAGGTGTGGCTCAGTGTGGAAATACTTGCCTACTACCATGCCCAAGGTCCAGGGTTCAAACTATATTATTATTATTATTATTATTATTATTATTATTATTATTATTATTATTGTCTTCAGTGGTAGGGCTTAAACTCAGGGCCTGGGCACTGTCCCTGAGATCTTTTGCTCAAGGCTAGCACTCTACCACTTAGAGCCACAGTGCCACTTCCGGTTTTTGAGTAGTTCATTAGAGATAAGAGTCTCCTGGACTTTCCTGCCTGGGCTGGCCTCAATTCACAATCTTCAGATCTCAGCTTCCTGAGTAGCTAAGGATTACAGTCTTAAGCCACTGGTGCCTGGATTCCAACTTCAGCAATGAAGAAAACCAGTGACAATAAGCTGGGCATTGGTGGCTCATGATACATGCCCGTTTTTACAGGATTCTTATCTCAGATTAAGCACACAAAGAAAAGTGGGACTGTGGCCCAAGTTGTGGAGTATTAGCCTTGAGGGGAAAAATGAAATAAAAGGGACTAGGAATATGGCTTAGAGTGCTTGCCTAGCATGCATGAAGCCCTGGTTTCCATTCCTCACTATCACATAAACAGAAAAGAAGGGCTGGAAGTGGGGCGGTGGCTCAAGTGGTAGAGTATTAGCCTTGAGCTCTAGGGACAGAGCCCAAGCCCTGAGTTCAAGCCCTAGGACACACACACACACACACACACACACACACACACACACACACACACACACACAGAGCCTTCAGACTGCTTGACCTTGACTGAGTAAAACAAGGTGATTGTAAAGAGATCTTGTGGTGAGTCTATAATCAAAATTATCTTGGGCTACCTTTAGGCCTTCTTAATAGTCATTGCTATGAACCTGTTAACCTAACCTCACATTAGAATTTTAAGTAAAAGTCTGGAAATATATCACAACAAATCTTGATACACCCAGCTTCGGTCTAAAACCTAGAATGTGATAAATGTAATAGGGAGGTCAGATCTGGCCAGTGTCATCATTAGCTGTGGAGGAACTTCAGGTTGACTCCAGCTGAGATTATAGCAGAAGCCATCTCCATATTCACTAAAATCTCCCCCACCCTATCCAGGGAAGTTCCCCTTTGCTGTGATAAGATTGTGTAAACTGCTTGACCACCTGAAGCATGGAAAGTTCAAGGAACGTTCAAGGTTAAACCCGTGCCCTCCTGTGAGTAGGCGAATCCACCTGCATCACGTGAGCCCCGCCAAATCCATTTGCCAATTCTAACTAGAATGATAGGTTGGTTCCAACAGATACTATGAGACAGACTGTAACTCTATTGGCCACCTGCGTGCGGCCTAGCATGCTCTGTAAGTGTTGTATCCTCATTGGCCACCTGCGTGTGGCAAGTTTGTCTGTGATGTTTGCCTTATAACCAGGCTGGAAGGCCACACGTACACGCGGTTCCAGCTCCCGAGTCTGGGCTGCAGAGGTGTGAGCGGTTCCAGCTCCCCAGTCTGTGAGAATCTTATCTCCGATTAACCACCAGAAAACCGGAAGTGGTAGAGGCTCAAGTGGTAGAGCTGGCCTTTTGCTGAAGAGCTCAGAGACAGCACCTAAGCCCAGAGTTCAAACCCCACCATGATAAAAAAAAAAAAAAAGTTACACATATGTTGTTCACTGAAAGGTTAATTCGGTATCATTTCTATGGAGATAATTTGGTTATCTCGAAATTCATCCTTAAGTTAGACTTATGGGCTGGGAATGTGGCTTAATAGTAGAGTGCTTGCCTAGCATGCAAGAAGCCCTGGGTTCCGTTTCTCAGCACCACATGAACAAAAAAGGCCAGATGTGGCACTGTGGCTCAAAAGGTGCTAGCCTTGAGCAAAAAAGCTCAGGGACAGCACCTAGGCCCTGAATTCAAGCCCTACAACTGACAAAAAAAAAAAAAAAAGACAAAACAACAACAAAAAATATAGACTTACCCCCAGCACAAAGACCAATGTTTGTTTTGTTTTGTTTTTTGCCAGTCCTGGGGCTTGGACTCAGGGCCTGAGCACTGTCCCTGGCTTCTTTTTGCTCACGCTTAGCACTCTACCTCTTGCGCCACAGTGCCACTTCCAGTGTTTTCTGTGTATGTGGTACTGAGGAATCAAACCCAGGGCTTCATGCATGCAAGGCAAGCACTCTATCTCTAGGCCATATTCGCAGCCCGCACAAAAACCTATGTAAGAGGGGCTGGGGATATGGCCTAGTGGCAAGAGTCCTTGCCTCCTGTACATGAGGCCCTGGGTTCAATTCCCCAGCACCACATATACAGAAAATGGCCAGAAGTGGCGCTGTGGCTCAAGTGGCAGAGTGCTAGCCTTGAGCAAAAAGAAGCCAGGGACAGTGTTCAGGCCCTGAGTCCAAGCCCCAGGACTGGCAAAAAAAAAAACAACAAAAAAACAACCTATGTAAAAGGATGTGTCCTACACAGTAGTGGAAGCAGGAGGGTCACATGAGTCCTGGAGTATGGAAGCCCACTCAGACCACACAGCAAGACCCTGTATATTCTTCCAATATATTGGAATTTGAATTCAAGAGCTTTTGCTTTCTAGTCAGGTGTTCATCTAACTGAGCCATGCCTCCACCCCTGAAAACCAGTATCTCAAAAAAATTAATTATTTCTTTTTGGCAGAGGGGCAGTCTCAGGGCTTGAACTCAGGGCCTGGGTGCTGTCCTTGAGCTTCTTTGGCTCCTGGCTAGTGCTCTACCACTTAAGCCACAGCTCTACTTCGGGCATTTCTTGAGTAGTTTATTGGAGATAAGAGTCTGGGAGATTTTCTTGCCCAAGCTGGCTTCAAACATGATCCTCAGATCTCAGCCTTCTGAGTAGCTAGGATTACAGGTGTGAGCCTCCAGCGCCCAGATTAGAATATTTTTAAGTTGTTAGTGTTAAGGGGCTCAAGGTGGGCGGAATTCACCGTCCCTCCAAGAGTCCACCAATCAGAGACAGTCTCAAGCAAAAAGATGGGTTTATTGGGGAAGCATAAAGCGAACTGACCAGCCAGGGATGCAGCACAGACTCAGAAGCTGAAACTGCGACTGTGAAAAGCGGCCTGACTGGCCAGAGACACAGTGTAGACTCGGGAGTTGCCACCGTGACCCCGAGCAGTCCTGAAACGGGTTTATAAAGGTAAAAGTGTAGCACAGATGTAGGGGGTTGACGCAGAGGGTAGAGCAAGCAACAAACAAGCAAGCCTGGCTCAGATGTAGGAGATCAGTTACAGAAGCAGAATTTTGGGGTCAGGTTGACCTAATCTCCCCCCAACATTTCCTACCATGTTTCTCTAATCAAGATGGAGTCAGCACTGCTCCCTACAACAGTTAGTACTAAAATGATATTGACTATCTGAGGAAGGTAACTCTGAAGTTGATTAAAGCCTATATATTTTTCAACTGTCTAAAACATCATGGAGGATTCTTACTTCTTTAAAGTGGAAGAAAACTTTAAGGTTTTTGTTTTGTTTTGCCAGACCTGGGGCTTGAACTCAGGACCTGGGCATTGTCCCTTATCTTTTGCTCAAGGCTAGTGTTCTACCACTGGAGCCACAGCACCACTTCTAGCTTTTTCTGTATATGTGGTACTGAGGAATTGAACCCAAGGCTTCATGCATGCTTGGCAAACACTCTACCACTAAGCCACATTCCCAACCCTTAAGTTTTTATTTTTTTAACACCGTAGAACATTATCCAATTTTATATCAAAATTAGCAGTTTTACCAAGCATGGTAAATGGTGGTATTGAAGTGAGGATACTGAGTCCCAGCCATCCTGGCACTTGGCCAGGTGTTGGGGGATGCTGGTTTCACCGACATCCTCAGTAGCCTACCCAGGAGACGGAGGGCTGTCCACCCAGCTCCAAGGCCTAAAGGTGAGATAAACCATCCTTTGAATTGCAGGTGTTGGCTGCTTAGGTAGAGCCAAGGTGGTTCTGACTTGGGGAACCTGTAGATTGTGTTGTTTAGCCCCAGGGGGGCCCTGCCCTAGTGCTGTGCTTATGTATAATACTTTGCTGTGGCTTGTCTTTAAAAGCTTGGGGCAAGCTCTGTTGGGGGCTGCAGGTCTTTGTAACTGGCCACCTCCAGTCTGCTAGTGCTACAATAAGGACTCCAAAGTTCTTCCTCTCAAAATGTGGCCTCTCTATTTTTCTTGGGGCTGGATTTATATCTGATTTAAGGTATATTCCACCACACAACAGTATAGACCTACAGAGGATCAAAAGTTCCAGGCTAAGCTGGGCACGGGTAGATTGAGCCAGTAATCCTAGAGACTCAGGAGGCCGAGATCTGAGGACTGGTTTGAAGCCAGCCCAGGTAGAAAAGTCCTCTTGAGACGCTTATGTTCAATTAACCACTCAAAAACCAGAAGTGGCTCTGTGGCTCAAAAGTGGTAGACCCTTGAACAACCAACAATAACAAACAAACAAACAAAAAGTTTCAGGCTAATTTGGGCTATATAGTCAGATCCTGTTTGAGAAAAAAAAATTTTTCTCATTGACTTCACAAGTATCTATATTCATATCCTATTTTGACTGGATCTTGTCATCCTAGTGGTTTTCTCAGTAATTCAGTAATAAGTAAAATATAATATATGCTTTCTATGATATACAGTAAAAAAAATGAGTTTTACCTTTTGAAAGCATGTTTTGGAATAATGTAAGTCCCCCAAATTGGCTGAATCAATATCAGTGCCTCTATATGAAGGAAACATTCAGCCATTAAAAAAAAAAAAAAATCTTTAAAAAGAAAAAAAAAAGATGAAGTGTGGCTCAGCACCTGGCTAGCAAGCACAAAGCCGTGAGTTTAAACCACAGTACAGCCTGGCTCTGGTACTCATGCCTGTAATCTTTGCTGTTCAGAAGTGTGAGACCCAAGGAATCATGTTTCAAAGCCATCCCAGGTAGACAAAGGCAAGAGATTCTTACCTCCAATTAACCAGGAAAAAAGCCAGAAGTGGAACTGTGGCTCAAGTGGTAAAACTCCAGCCTTAAGTGAAACAGCTATGGGAGAACCAGAGGGGCCCAGAGTTCAAGCTCCTGTACCTACCTAACAAACAAACAAAAAAAACTAGTACAGAAAAAAAAAGGTAATATAAACAACAAAAACAATAAAGCAGGCAGCTCTATACATAGATGAGAGTGAAGAGCTTTGGTTCCCTAATGAACTGAGGCACCTAGAAGTGTCTCAGCACATAGCAACTTTTAGTTTATTTCTGGCTGTGATAATAAGCCACCCAAAATATCACTGGTTTGCATGTGCTCCCCCCAAAAAACTATTTCTCCCACAGGATGAAAGTCACAGGTTAGGTTTCCATTGGCTTCCCAAATCTTTTTTTTTTTTTTTGATCAGTCATGGGGCTTTATCTCCAATAAACTACTCAGAAAAAGTCAGAAGTGGCATGTGGCTTCCGTAGTAGAGCACTAGTCTTGAGCCAAAAAGAAGCTCAGGCACAAAGCCCAGGCCCAGAGTTCAAGCCCCAGGATGGGAAGAAAAAAAAAAAAGAGTTGATAATAATCTCTTCCTGCTTACCTCACTGGGTTATGTTGAAAGACTTCTATGAGAAAATGTCTGGCAAGTTGTGAAGCATGGCTTTGTCTCCTTCATACATGTTTACTTTTCTAGCTTTGTGCAAACATGTCTGTGAGCTAATGGCAGAAGGGAATGTGTGGAGATGTTTGAAGGATGCTTCAAAGGAGGAAGCTTAGAAGAGAATTCCCCGTCCCCGCCCCCCTCCCAACACACACATACTCTGGAGCTCAAACTCCCACAGCTTGGTTGCTGTCCCTGAGCTCCTTTTTGCCCAAGGCTAGCACTCTGCCACTAGCCCCACAATGCCACTTCCAGCCTATTCTGTGATTAATTGGAGATGAGTCTCATGGACCAATGCAGGTGGCTCCTGCCCATAATCCTAGCTACTCTGGAGGCTGAGATCTGATGATTTTGGTTCCAAGGAAGCCAAGCAGAAAAATCCCTGAGAGACTCTTTATCTATAAGGTCCATCCCCTGAGGGCTCCACCTCAGATGCCCCCACCTCATTAAGTCTCCACCCAGTTACCTGGGTAACCAGCAGACCAAGAAGCAGTTACCCCCCTCTTCCTTGGGGTCACATCCTAATCCACCTGGCCACACCTAGAGAAGGCAGAGCTGGATGGGGATCGCTTCCTCTCTCCCTTTTCTCTCTGTCCATGCATCACCTTGGCCACTGGCCAGCAGTTCTGTAATAAACTTTCTCTCCTGCCTTAATACCACCTGGCATTCTCCTTTACCGGCTACCTACTTTAAAAACCTAACATTACCGGGGCTGGGAATATGGCCTAGTGGCAAGAGTGCTTGCCTCCTACACATGAAGCTCTCGGTTCGATTCCCCAGCACCACATATATGGAAAACGGCCAGAAGGGGCGCTGTGGCTCAGGTGGCAGAGTGCTAGCCTTGAGAGGGAAGAAGCCAGGGACAGTGCTCAGGCCCTGAGTCCAAGGCCCGGACTGGTCAAAAAAACAAACAAACAAACAAAAAACCTAACATTATCTACAATTAACCACTCAAAAACGAGAAGTGAAAAGGTCAAGAACAGCACCCAGGCCAGGAGTTAGAGCCATACAATCAACAACAAAAATCTCATGGACTTACTTGCCCAGGCTGGCTTGCAACTGCGACCCTCAGATCTGTCTCCTGAGTAGCTAGGATTACAGGTGTGAGGACCTAGACTTTTTTTTTCTTTTTTTTTGCCAGTCCTGGGGCTTGAAATCAGGGCCTGGGCTCTGTCCCTGAGCCTTTCTGTGCTCTGTGCTCAAGATCCTAGAGCCTGAACTCAGGACCTCATGCTCCTGCTTAGCTACCATTTGAGCCATATCTCCACTTCTGGGTGGTTTTTTTTTTGTTTGTTTTTTTGTTTTTACTTTGATGGTTAATTGGAGTCTCATACTTTCATGCCTAGGCTAGCTTGAAAATGGGGATCCTCAGATCTCAGCCTCCTGGACAACAAGGATTATAGGCCTAAGCCTCCAGCACCTGACAAGGATCTTTGTGTGTGTGTGTGTGTGTGTGCCAGTTGTGTGGCTTGAACTCAGGACCTGGCCACTGTCCCTGAGCTTCTTTTTGTTGAAGGCCAACTAGCACTCTACCACTTAAGCCACAACACCATTTCCGGCGTTTTCTGTTTATGTGTTACTGAGGAATGGAACCCAGGACTTCATGCCCGCTGGGCAAGCACTCTACCACGAAGCCACATTCCCAGCCTGGTACTGGGATTTGAACTCAGGGCTTTGCACTTGCTAGGCTGTTCCTATATCACTTAAGCCATACCTTTAGCCATACCTCAGTTTTTTCCTTAATGTCATTTTTCCATTCTTACCGAATCCCACCCAAGATAGCACATTACATTTAGGTACCGCATGTCCTTAGGCTTCCCTTGGCAATAACTGTTGTTGATGGCCTTGGCAGGTTTGAGGAGTCTTAATCAAATATATTGCAGACTGGCTTGCTATTAGAATTTATCTATTGTTTTTTGCAGAATTAAACTAGGGTAATATGTGCAGGAAAAGAAGATCCACAGAAGTAAAATGTGATCAGAATGCATTATCCATATGACTTATCACCATTGATGTGGACCTTGTTCATTTGGATGATGTAGTCTTGGCCAGCTTTTCTATTGTAGATATGCCCAGACGCCCCTCCCCACAATCCCTTTCCATACTTTTTTTTTTTTTTTTTTTGCCAGTCCTGGGCCTTGGGCTCAGGGCCTGAGCACTGTCCCTAGCTTCTTTTTGCTCAAGGCTAGCACTCTGCCACTTGAGCCACAGCGCCACTTCTGGCCATTTTCTATATATGTGGTGCTGGGGAATTGAACCCAGGGCTTCATGTATATGAGGCAAGCACTTTTGCCACTAGGCCATATTCCTAGCAACCCTTTCCTTACTATTCTTTGGAAGTCACTATGCACAGCTGCTTCTCCTCCTCCTCCTCCTCCTCCTCCTCCTCCTCCTCCTCTTCCTTCTCTTCCTCTTTCTTCTTCTTCTCCTCCTCCTCCTCCTCCTTCTCCTCCTCCTCCTCCTTCTCCTCTTCCTCCTCCTTCTCCTCTTCCTCTTTCTCCTTCTTCATTTTTGCTAGTCCTTGAGGCTTGAACTCAGAACCTGGGTGCTACTGCCCCTGAGCCTCTTTGTGCTCAAGGCAAGCATTCTACCACTTGAGCCACAGCACCACTTCTGGCTTCGAGTACTTTATTAGAGATAAGAATCTCACAGGCTTTTCTGCCCTGGCTGGCTTCTAACTATGATCCTCAGATCTCAGCCACCTGAGTAGTAGTAGCCTGGCTGCATAGCATATTCTTAAGGAATGAGTTCTGTTTCTCTCCTTAGAAGAGAATATCTACATAATTTGTTTGAAATTCTCATCCAGAGACTGATCAAATGCTTCAGCTAAACCTTAGTTTCCCACTCACCAAGTCACAAGACTATTCAATATTTGGAAATTCTTTTAACTTTGGATTTCAGATCCAAGCCATATTTGGGTCTAGGGAGACCTCTTGTGGCTAAATAGAAATGTAACTGGCCAGCCACAGGCTCTTAATTTAAGTGACCAACACTACTAATTAGTACTGTGGCTCTCAATCAGGAGCATTTTGCATCCCTACCACCTCCACCCCACCCAGATTCAGGAGATACGGAAATACCTGTAGACATTCTTGGTTTTTTTTTTTTGTTTTGTTTTGTTTTTGCCAGTCCTGGGGCTTGGACTCAGGGCCTGAGCACTATCCCTGGCTTCCTTTTGCTCAAGGCTAGCACTCTGCCACTTGAGCCACAGCGCCACTTCTGGCCGTTTTCTGTATATGTGGTTCTGGTGAATTGAACCCAGGGCCTCATGTATACGAGACAAGCTCTCTTGCCACTAGGCCATATCCCCAGCCCTCTTGGTTGTCTTAATGATGGGGAGATGCTGCTGCTTCATCTAGCAAACAGAGGCCAAGGGTGCTGTTAAATATCCTTCAGTGCACAAGATACATACAAGAATTTTCTTTTTTCTTTTCTTTTCTTTTTTTTTCCTTTTTGCCAGTTCTGAGTCTTGAACTCAGGGCCTGAGCACTGTCCCTGGCTTCTTTTTGCTCAAGGCTAGCACTCTACCTCTTGAACCACAGTGCCACTTTTGGCTGAAGAATCAAATCCAGGGCTTCATGCATGTGAGGCAAGCCCTCTACTGCTAAGCCACATTCCCAGCCCCGAAAAAATTTTTTCTGGGTCAGTAGTTTCTGTGACCAACAGATGCCATAAGGGTACAGTTGTGTTCAAAGGAGTACTGTAACCCTAGCTACTCAGGAAGCTGAGATCTGACGATCATGGTTCAAAGCGAGCTAGACAGGAAATTCTATGAGACTCTTGGACTCTTTTTTTTTTTTTGGTCTGAGACCAGGACTGGGACTCTGTCCTAACACTTCCACTCATTGGCTGGCACTATACCAACTGAACCATGCTCCAGCAACCAAAGGATTTATTGTTTTCACACACACACACACACACACACACACATACGCGCACGCACGTGCCCTGTGAGACCCTTGCTCCAAATAATGACAAAAAAAAGCTGGAAGTAGAGCAGTGGTTCAGCCCACCAGAAGTGGGGCTGGGGATATGGCCTAGTGGCAAGAGTGCTTGCCTCATATACATGAAGCCCTGGGTTCGATTCCCCAGCACCACATATATAGAAAACGGCCAGAAGTGGCTCTGTGGCTCAAGTGGTAGAGTGCTAGCCTTGAGCAAGAAGAAGCCAGGGACAGTGCTCAGGCCCTGAGTTCATGGCCCAAGACTGGCCAAAAATAAATAAATAAATAAAAACAATTCACAAAACAATTTACAACTTTAAGTGACAGTAGATACCATTCCAAAATGCCACATTAGCATATAGATTGTTTTCAACTAAACTCAATTGAGGTATGGAAATATCACCCCCCAAAAAAACCTTTGTATAATTGATATATGATTATAAAGAGACAAAGTGAAAAAGAAAAAGAAAATTGAGATGATGTAGAAAAAAAGAAATCTCTACCAGCTGGGAATGTGGCTTAGTGGTAGAGTTCTTGCCTCACATGCATGAAGCCCTGGGTTCGATTCCTCCCTGCCAAATAAATAGAAAAACCAGAAGTGGTGCTGTGGCTCAAGTGATGGAGTGCTGCTAGCCTTGAGCAAAAGAAGCTCAGAGACAGTGTGCAGGCCCTGAGTTCAAGCCCCAGGACTAGTTTAAAAAAATAAAATAAAAAAGAAGAAGAAAACAGAAATCTCGGCTTACCTCCATGTGCCTAAAAGTAGGACATAAATTCTTAAAAAGTTTACCCCTCCCTTCCTATGAAGAACAGATGTTCGTCATTGGCGGTGGCCCTAGACTTACCTACACTGAGACAGAACCAGAAGAATTTATATAACAACATGCTCTTCCTGACATAGGGATTTTACCATAAGTTTTCCTCCCCTAGAAACTCAAAGTTCTGGGGCTGGGAATATGGCCTATTGGTAAAGTGCTCGCCTCGTATACATGAAGCCCTGGGTTCAGTTTCTCAACACCCCATATATAGAAAAAAGCCGGAAGTGGCGCTGTGGCTCAAGTAGCAGGGTGCTAGCCTTGAGCAAAAAGAAGCCAGGGACAGTGCTCAGGCCTTGAGTCCATGCCCCAGGACTGGCAACAAAACAAAACAAACAAACAAAAAAGAAACTCAAAGTCCTTTCTCCTTGGTTTGTCACTTTTCTACAAAATGTCTTTGTTATTGTTCTTGTTATTATTTGTGGGTCTTGAAATCAGGGCCTGGGCACTAGCTCTGAGCTCTTTTGCACAAGGCTAATGCTCTACTACTTTGAGCCATAGCTCTACTTCTAGCTTTTGAGTGGTTAATTGGAGACAGGAGTCTCTGGAGGACTTTTCTGTCTAGACTGGCTCCAAACCCTGATCCTCAGATCTCAGCCTCCTGAGTAGCTAGGATTACAGGCATGAGCCACTGGCACTCAGCCTACAAAATGTCTCATTTGCTAAGGTAATTACTTAAGGGCTGGGAATGTGGCTTAGTGGTAGAGTGCTTGCCTAGCATGCATGAAGTCCTGGATTTAATTCTTCAATACCACATAAACAGAATAGGCTGGAAGTGGTGCTGTGGCTTAAGTGGTAGAGTGCTAGCCTTGAGTAAAAGCAACTCAGGGACAGTGCTCAGGCCTTGAGTCCAAGCCCCAGGACTGGCAAAAAACCCAAAAGTGTTGACATGCATACATACATACATACACATACATACACAATATAGGGGCTGGTAAGATAGAGCGTTTGCCCAGTAAGTGTGAGGCCCAGAGTTCAAACCCCAGTATCACTAAACAATAAAATAGTTCAAACCAAGAAGGCTGTCCCTGGGCTCTTCAGCTAAAGGCTAGCCCTTTACCACTTGAGCCACAGTGCTACTTCCAGTTTTCTGAGTGGTTTATTGGAGATAATGGACTTTCCTGCCAGAGCTAGCTTTGAACCTCGATCCTCAGATCTCAGCCTCCTGAGTAACTAGGATTATAGGCATGAGCCACCAGCACCCAACAGACAGATTTCTTTTTGCTCTATATTCCTTACCCTTTCTCAGTGTTTGACTTTTCAAACAAGGACATTCTAGATCTAGAACAACAATTTCCTGTAACTTGTCTGTATCACATTTCGTAAGGTTTGCTTTTTCAATGCTGCCTCATCACAGGGTCAGAGTTCTTAACCATAGCACAAGCAATTTAGCCTATGAAAACAAGGGTTTATACGTTTTCAGATTGTTATTTTTGAGAAAATAATACTGCTCAACAACAGTTGGTACAGTGAAAAAACTGAACAAGCATTTCCCACCCTACTGCTTTCTTAGCTTTAGACTCCAAGGTCAACCTACTGTCATTTTGGTTTGATAAAATCTCAATGCCTGCAATTCAACCCAGAGATTGACATCATTGTCCCCAAACCTCTTTTGCAATCTGAAAAATCAGCTTTTAAATTAATCATGAAGCTCATTATCAGGAAAGAAGAGTAGCTCATGTTCCAGGCAGAAACTGATTTGAAAGTGGGTCTTAAGCTGAAGCTTGCAGTATGCAAATTTACCTATTTAAGACATATTTTTCTGGGGCTTTCTATGTTCAAACATTATTCTAAACTCTAAGATACATCCATGAAAAAACAACGTCCATATTCTTATGTAGTTTATATCCTGGTGGTAGAAGACAAATGATGAATAAGTAAATATTTGCAAATATATTATCATGTGCTGTGGATGAAAATAAAACAGGATAAGGGAAGAAACAATGAAGGAAGAGAAGGAGGGGGAAAGGAGAGGAGGAGAAAAGATTTATGTTATCATTTTCTGGCACAAGGTTTCATTATGTAGCCCAGGCTGGCCAGGACTCTAGACTACGTTCCTGCCTCTGTCTCCCAAGTGCTAAGATTACAGTGTGCACCACACCACCTGCCTTTTGTTTAACATTATGTTCCCCCCACCCCCCCACACACCCTTCCTGGGGCTTTAACTCAGGGCCTGAGCACTGTCCTTGGCTGCTGCTGCTGCTGCTTCTCCTCTACACAAATCAGCATTTATTTCTCAGGGCCTAAGTGTCACTTATCTTGGTAGAAAGGGCAAAGAATCAGTTAGCTTTGATCCCAAATGCTTTCCCTAACAGACCCGAGAAGCTCCGTGAGGGAGCCTCAGAGCTGCATAGATGGTCAGAACCCAGCTTGAAACAGTTTCCAGAACAAAACGGAATTGATTGTCGGCTCCCTCCCTCTGCTGAAGAAAGGTTTGAAGTTTGTTTAAAAAAAAAAAAAAGGTTAAAAGAGTTTCTTTCTTTTTTTTTTTTTTGGCCAGTCCTGGGCCTTGGACTCAGGGCCTGAGCACTGTCCCTGGCTTCCTTTTGCTCAAGGCTAGCACTCTGCCACTTGAGCCACAGCGCCACTTCTGGCCGTTTTCTGTATATGTGGTGCTGGGGAATCGAACCCAGGGCCTCATGTATACAAGGCAAGCTCTCTTGCCACTAGGCCATATTCCCAGCCCCTAAGAGTTTCTTAAAAAAAAAAAAAAAAAAAAGGATAAGAAGGTCTTGGCCCGAAGGCTGGGGCTGGAAAGGAGGGGCGGGGCAGGACGTGGTCAGTCCCATCCAGACGGCCCACAGAGGCGGACAGGGCCTGACCCGAGCCCTGCCCCACTGAATCAACATCCTGTGCGTACAGTGTCTTCAAAGTGTACCTAGGCGTGGTGAGAGGGCGGTGGGCACGGGGGCCTGTGCAGAGGGCTTTCCGAGAAGGGGCCTCACAGTTTGGCCTGGCACATGGGCTCAGAGAGGAAGCTGCTGGGCCAGGGCCAGGGCGCCTGTTCTGGGGGCCGGTGGGGGGGGGGGCAGGTCTTTCTTCTAGCCTCTGTGGACAAAGGCAGGCTCAAGACGAAGTGGTCCCATCACAGCTCTCAGGCTGGCTGCTGGCCTCCTTGTCAGAGGTATTTGCTTCCGCCTATCCTTCTGCCCCTTCAAGCACCAGCTCGCCCATGTCCCCAGCCAGCTTCCGCACGCTCACGGCCTCCGAGTCGCCTTGGATGTCCGGGACTGCATTCCGACGGCCTGTCCAGTCACAGGAGATGAAGTCCGAGCAGGAGGACTCGACCTCCATCATGCCGGTTGCATTGCTCCTTGGGCCTGGTTTAATTTCTTTTTCCTGCTTGCTTCTCTTCAGATTTTCTGCTCTTGGTTGATCAGTGTGGAAAGTCTATGGAAAGGAGCCAAGTTTCTTCCAAGTCCAGGGGTTCTGGGCAGAAGTGAAGGTAGAATTCAGCGATGTTTCAAGGTGAACAGTCTAGACCCAAGGTGCATGCAGGAGTCCCTCTTGCCCTTTCTCTTTCCCAGTGTCGCATGCCTCCTCGCTTCCTTTTGCTCAAGGCTAGCACTCTACTTGCTGAACCATAGCACCACTTCTGGCTTTTTCTGTTTATGTGGTGCTAAGGAATCGAACCCAGGGCTTCATGCATGCTAGGTGAGCACTCTACCACTAAGCCACATTCCCAGCCCCATGTTTTCTCTTTTAAAACTATTTTTTAGCATACACTGATAATACAAGAGATATCACTGTGATAACCCCCATACATATGTACAGTACACTTTGAATAAGCTCGTCCATCTATTATATTCTTTACATTCTCTTAGCCCCTTCTCTCTTTTCTTTGTGGTTTTTTTTTTTTTGGTGGGGGGGTGGTGAGGGAAGGATACTAGGATTTGAACTCAAAGCTTACTTGCTTGCTAGGTAGACACTCAACCACTTAAGCCATACACTCAGCCTAATGTTCCTAACTAGATTATTTGGCTGTTAGATTGAGAACAGACTGAAGAAGGCAGAGGCTGGGAAAGCTGTTGCTCTAATCATGAGTGAGATAATAATGGCTCCTGTTAAGTTTGTAGCATTGGAGGAAGTAAGAACAGAGCAAGGATGACCTTAGCCCCTAAGTTTGCAAGCTTGAGCAGAACTGAACTCAGGTCTTCTGCAAAACCTTTTTTTTTTTTGCTGGTCCTGGGGCTTGAACCCAGGGCATGGGCTCTATCCCTAAGCCTCTCTGTAAAGCTAGCGCTCTACCACTTGAGTAACAGCACCACTTCTGGCTCTTTTTGTTTATATGGTACTGAGGAATAGAACCCAGGACTTCATGCATGATAGGCAAGCACTTTGCCACTAAGCCACACTCCCAGCCCTGCACAGACTCTTTGAAATATCTATCAAATATATCTGTTATAATAGATAATGGAGAAATTTCAGCTGGGAATGTGGCTTACTAGTAGAGTGCCTGCCTAGCATGCACGAAGCTCTGGGTTTGATTCCTCAGCACCACATAAACAGAAAAGGCCAGAAATGGCACTGTGGATCAAGTGCTAGCCTGGAACAAAAGCAGCTCAGATACAGTGCTTAGGTCCTAAGTTCAAGCCCCAGGACTGGCAAAAAAAAAAAAAAACAAGAAAGGAAGGAAGAAAAGAAGAAAGAACAAATGAAAGAAAGGAAGGAAGAAAGAAAGGAAAGGAAGGAAGGAAGGAAAGGAGGAAGGAAGGAAGGAAGGAAGGAAGGAAGGAAGGAAGGAAGGAAGGAAGGAAAGAAAGAGAGAGAGAAAGAAAAGAAAATTCAGCAGGAGTCATTTCTCCAAACCTTAATTCAGTAACTTCCAGTTTAGGAGCTATTCCATAGGACAAAGCTTCTATCTGAATAGGCTTGAACACACGCACACACACATACACACACACACACATATATATGTATATATAATCAAAAAGTCCATTCTTGCTGGGTGCCGGTGGCTCATGCTGAGATGTGAGTGAGGGTCATGGTTCAAAGCCCGCCTGGGCAGGAAAGTCCATGAGACTCTTATCTCCAATTAACCACCAGAAAACTGGAAGTGGTGCTGTGGCTCAAAGTGGTAGAGTGCTAGCCTTGAACTGAAGAGCTCAGGGGCAGTGCCCAGGCCCAAATTTCAAGCCCCAGGACTGACAACAACAAAAATAAGTATCATAAAAAGTCCATTCTGGGGCTGGGAATATGGCCTAGTGGCAAGAGTGCTTGCCTCATATACATGAAGCCCTGGGTTCAATTCCCCAGCACCATATATACAGAAAATGAGCAGAAGTGGCGCTGTGACTCAAGTGGCAGAGTGCTAGCCTTGAGCAAAAAGAAGCCAGGAACAGTGCTCAGGCCCTGAGTCCAAGCCCCTGGACTGGCAAAAACAAAAACAAAAACAAAAGTCCATTCTGGGGCTGTGAATATGGCTTAGCGGTAGAGTGCTCGCCTTGCATGCATGAAGCCCTAGGTTCAGTTCCTCAGCACCACATAAACAGAAAAGGTTGGAAGTGGCGCTGTGACTCAAGTGGTAGAGTGCTAGCTTTAAGCAAACCAGGGACAGTGCTCAGGCCTTGAGTCCAAGCCCCAGGACTGGCAAAAAAAAAAAAAAAAAGAAAGAAAGGAAAGAAAAAAAGTCCATTCTGCTGGGCACCAGTGGCTAACATCTATAATCCCAGCTACTCAGGAGGCTGAGATCTGAGGATTAGGGTTCGAAGTCAGTCCAGACAGAAAAGTCCCTGAGACTCTTATCTCCAATAAACTACTCAGAAATAGCCAGAAGTGGTGCGGTGGCTCAAGTAATAGAGCACTAGCCTTGAACACAAAGAGGCTCAACGACGGCACCCAGGCCCTGAGTTCAAGCCCCAAGACTGGCAATAAACAAATAAATAAAAATAAAGAAGTCATTTCTAATCATGTTGCGTCATGCACCTTAGTCCCAGTTATGCAAAAGGCTGAGGTAGGAGGATCCTTTGAGCACTTCTCAGGTATGTAAACTTACCTCAATTAATAAGTAAATAAATATAGATAGAAGAATGCTAATTTGATCCTTGACAATGAGTTTTCAGATATGCCTATGCTTCTGCACAACTCACAAATTCCTGTTGGCCCATTGCTTCACTTCAAAAGCAGAGCCATGCCAAAAACTGGTGGTTCACATCTATAATTTTAACTACACAAGAGGCTGAGATTTGAGGATCATGGTTTGAACCCAGTACAGGCAGAAAAGTCTATGAGACACTTTTCTTCAATTAACCACTAGGATATGGGAAGTGGAGCTGTGGCTCAAAATGGTAGAGCTCTGAGCTTGAGCAAAAAACTCAGGGACAGCACTCAAGCCTTGAGTTCAAGCCCTAGGAGCAACAACAACAAAAAGCAGAGCTATTTGGAAATGTGGGCTAGTAGTAAAGTGCTCACCTAGCATGCAAGCACGAAGCCCTGGGTTCGATTCCTCAGTACCACATAAACAGAAAAGGCCAGAAGTGGCGCGGTGGCTCAAGAGGTAGAGTGCTAGTCTTGAGCAAAAGAAGCTCAGGGACAGTGCTTAGGCCCTGAGTTCAAGCTCCAGGACTGGTTTAAAAAAAAGAAAGACAGAAGAGAGTAAAAGAACAAAACTATCTGCAATCCTTAGAGCAGGTACACAGAGATCCACATGCTTAGAAAATGACACAAATCAAAAACCAAAGAATGCCTCTTATTCCCAGTTGAAGGACAAAAACCTCTGGAATTGCTTTGGGTATTCACAAAATAGATAATCCTGGTTAATAAGGAATTCAAGATTAAAATTAAAGATGTCCAATATATTCATTGGTGGTACTGTGGGGAAGATAATGTGCCTGCCAAAGATGCACAGACACAGCTGTTTCACCTCCTCAGACAATTGTCCAAATGTTTGTGTCAGTCTTTCTATCTAACAAGGAAACGTAGATTTATTGCTTTGATATATGTGTGATGAGACCATGCTGCAATTTCTGATATCCCAGAATGAAAAAAACAATGCAAAAACTTTCCAAAGGAGTATGAATGATGCCAAAAACTTAAAGATGGAACAGAAGCATTTTTCTTTTTTATTATTTTAATTTTATTTAAAAATTTTTATTGTCAAGGTGATATACAGAGGGGTTCTAGTTACATACGTGGATTACAGTTACGTAAGGTAGTGAGTACATTTCTTGTTGAACTTGTTACCTCCCTCCTCCCTCATTTTTCTCCCACTCTATTTTTTTGTTTTATTTGTTTTGTTTTTGTTGCCAGTCCTGGGGCGTGGACTCAGAGCCTGAGCACTGTCCCTGGCTTCTTTTTGCTCAAGGCTAGAACTCTACCTCTTGAGCCACAGCTCCATTGCTGGCTTTTTTCTGTATATGTGGTGCTGAGGAATCGAACCCAGGGCTTCATGTATACAAGGCGAGCACTTTACCACTAGGCCATATTCCCAACCGTCCACTCTATTTTTTTATTTAAAAATTTTTCTTTATTGTTATTGTAAAGGCAATGTACAAAGAGGTTACCCTACAGAGAGTACATTTATTTGTGAACAATGTCACCCTTCCATCCATCTCTCCCAGTTTTGTCCTCCTGTTCCTACCCACAAGTTGTATAGTTCATTTTCGTTCACCCTTTGTCCTTCCATTTCTGTGCCCCCTTTACCATCCCAAAGACAGATAAACAAACACAAGAAAGAAAACAAAAATAGCAAAAAAGAGAAAAAAACTGTTGTTTCCATTTCCTGGAGTTAATTTTGATAAATATTATTTTGTTTGTTTTTTGTCAGTTTTGGGGTTTGAACTCAGGGCCTGGACACTGTTCCTGAGTTCTTTGACTCAAGGTTAGCCTAGATCTACCACTTAGAGCCACAGCTCCATTTTAGGTTTTCTGGTAGTTAATTCGAGATGAGATTCTCACAGAGTTTCCTGTCTGAGCTGGCTTTGAACCACAATTCTCAGATCTCAGCCTCCTGAGTAGCTAGAATTACAGATATGAGCCACCAGCACCTGGCTTTCGATGATAATAATAATAATTATTATTATTATTACTAATTGTTATTATTATTTTGGCCAGTCCTGGGGCTTGAACTCAGGGCCTGGGCACTATCTATGAGTTTCTTTTGCTCAGGTTAGTACTATACCACTTGAGCTACAGCACCACTTCCAGCTTTTTCTGTTTATGTGGTACTGAGGAGTCAAACCCAGTGCTTCATGCATGCTAGGCAAGCACTCTACCACTAAGCCATATTCCCAGCCCTTGATAAATACTATATCATATGATTAGATGCATATAGCTGGTATACTTTTGTGATCCTCTCCTAAGAATATCTTCCTTTGGTCTCACTCTGTGTGAATGCCTAGAGATCTGTATAATTTATCATGTCCCAGTGCATTTTAAACCATCCAGTGTGCTTACTTATAAATTTATAGACACATTCTAATCACAATACAACCTGTTTCTTTGGGTCTGACTTACTTCACTTAACATAATTCTCATAAAACAAATGCAAGACAAAACACTGAGATTCCTGGGGCTGGGGATATGGCCTAGTGGTAGAGTGCTTGCCTCATATACATGAAGCCCTAGGTTCGATTCCTCAGCACCACATATATAGAAAAGGCCAGAAGTTGGCACTGTGACTCAAGTTGGCAGAGTGCTAGCCTTGAGCAAAAAGAAGCCATGGACAGTGCCCAGGCCCTGAGTTCAAGGCCCAGGACTGGCAAAAAAAAAATTAAATAAAAATTAAATAAAAATAAAACACTGAGATTCCAACTCACTCCAATTGGAATGGCCATCATCAAGAAAACTAACAATAACAAATGCTGATGAGGTTGTGGCCAAAAGGGAATGCTATTACACTGTTGGTGGGAATACAAATTTGTTCAATCACTCTAGAAAGTAGTATGGAGGTTCCTCAGGAAGCTGAGATCTGAGGATCGAGGTTCAAAGCCAGCCCGGGCAGGAAAGCCTGTGAGACTCTTATCTCCAACTAACCACCAGAAAACTGGAAGTGGCATTGTGGTTCAAAGTGGTAGAGGGCGAGCCTTGAGCTGAAGAGCTCAGGGATAGCACCTAGACCTAGAGTTCAAGCCCCATGACTGACAAAAAAAAAAAGACTAAAGATAGGAATACGCTATGACTCAGCAATTCTACTCCTGGACATTTATCCAATAGAACACAAGGCCACACTAAAGCTACCAGCACAGCCATGTTCACTGCAGTATTGTTTCTCATAGCCAAGATATGGAATCAATTCAGTTGCCCCTCAGTAAATGAGAAAAACGTAGAATACTTGGAAGACATTTTCAAAATGCAATGGAAAACACATCCCAGAAATGGAAACAACACAGATACAAAATGGTTCATGCTCTTACCTCTAGTACTTGGCATTCATTCTTGCAAGAGAGAGAATACTCACTTTTCCAAAAAGGAAAGGCAGTTTATTTAGTTAGCTGAAGTTAGATGCTATTCATGCTCTTTTATTTTTTTTCCATGGGAAATTAGCAAAGGAAAGGCAAAAATTGATAGACAGATAGGTAGACAGACAGATAGATAGTGGATAGACAGCTAGAATGTATCTCTGTAGTAGAGCACTTGCCTAACATATGTAAAGTCCTGGGTTTAAGTTCAGTATTTCAGAGAAAAAGAGACAGAGATGGGGGGGGGGGAGAGAAGGGAAAAAGAGAATGGAGAGAGGAAAGGAAGGCCAAAGGGAGGAGGGAGGGAGAGTACTTAGAGTCAGATACAATTATGTTCTGCAGTAGATATTCAGACTCTGCACAGCTAAGAAGACAACACAGTAATAGTTGAAGTAGGGAGGTCAGGTCTGGCCGGTGCCATATTGGCCACATGGTGAATGGTAGGGTCTGGCATCTTATCTTTATGCTGGAGGAAGATGAAGCCACCTTCCTCCCCAAGGTGATGGGTGAGCCTGAATCTCTGGAGGCCCAGGCAGGCACTTGGCTGATAGGTTACCAAACCTGTCAGTCCAATGGCTAGGACTGGGAGTTTCCTGTAACCCTGTGCCCTGACCTGAGCCTATTTAGGCCTGGATGAGTTCAGGCACCATTACCCCATGCCACAAGTCTCTCTGTGTTCATGTCCTATCTCCTGTCTCCTGGCTTTTCTCCAGTCACCGTCTCATCCCAGTTCAGCTCTCCATTGGAGCCGAATTGGATTGTTGATGTTGTTTTTGTTTCTTTCCTCTCTGGCCTGTTTCCTAACTGGGTTAAGTATATTTGCTAGCTGCTCTTAGTTCTGAGACACCAAAGTCCAGGACAGGGCAGTCACCAGCTGGTTATTAAAGACTCCTTTGTCACCCTTGTCCATGCCTCCATGGACTTCTTGACTCCCGGGTTACTCTATATTCAGTAATGGTTCACACAGTTGGGCTAAAATCTTCAGTGGGACTTTCAGAACAAGAACCTTGCCCATATTTTTCACTAATGTAACCCTAGAACCTGGCACATTATGAACATGCGAATTCTTAATGGCTAAATAAATGATTATAGATTCTGTGGGCCCTTCTGAAGAAAGAAATTCTATCTCACATTTTCTTCCATCTGTGGCAAAATAAAGAGAAAAAGGAAAGAAAAAAAAAAAGAAGAGAAGAGGGGGAAAAAGCCAGGTGCTTGATGGGAATTGGCTTGGTTCTCATAACTCAATGTTGCTCCCATGGCTTGGCCCCAATGACTACCCTCTCCCTGGAGGACCTTCCCGAATTTCTCCAGCCCCAACTCCAGCCTGGAATCCTAATCCAAATATGAAAGCCCATTCCCCCTCCCTGCCCCTCAGGGAGGTTTGTGAGTTCCTTTAAACAGGCCCCATCTGACTGAACCGTTAATGTGCATAATGGGTTCCCAGAACCAGGCCATTTCAGGCCATAATCACAAACTTTCAAGGCATGACCCGAAACTCCAGCTACTTTCAACCTTGCCCCCACCTAGGACCCTACTTATGTCCCTCCACCCCTGCCCCCATTACACTTTGTGTCTCCTGACTCTCCTCAGGTCACTGTGATGTCCCTCTTCAACTTTGATTAAAGTTGATCTGGTTTGTTGAGGTCAGTATTTTGGTCTGCCTTTGTTCTTCTCCCCTTTCAAATTTGTCCTTTTCCGTAACAATGCTGGCAGCTCTCGCTGGCAATCCTAGCCTACTGTGGAGGCTAAAATCTGAGACTTCTATGAGACACTTATTCCAACTAACCACCAGAAAACTGTAAGTGGCACTGTGGCTTAAGTGGTAGAGCACTAGCCTTGAGCTGAAGAGCTCAGGGACAGTGGTGAGGCCCAGAGTTCAATCCCCACACTGACAAAAAAAAAAAAAAAAAAAATGACAGAAAGAAAGAAAGAAAGAAAGAAAAGAAAGAAAGAGAGAGAGAAAGAGAGAAAGAAAGAAAGAAAGGAAGGAAGGAAGGAAGGAAGGAAGGAAGGAAGAAAGGAAGGAAGGAAGGAAGAAAGAAAGAAAGAGTTGGAAAAGGGCTAAGCGCCAGACCCCTGAGTTCAAGTCCCAGCAACTTCAGCAAAAAAAAAAAAAAAAAAAAAGGAAAGAAAGGAAAAAAGGCAATGTGAGAATCTAGTTTTAGATATAGCTTAAAGAAAGCAATTTTGGGCTCTGCAACCTCCATTCTAGGCCCTCCCGAAATTGTGAGTAACTCCAGCCTCCAGCTGTATCCACGGAATGCTGTCTGCCTGGGCCTGACCACAACTGTTGACTCGCAGGCTATGTCCAGTGGCAGCTGCAGACGTGACCCCGCCCCTCATGGCGCCAGGATGAGACCTTATGGAAATTGCTTATGATAAGGCTAACAGCAAGGTTAGCTTCTGTGAATCAGCTTGCTTGCTTGGGAAACTGCCTCGCCACCTGCATGTGGTTTTTGCCTTTATAAACCCTGCCTCACTGGGTGCCAGAGGCTCACGCCTGTAATCCTAGCTACTGAGGAGGCTGAGATCTAAGGGTCACAGTTCAAAGCCAGCCAGGGTAGAAAAGTCCTCATAAGACCCATCT